>NC_135547.1:1812744-2158369 GCF_045843805.1 Urocitellus parryii | reverse complement strand
GTCTCTGTCACCTCCAGGAATCTAGACTTAGGTTTCTCTGGATTCCAGAATCTTGCTTGGCTGGACCCTTGGTAGCAGGGACTCTGAAGTCTGTGCATGTGTCTTGGTACTGGGTGTGCAGGGCCCCTGTAGGGTGGCTGGCCAGCCCCTAGTGGATCTGCCAGGTGCCCTTGTTGCGCTTGCAGGTCCCCAAGGGACTGCCTTGCAGGGGCAGAGCTTTAGGTAGGTGGGTGGGTGTGTGAGTGGGGTGGGGGCACTATGGTGGCAGTTGACCCTTTTCTGTTGTTATTGTTTTTGCCCAAAGCTGTTCCCTACTCAAGAGCCACTTGGCATGTGCACAGATTGTACCAGGAACGGGGGAGGAAGGAACGGAGCAGCAGGGGGCGGGGGAGCCTGTCCCTTTAAATCTGTTTTCTCGGTTTTATTTCCTTCTCTTCTCCCATCCTCCTCCCTCCACCAGAGCAAGTGGTGGGGCTGTGAGGGCCCAGAAGCTGCAGTGACGGTGCCTCTGAAATATTAATGAGGCTGTTCTCTGCCTGGCTCCTTCCCTCCCCCCTCCTGGGCTGCATGCAGGCCTCGTCCTTGGAGCCCTCCTTGCCCCTCCCTGGTGGTCACCAAGGTGCAGCAGGCAGAGGGGAGGGGATGGGGTGGGCAGGAGGGAGGGGGCCTTTGGAGGGGAGGGGAGGTCAAGGGTTAAAGGAGTTTCCCTTGGGGTACACAGGCCAAGTCTGTACCTGTCCTGACCACACCAGGTCCAGGAGAAGGCAGGGCAGTTACTAGTCAGGGTCCCCTCCTCCCACACCTTCTCTCCAGTTGCTCCCTACCTGGTTTCCAAAGCCCACTCCAGTCTGCAGGTGTGCTGCTAAGCCAGGCAGTGGGGAGGCCCTGGATGTGTGACTATGGGGCCTGGAGCTGGGCATCTAGCTGTCCCTCGGGCTTGCTCTTTCTCTCTCCATTCCATGGGGCCAGGTTCATATTAGAGGTGTCTGGAGGTGGAGAGAAGCTGGGACTGTTATTTCAAGGAATCCCCGTGTGAGTCACACAGCTGAGTGATGGGCACTTCTGGAAGGCAAGCCTTACTTGGTGGGTCTGCAGGCAGATGCTGATGGGCAGTTAAGGAGGGCTCGTGGTAGAGGGCATGTGCCTGGCAGGCTCCCAGGCCTTCATCTCTTGCCTGTGAACCTGCTCTGCTTCTGCTTCCTTCACATCTCAGGGTCATGTCGTCTTGGGCCTGGCCCTGGCATCAGGACAGTGGAAAGCCCCAGGTAGCAGAATCTGACCATTTTCCTCAGGCATCCTCCCTGTGGACTAGTGCAGGGGTGGGATGTTCTTGTTGGTGAGGACCCAGTGACTACAGAGCAATCTGGGGCTGGGACTTCTTGGCTTCTAGCTCATGCTGGTGGCTAGCTCCTCGACCCCAGGGGAGGCAGCAGCTTTTGGTGGCAAATGCCCATTATGGGCATGGGGATACATGCCCACACGAACTTGGCTGGTGCCAAGCAGGTCTGGCCCTGGGGCTGTTTCCAGACTTGAGAATGGGATGAATTCTAATGCATTTTTGAGCTCTGACTTGGGGATGGTGGTGGACTTCCTCCCACCATTCACTGTCCCCTCTGAAGATGAGGCCAGACACCCCACACAGAGCAGGTGATCAAGGGAGTACTGCCTGGGTCTGCTGGAAAAGTTGCTCAGGGTGTCCCATCCTGGGTGGCTGTGACTCACTTCAGGCCACATGGAAGGCATGTCCAAACAGGAACCTGAAGTTCGGCATCTGTGACCCTCAGGCAGCCTCAGTTTCCCTGTGTGCTATGGGTATCTGTGTGTCTGCTATGAGGGCTGTATGTAGGCATTGGCAGGTGCTGGGATCCCATAGACACTAGCAGCTCAAAACTCCATGTTGAGAGTGAGATAACAAGAGCGGAGGCTGGGGACAAAGGTGTCCCTCACTTGGGAACTTTACAGCTCCTTGGAGGGCAGCCCAGGACCTTAGGGGAGTCTAAGGGGATTAAATCAGAGGAACTAGGAGGTTCCCCAAAGCCTCATTAGAGATGGTCAGAGAAAGACATCACAGGGACCCCAGGGTTTTGGTTTGGGATGTGCACTGTTTTGCCCTGAGGGGGAGGTGAAGGTGTCTGGGCCCCATGAGGGAAGATTGTAGAATGCATTTAGGTGATGGGTCTGGACTTAGGTTACATCCTTCAACAATCCTCTGAGGTAGCAACCTGTTGACAGTCACATAGTGAGGGTGAGGTAGGCTAGGGAACCCAATACAGGTCTCTGTCACTCCACCCCATGATGCTGGCCAATTTGTGCCAGGATGGAGCAAGTGCCGGAAGGTCCCAGTGCCCCTCTGTGGAAGTTCTCAATTCAATTAAGCCAATTAAGGTCTGAAAGATGAAAGAGCCCAGAAATGGTACGTTCCCTGCCCTTTTGGTGCCTACAGGCCGTTCTCGGCAACCAGCCCAGGCCGGAAACTCTGTCAGGTCTGCAGAACTGATAGGCCTGGTCACTTCTGTTCTTGGCCATTTCAGTGATGCCTGTTGTCCTTATTCAAACTGACGGAGGCCATTTCTCAGGTTTACAGAGACCTAGAGAAAGAAGAGTATATGCTGTTTGCTCTCTATGGTAGCCAACAGTTACTCAAACATGGACCTCACCTTGACTGATGGCTCCTAGCCCATGGCCTATTAAGTTCATAAAGACAAGGTGGGTAAATGTGAGTGCCCATCCCAGTCTGCCTTACCCCCATTCACTCATTCCTCAGCCCTGTCCCCAGCTAGGGCTGACCACACAGTAGACTTCCTGCCGACTCAATAACCACCCATCTCAAAGAGCTAATGACTTGGAAAGTGGGAGAAACAGAGTCACCAAGTATTGGTGCTGAGCAGAGCAAAATAGGAATTGCCATGGGATTCTAAACTCTGCAGCAATCAATTTTGGCTGGAGTATGAACTGGCAGAGATGTTTTGGAGAATGTTCCACTGGAATTGTGAGTAAAAATAAAAAAAAATTCATTGGAGGTCAGCAGGTGGGGATGGGAGAGAAAGATGTGTGCTCAAGTCTCAGAGCGGTGCAACTGTGGCAGAGTGAACAGTGGCCATAGGTAGGCTAAAGTGGGGCACAGTGAACAGGCAGGGCGTGGGGGCAGGAAAGGATCCAGAAGGTGCTTTGAAGGAAGTAGGCCCTTTGCTTGATGGAACTGGGGAATTGAAACAGGGAGCATGGCAGGACCAACATGTTTTGTTCTAGAATGATGGTGCCTGAACAGGGGAAGATGGTGACTCAGAGCAGCATGGTGACCAGTTGCCTGATAGGGCAGAATCTCTCTGGCTGCAGGGAGGGGACACAGCTTGACCTCATCAGAAGCTCTGGCCTTGCCTCTCTGTTTGGTGTCCTTACCATGAATCACCACTGGCCTAGTCAGCCACAGTGATGACAGTACACCAGTCAAGAGCTGCTCAAGGACCTGGTGTGGCTCTGCCTGGGCCGCTACTGCTGCTTAATTGAGGGCATGACCACACTGGGCAGCAGGGGCAGGGAGTGGAAGGATAGACATAGCCTGGTCAGAGGAGGGAGAAGTAGAAGACTGAGTAAAGGCCCCACACCTGGGTAACTGTGCCTGTGGCCTGCAAGTGCTTGCTCTGAAGAACAGGAATTTCTGTTGGGCTCATGCACCACCCAAGAGCCCACCCACTCAATATACCATTCACTCTGTCCCCTGCCCCGTGGTCCTGTAGGTACTCTACAACCCCCTCTACTCCTCCAAGTGTGTGAAGAGGCTGAAAAAATGAATGCACTCCAAAGGAACAAAATGATCCATCTTTCCTTTTAGAAACTGCCCATGTAGTGTCCCTAGGCAGCTCAGTTGGGGACATTGGCTGGAGCCTCCAATACACATGGGCCCCATTGTTTGGGTCTCTCACAGCAGCCCTTCCTGCCTGGGGCCTAGGAAGCTAGCTCCGGGATTTTGTATTGGTGTAAGCCAGTGCCTATGTGGATGAACCAGACCTGTCTATTCCTCAGTCTAGCAGCCAGCAGGCTGGAGGTGGCAGGGATGGGGAACAGCCCAAACCTTACAGATGCTGTGTACTAAGGTTGTATGGGGCACCTGGAACTCAGCTCAGAGAAGGGAGAGGAAAAGGCACACCTGGCAGACAGAGGCATTGTCCTAAGCCAAGTTCCAGGGCAGGGGTAGGTGGAGGCAACCTGAAGACAAGGAGTGCAGGTATCAGTTGAAAGCAGCCATCAGTTGAAAGCAGCCATCGCTGCCTTGAGCTGTCAGAGGCAGCAGATCCAGCTTCCTCTGGCACAGCAATTTCCCTTGGTCAAACCCTAGTTTCCTTCACTGACAAAAAGGAGAGTGGTTAGTGCCACCACCTCCTAGGTGGCTGGGGGTGTTCACAGGGCACTCCCGGGAAGAGCCCACCAGGGGCTGCCTGGCTTCCTGTACTCACATTGCTTGCCCTGGATATTCTTGAGCTCAGGGCTCACCTCTGCTGCTCAGTCAAGCAGAAGGGCCTCAGCCCCTCCCGCCACCCTTCCACCTCTCCTCTTTGTTTTGCCTCTTTCCAATTTTTTCTCCCACATGTCCCTTCCTGAAACTCTGTGGCTCTTGGCTCTTGAGCCTGACCTTATCTCTGTCACCCTGCTTGTTATGTGCCTACAATACAGAGAAGGAATTAGCTTAGTCTTGTAGACCCTCTGCCCCCACTTACACATGCCCTTGCTGGGCACACATAGATGCTCAGTAAATATTCGTCAGACGATTGGCTGGAGGAATGGGTGGGAAAGAGATGTGTGGGAGAGGGGGAGGATGGTGCAGGCATGTGTCAGTCATGTTCCCACATCATCCGGAAGTGAAGGCTTCTCCTCATGGCAAGTGTCTAGAAAGTTAACACCAGGTGTCCAAACTTTTCAGTTGGGGATCACTTGGGATAGGCATTTTCTGAAGCAGATCCCCTGACCTATGGCTTCTTTTGGATTTCTCTTGTATGGGCTGGGGCACATGTTGGAACATTGTTTCCCAGAAACTCTGGTCTTCTCCCCTGAGGGCTGTGGTACACCACATAGGGGCTAGTAGGATCATAGGATTGTAGGATGGAGCCTGCTGGGCTCTAAGAGGCAGGAGCTGTCCTGAGAGCAAAGGCCATGAACTTGCCCCACTCCCTTGCCTTCTCAAGGGCCTTTTTGCCTGTTTTTCAGGGGTCTGTCATCCTGGGTGGTTCTAGATCAGAAAACTGGAGCTTCCCCAAAGGTGAGGTCTGGCCCAGCTGAACCTTGTCACCAGGGGGGGCTCTGCTGATGGCAAGGCCAAGGCCATGTGCACTGGACTAGTTCAGTTCCAGGAGGATGTATCACATGATCTTGGGGGATGCACCCTCTTATGTGCAGACTTCTAGGAAGAAGATATAGGAAAAGTGAAGTCAGGGAGGGCTGTGACCCAGCCGAGGAAGGGGGCAAGCCCAGGACAGCCCAGTGTTCTCACCAGCAGTTCCTTGGCTGAGGAGAGGGGCACTGGTGTGTAGGGGACAGTATGAGGGATGACAGCCTCATGCTGTTCTCAAAGGGGGAAATGGTGTGCAGCCTGGCAGTGGCCTGGCTGCTTTGAGTGTGGAAGACCCCAGCTCCTTACTGTGTCCTCAGGAGGGAAGCGTGTTGGATGAGTATGGATAGCACTGTGCTGGGGGCAGGGTGTTGGCAGTCACCAGTGACCTGTGGCTGCTCTGGCCTTTTTCCCATGTGCCTTTTCCTGGTCACTTCCCCTTTACTTCCTTTATCCCTTCCCTCTCTCTCTCCCTTCCCTTCTCCCACCCTCTCTCTCTCCTTCCCCCTCATCTTCCCTCTCTGCTCCCTCCCTCTGGGCCTCCTCCTTTCATCCCTCCTGGCCCCCAGGTACCCTCAGGGCTACAGAAATACCTTGTGCACTAAGCCTTGACCTCGAGCCCAGCTGTCCCCGTCCATGGCTGGGCCTACTCTCAGGAGCCTTGCACAGCCCCAGGCCTGAAACTGAGTCACTGAGGCTGCACCAGAAGACCACCGGGATTTATAGCATGCCAGCTGCACCGGGCGAGTCTTAATCAGGCAAGAGCAGGGAGTGAGATGGGGGGACAGGCAAGGAGTTGACCATGGGGCACAAATAACTTACCCATACTAGGCAGGACTGGCCACTGTCAATCCCAATTCACTGCCTCAGATGGGTTTCCAAATGGATTTGGGGACAACAACAGCCTCTGTGCCCCGGCTGGCCAGTGCTGTTGTCAGGAAGGTCCCTGACAGGAGGCACTGACACTTCTTCCATCCTTACCTGGGCAAGCCCTCCCAGCTCTGGGTGCTCACAGTGGGCAGAACTGGGGGTGGCCTGGTGGGTGGGGCCTTGCAGGGCATGAGGGTCCCTGATGCAGCCTGGCTTATACTGAGTAAAGATTTATAGAGTATGTTCTGGAAGACTGGACCTTAGTTCTGTCTCAACCCTTGGCTTCTTCTCACCTCCTCCCCAGGTGTCCACACTAAACCATTTTCCCACCATCACCACACCTTGCCTGGCCACTGGGACTGCAGGTGGCCACCTATTCCCATCTGTGGCTGAGCTGAGGCTACTTCTGTGAGAAGGCCCGACAGATAGGATGGGTGATATGGCCAACAGCTCCATCGAATTCCACCCCAAGCCCCAGCAGCAGCGGGAGGCCCCCCATGCGGGCGGCTTTGGGTGCACATTGGCTGAGCTGCG
Organism: Urocitellus parryii; assembly: GCF_045843805.1. Lineage (NCBI taxonomy): Eukaryota > Metazoa > Chordata > Mammalia > Rodentia > Sciuridae > Urocitellus > Urocitellus parryii. The sequence goes on along the minus strand of NC_135547.1, from coordinate 2,151,642 downwards.
CACCCTCATGGAGCTCCGAGGGGCTGAGGCACTACAGAAGATCCAGGAGGCCTACGGAGATGTCAGTGGGCTTTGCAGGAGGCTGAAGACCTCACCCACAGAGGGTAAGTCCCTCTGGCTGCGTGGGGCCACAGGGGAGACTGGGGACACAGGGCCCACTTACTCCTGAGGATGTGGTCAAGGGATCCATGTGCCCCTGCAGCACTTCCTAGGGGGGATCTGTGGAGGGGAGGCCCAGGTGACCCTTGAGGAAACCAAGACTAGGACCCTGAAAGTGCCCTCCTCTTGAGCAGGAGACACTGTGCAGGAGGTGCTGTTGTCCTTGAGTAACCTGAGTCCTAATGTGTGCGTGTGGCCTCACCCCCTCATCTACAACCCCGAATCAGCTCTTCTCCACCTTGTAGAGTAAAAGGGACAGATAAGAACAGTATGAGGTGTACACACACAGGCCAAGGGCCCCAAACTGCATCCCAGAAAATCCCTTCCAAGGAATGAGGCAGGGCTAGGTGGCTCCTAGTTGATAGAGAAGGAAACACAGTCCCTAACTGCATTTTGGAGGATTCCCTGTGTGCTCATCTCTAATGTTCAGTTAAGGAAGCCAGAATAGGTGGGAGGGGTGTAGGGTACAAGTCTTCTGGGACTGAGGTTGCAAGGGGATTCACCCTGGGAGAGAGGAATGGCCTAAGGATGGCACAGGGCTATTGGAGTCTGGTGGGAAGGGATGGCCAAAGCTAGGGCACAGTAGGCCCATAATGCTGATTGGAAGTGACAGTGGTCACAGGCAGTCCCAGAGAGGCAGTGCCACAGTGAGCCTCTAGGAAGCCTAGTGAGAATCCTCTAGAAGAGTCTGGGATAGAGACCTGACTGCCATCTTGGAACCCCACCTCCCTTTGCGGGAGGCAAAGCTCTGTCATTCCCTGTGTGGCCTGCCTCAGCCCTGCTGGGGTCTGCCACGAGGCAGGGACCACCCAGGAGCCAGGCACAGCCCCATATTCCAGGAGCTGGAGCACTTTCTGGTCCAGCTGGCACTGGGCTGGCAGGGTTGCCAGGGCTAACCCAGCCCAATGCCAGGCCTGCTCCCCAGCCAGCACTGATTGATTTCATCAGCTGCCTGTCTCAGTGGCGGCACCTTGGCCCACCCAGTGCTGCTATCCCTGGCTGTCACCCTGGGTTCCTCCTACTTTCTGGCACCCCCGTCCCATCCATCACCAGGCCCTGCCCACTCTAGTTTATAAATCAATCCCTTGATGCATTCCCTCCTGACCATTGCCTCTACTCTGGTCTAGGCATGGCCCATCACTTCCAGCCTCCTTGCTCTGCCCTCACCCCCCACTCAGACTTTAGGGCACAAATAGGATCCTGGTGCTGTGATCTCACCCTAGCTGGGCTTCAGAGAGCTCACTCTGTCTTCATGGGCCCAGGGGAAAAGCAGAGGTAGAAGGAAGGAAGCCCATAGGGCAGGTGAGGAATTCCATGGTGGAGTAGCCTCCCTGGGCCACCTAGGTCTCCCTGTACCCATGGACACCCTGTCCAGCCTACCGCACGCACCAGCCTGGAGCAGCATGCTATCAGGGCAGATGGCTGGGCTCTGTGCCAAAGGATCTCATTCCTTCCCTCCTCCTTGCCCACCCCCCTGAGGACTTGGGGCCTCAGAGGAGGCCAGAGTGGAGGGCCATTTAGCCACAAGGGCTCTGGCCTCTCCCAGATCAAAGGAAGCAGATGGGCTTCAGCTGGCAGCTCTTCCCTCTGCCCGTCAGGCCTTGTTAAATATTTAAAATGTCAAGGCCCCTGGGAACCTTCCTGATTCTGCCACAGAGCTCAGGAACTTGCCTGGTGTCTGAGGAAGGGGTGGGTGTAAAGAAGGGCAGGTGTGCAGGTGGGTGGCCCAGCCCCTGACATGCTTCTGAGCACCTGTGTCCCTGTAGCCCCAATGGAGGGAGCCACGAGGCCTGGCTCTTCTTCCTGCAGAATGAAGCAGCCTGAGAACCAGCCCCTCCTCACAAGCTGCTCAGGCTTCAGCTGTCTGATGCTAGGAGCAGGTGTCTCTCACTCCCCTTGTCCCCTCAGCCAGGCCATGAGCCACAGGAAAGCATGAAGTTTTCAGTAGGCCTACTGGATTGGCCAAAAGTTCTCACCCAGGCTCAACAGCTCATTCCAAATCAGAGACAGTGGCCTGAGCTGTAGGAGGGCTGGCTCCACATCAACCCCCTGGCAAGGTGGGAAGATGTGGGGGTGCCAGGAGGGGCTTTATGGGGAGGAGGGAGGCCAGGTAGGTTTGTGGAATGTTGGGGGAGAGGGATTGTGACTACTGGCAATCAGCACATCAATCCACTGCCTTCTCAGTCTTTGTAGAGATCCAAGGGGCTTCCAGAACCTGTCCTGAAGAAAGCTGCTCATGTTTGTCAGAGAACCTCAGTGATAGACTTTGTAGGGGTACTTGGGCCCCATGCCCTCCCCTGTCTGGTCTCCACAGGCAGTCATGGGAAGGAGGGGGCAGATTAGCTGAGAGCCAACACGATGTGGTCCTAATCCAATTCTGATGGCATCTGGCCTCTGCTCTGGGCAGACGGCCCATCTGTGTCCATGCCAACCAGCAGGCCCCTGCCCCCATGCCCTGGACCCAGGCTGCCCTAGGGCCTGCTGGGCAGGCATGTGCTCAGAACCAGAGGGGCCTCAGCTGCCTCCACCCCCAACCACAATGAGTATTGTGGCGGCAGCAGCAGCTGTTAGGACCCCCAATCCCACAGGAAAGGGGCCAGTCTGAGGGCAGCTGCTGGTTTCAGGCAATGGGAGAGAATTGCTGCAGTAGCAAGGGCAAATCAAGGCCAAGGGCAAGGTGGGGGAAGGGGAAGGGACCTCCAGGAAAGGGGCTCAAGGGCCCACTGCCCTTGGGGACAATCCAGGCATGTGCATCAGGACAGCAGGAGACAGACTCACATGGTGCTTTGGGGACCTACAGGCTTCGGGGGACTTTGGTCTCACTCTGGAAGCTCCAGGCCAGGAGCAGTAGAAACCCCAGGTATGTGGGAGGCTCCTGCTGCCTTCCTGGGGCATCTCTCATAGTTCCTATAGGTAAAGAAGATAAGGCCCGTCCAGAGTGATGGACATGTCCCTCAGCTAAATCCCTGGCCTCAGTCCCCTACCCTACCCAGTCCCCTATCCTGCCACCACAGAAGCTGAGGTCTGGATTTTCTCCCAGACGCCCTACTGGAGAAGCTGCAAGCCTTCTGAAAGAGGCCTTTGGCCCTGGCAGAAATCTGAGCCACCAGCTGGGCCCAGGCGCCATGAGGCCATGAGAAGAAAGGCAGGGACAGCTGTGGCCCTTCTGAGTGGGAAGGACACTGTGTGGCCATCACCTAGCTGGGTGGACGTGCCAAGGCTGTGTAGGCTGCGGCTTTTGCTCTTGTTGGCCCTTCCATCTCGAATGGGCCTCACCCTGCCCCTTTGCAGAAGCCCCATCGTCAGCACTTCTTGTTCTCGAGTCATCTGGGGCTGAGCCTTCCTAAGCTCACTGCCCAGTGAGGGCCCCATGGACCGGATGGCCCTTCTGCTCACCTCCTGTCCATGCAGCAGGTGGCAGGAGTTAACGCCAGACACTCAGGGCCAGGAGCCATAAGCTGCTGTCTGTCCACCAGGTGTCAGTGTGGGGTTGGGCATTGGGGGTGCAGCACTAAGGATTTGTGGGAACTCAAGGAGGGGCTGGATCAGCCTGGACTGAGAATCCTGAGGGCTAAAGGTAGGTGGTTAAATCATCTTACCTGCCTACCTCTGAATAGGTGTGCAGGCTCAGAGGCCCAGGGCTTGGATGCCAAGCCTAAATGGGCCCAAGGAGACTTGTGTCTCCCAGCCCACAAGAACTTGCTCAGGGTGTGGAGGTAGCCTGAAGGGCTCTAGAGCCATGAGTGGAGTACCTCTGAGCCCCTGGGCCTACATCAATTAAGGAGCTTCAGCTGCTTAGGACTGAAGGGGTCCCCCACCAGAACTGGTTCCCTCCCCTCAGTGTCCTTTGCCTGCTGATAATGTGCCATTATCACGAATAACTGATGATCTCCCAGCATCCCCACCTCTTGTCTTTAGGGATGATGGATGACAATTGGACTAGGAAAGGTAGCTGTCATTGTGAAGCCAAGGCCAATGGTGGGGCTCCTAAGAAAACTAACTGTGGCTCTGCCCATAATTCAAGTCTCCATGTGTGCACACAGGCTCCCAGTTCTAGAGGAGGCAGTGGGAGTCCACGTCCTACCCTTTAACCTGGACTTAAGGTTGGCACTACAGTCAGGCTCTGGGAGAGGTGTCCTGGAAGCTCAACATCTGGGAGGCTCCCTCAACCTGACCTGGCCTTCAGTCAAGAACTCTGACTTGGAGCTGGGGTTGTGGCTCAGTGGCAGAGCGGTTGCCTGGCATATGTGGGGCACTGGGTTCGATTCTCAGCACTGCATATAAATAAATAGACAAAATAAAGGCCCCTTTTAAAAAAAAAAGGAATCTCTTTAAAAAAAAAAAGAACTCTGACTCATGGGCTCAGGCCCCTTTTCATCTCCACCCTCGTCTGCCTCATTGAGACTGTGATGGGCAGGGCACCTTCCTCCCAAATGATGAGAAGCTCCCCACCCATCCCAGCCCAGGGGCCCAGGTCCCCAGGCATGGCTGAGCATATGATGCTGCCCACCATAGTGAGGTCAAGCAAGGCTTTACCACTGGGACTCTGGCTTTGCTTCTCCCTAGTCCACCCTGTCCCTCAACCTGGTTTTCTGGGTCTCTCTCTTCATAAGCCACTATTGGTCCCCCTGTCTGCACCCAAGAACTTGCATCTCCCACTAGTTCTCATATTCCCCCTCTCTGTTCCTTTCCTAAGAAACTTCTGGAAATCAGGCTTCCACTCCCTGTTTCCAGTGGCTGCTCTGTCCTCCTCAGCAGTTGTGATTCCAGAGATTCCCATATCCCTGGGCCCTGGATGTGCATGTGCTCCTGGTTGCCTCCATGCCCTGCTCCCTTTGCAAGTTAGGCTGTGAGACCTTACATTCTCTGGGACCAGCAGACCATGGGAGTAGGGTTATGGCCAAGGCCATTGGCTTTTCTGCTCTTAGGATGTCCATGTCCCAAAAGCACATTTTCATCTTATAGACCTATGTGGGGCCCAGTGACTAGTCTGCCCTGAAGAAGATAGGGAATCCATGTTTGGAGCTAGAGAGATCTTTCCTGACAGGAAGAAAGCCCTACTTCAGAAAGGGTTCTGGTAACTTCTTTGACATCCAGTTGAAACCAGGCTAATGTCACCCACACCCCTTTGACTGGTAACCTTCCCATAAACCCACTGAAGCTATCTGGATGCTTACTTTTCCTGGGGAGCTGCTTGCTGCTCTCTTATTCCTGTTTCTGGGAAACCCTGGTCCATACTAGGCCCTAATGGGCCCCTCTGTGCTTTTCACTTGTTGGGCATTAACCATCAGTTTCTTGCAAAGCCCCACTCAGAGACATTTTGGATGGAGCACAAAACAGCACAGGTGCCCATTTACTCATGTGTGTATCAGGAGGAAGCTGTAGCCCCTCTACCTGGCCCAGCATTCCTTCCTTAGACTGGGTTCTCTCAAGCTAGCTGTGGAGAGCCACACACTCACTCCCACGTGCTTGGCCCCCAAGGTCTGCAGAAAGGCTCATGGTGCCATGTCTGCACAGTTCCTGCCTTCTACAACCGTAGAGTTTAGAGGGAGAGGCAGCCCAGCCAGAGACCCCCAAAGCAGCAGGTCAGGCAGGGCCTCTTGGGGGTTCCTAGGACTAAAGGTGGCCTTCTCATCCTTTCCCTCTGTGTTTCTGCTGCCCTCCTGGGACACTGTGCAGGACTGGCGGACAGCACCAACGACTTGGAGAAGCGCAGGCAGATCTATGGGCAGAACTTTATCCCTCCCAAGCAGCCCAAGACGTTCTTGCAGCTGGTGTGGGAGGCCCTGCAGGATGTGACCCTCATCATCCTGGAGGTGGCCGCCATCGTCTCCCTGGGCCTCTCCTTCTATGCACCCCCTGGAGAGGAGAGTGAAGGTGAGGGGAAGGGCTCTGGGCTGGAAGGAGTGGAGGCAGGGTCCTAAGACGTCCCACCTGGGCTTGGCTCTGTAACTTCTTTTCCTCTTCCCTTCTCTCCTTGGGCAAAGCCTGCGGGAATGTATCCGGTGGGGCAGAAGATGAGGGGGAGGCTGAGGCTGGCTGGATCGAAGGGGCTGCCATCCTGCTGTCTGTCATCTGTGTGGTGCTTGTCACGGCCTTTAATGACTGGAGCAAGGAGAAGCAGTTTCGAGGCCTGCAGAGCCGCATTGAGCAGGAGCAGAAGTTCACAGTCATCCGGAATGGGCAGCTCCTCCAGGTCCCTGTGGCTGCACTGGTGGTGGGGGACATCGCTCAGGTCAAGTATGGTGAGTGTGCCAATCTTCACCCACCCCACCAAGGAAGCCTGACTCCCATTTGCAAGAAGCATGGGCCACAGGACACCCCCAGTGCAGGCTGTCCCCAGTACACAGGTGCTTTCACCCACAGGGGGCGTGAGGCAGCATGGAAAGGGAGTATTAGAGATGCAATCACACCCCAAAAAGCAGACTGTCTCCACATCCCCCCACTACTGCATGAGGGAAATGTTGACCCTGTCCACTGCAAGCTGGACAACATGGCTAGTTGTGGGTGGTTCCTTCCCCCACAAAGGAGGAGACTGAAAGAAGAGGGATTTTGACTCCCTTGACCACCTGGCCCATCATGTCTAGAGGGACCTTCCCTGGGAGAGCCGGGAGGAGGTGGTGGGGAGAAAGGTCCCCTAGACCCACAGCCTCTGGTTCTGGCTCGGGGCGGACCTGTAGGAGACCTGCTGCCTGCCGATGGCGTGCTCATCCAGGGCAACGACCTGAAGATCGATGAGAGCTCTCTGACAGGCGAGTCGGATCATGTGCGCAAGTCAGCTGATAAAGACCCTATGCTGCTTTCAGGTAAGGGCTGCCTTCCCAACCAGCCCACTGAAGTCAGCAGATTGGAAGCCATTTGGCCCAATATCCCCATTGAAGCCATTTGCCAGACTCACCTCAAGGAGGGCGATTTCCCTAAATAGGTTTTCCAGTTCGGGGGTCTGAGGACTGCACCCATCACAAAGCCAGAGTGGGCCACTGGAGAACTGATGGTGGTACCTACAGCCACAGGGCTCCAAAAGACCCTTGGTAGTCCTGAATGGGGAGGAAATTTCATGGGGATCAAAGTAGCACTTCTCCCAAATCTAGACCTTCAAGGAGATCCAAAAGAGGCAAGTGTTCCTTTTCCAGAAGGTTCTGACTTAGCCTAGCATTTATCCCAAGGGGAAATCCAGTGTGAAACTGGACAGAAAGGCCAGAGCCCCCTGGTCAGAGCCCCCTGTGAATGGCTCACCCATGTTTCTGCCAAGTACCTACCCCTCTGGGCCTATGGGTTTCCTCTGAGCCACCCGAGGATTTGGGTCAATACAGCTGTAGCAGCCTCTGAATGATGAGTTCTTGCTTCTGGGATTCCTTGGGAACCCTCATGTAGGCACTGAACATGTCTCCCACCAGGTGGTGCAAATCTCTGTCTCAGTCTCTCTGTGTTGCTGTGTTAGGCACTCATGTCATGGAAGGTTCTGGAAGAATGGTGGTAACGGCCGTTGGTGTAAACTCCCAGACAGGCATTATCTTTACCTTGCTTGGAGCTGGTGGAGAGGAGGAGGAGAAAAAAGATAAGAAAGGTAAGGCAACCCTGACTTCTAGTTTCTAGTGCTGACAGGGACAGTGGGACACTGCTCTTCTTCTTTGTCTGCCTATCAGCAGTCTCCTGCTGGCCAGTCCCAGGCTCCCAGGAGATCCAGCCCTCAAAGGATGACAGGCTATGTCCTCTCTTCTGATTTTTCTTGGCAATCCTTCTTCTAGGGTTTTGTCCCCAAAAGTCAGCAGGCCAGGGGCCCCTCCAAATCTGTATAAGGGCAGCTTCCCTGGAAGGGCTGCTTTCTGAAGGCTTTGGAAGGCGCTGCCTGGACAGGAATGAGGTCAGAGGGATACAGGGCTAGACTCGTTGGCTTCACTGGATGCTCTAGGAGCTTAATGACCACCCTCAGGGTGCTCAGCCCTTATACCCTTAACAGTGAATACACAATAAAATGCCAAGAATTGGGGGTCAATACAACAGCCAGGGAAACAGGGGTCATGAACTCAGAGGTGGAGGACTCTTAAGCACAGCAAAGAAGACATAGTAGAAAGGATAGGATTTCTGAAAGAACATTCAGGGTCACAGGATGCTGGGATGGGATAGGGGCAGGACCAGATCACAATGGGTGATGGCCCTTGCCCTAGGGACAGCAGTGTCAAAGGACAAATAACTTCAGAGAGCTCAGCTCCAAAGTGGTCGTGTCCTCCCTAGCACAGAGCTAGTCTGCTGCCCTGCAAGCGTGGCCAGAGTCTCCTTTGGTCCTCAGTCTAGGGCCTATAAGCTATGGAGTTGACCTCTATACTCCCTGACCCCCTGGATCTTGGCACTATGGATCAGGCTATTCCCTTCTGTAACTCTGACCCACATCTTTTTATCACTCCCTTGGTTCTGGCCTGTATTCACCCTCAGGCCTCTCCTGTAGCCCAAACCAAGTGGGGAATGGAGATTTCTAGATTGGTGCCTCCCAGCTGAGAGAAGCCACCTGGGCCCATCTACAAGTACAAAGGACCTGCACTGTGGGGAGAACTCTGCTTCCTGTGGGAAGCTCCAGCAGGAATCTGGGGCCAATGACCTGGAGAAGGGATGATTAGTCTTAGGCTGCCAGAGCCAAGAAAGCAGGTGAGACAGGTCAACATAAGGAAGAATGCTCTATCAGCCTAGTCGTGGGCCACCTCTTGAAGCTCTCTGCTCATGGAGGCAGTGACAGAGGAGCAGCATGAGCTGCAGTGGCCTGAAAGCTTTCATGGACCATCTCCTGGCCACCTGGGCCTGTGTGTCCCATGTGGGCACCTCCCTGCTGCTACCAGGCCAGGCCTTCCCTCCACCACCTCATGTTTGCTGTACTGAGGCCCCTATCCCTGTAAAGCTAGTTCAGAGTCCTCCCCTAGTGAGAAGCCTAAGGGTGCACAGGCAGGTAGTGAGCCCAGGCCTCATCTGGTCTGGGCTGGCCGAGGCTGGAGTCCCTAGACCTTTCTATGTAGAAGAACAATTGACTCTGCCTTGTGGCCTCTTGGTCCCAGCTGATTAGCAGGGAGTCCCTTTCCACATAGGGCCACCTTCCCCCTGCTAAGGTTCTCTCCCTTGGGCTATTGGAACATATATTTCCTAGTGTCCCCTGTGGTTCCTTTGCAGAATCCTGGCCTCTTGCTCTGTCCCTTAAATGTTGGTGTCCTTCACTGCTGGGTCCTAGGCTCTTCCTCTTTGAACATAAACAGACCCCCTCCAACCCCTACCAGGACCCTTTCTCCCACTCTCTTCAGCACCAATAGGCTGTGCAACTTAGTGGCCAGAGCTTCTTTGAGGAGGGGTACCCTGATGGGCCCTAAGGGGGAGCAGCAGCCACCATGCCCAATGTCTCCCCCCTCCTTGCCTCATTGACTCCCTATGAGTCAATCAGTCTGTTGGGCATACTCCAAAAGTGCCCCCTGTCCACTTGCTGCCATTTGCCTTTTTAAAAATATTTATTTTTTAGTTGTAGTTGGACACAATACCTTTATTTTGTTTATTTATTCTTATGTGGTCCAGAGGATCAAACTGAGGGCCTTGCACATGATAGGCAAGCACTCTACTGCTGAGCCACAACCCCAGCCCTGCCCTATAGTCTCTCCTTCCTTTGGGCCCTCACAACCCCAGGGCTTCCAGCAGCGCCTGCCCTTGTTGTGCTGTGTTATCATCTTACTGTCATCCTATGTCTATGGGTGTCTCTTTCCCCTCCACCTCAAATATCTCCCTTACCTCTGAACTATCCTCAGCCTCCACAGGAGCCCTGGACAGAGGCCCCAATCTATGTTCCACCTCTGGATAGAAGGAGGATCTTGCCATGCTTTTTGGGGATCCCAGATCCCAATCCCCCTGCCTGGGAGCCACCTAGCACCTTGTCTGTGTCCCTGGATCCCCAATGACATGAGCTATTTTGTGGTGACTGATAGATCAAGTCCCTCCTGCCCTGGTCAGTTCCCCTCTGGATTGGGGCCAGCGTAGGCATGGCCTCCAGGATAGTCCTTCTAACTGCCACCTACCTCATGCAGCCCTCAGGTTGGTCAGCACTGTGGAAAGGCCCTTCTCAAGACAGCAGTCCTTTCAGAAACTTCCCACTGCTCTCCCATGTGACTCAGGAATCATCCAGTCTGCCTTCAAGGCTTCACTGTATGCCTGGAGTCAAGGCCCAGTGGGAAGCCCTGGCCCTGGGTTTTGTGTGGTAACCACATTCTGGGAGGTGGTGGCAGAATGAGCCTGGAAAGTACAAGGTATGGAGAAGGTCTCTCTGTGGGCAGCATCAGGGCCACCAGCAATTAGGCGCATCCTCCTCCCGCCCATCCCATGTGGTTCCAGGCTGCACTGTCTGTGCTCCAGCTCTGCCTACTGTCCTGTGCATGTCTGTTTGTCTTGGCCATATGGATGTTCTCAAGTCTCCGTGTCTGTCATTCCTCTTCCATTGTAGGAAAGCAGCAAGATGGGGCGATGGACAGTAGCCAGACCAGAGGTAATGTGTACTCAGTGCTGCTAAGGGCAGCTGAGGAGCCTGGGGGTTGGGGCTGGGTAGAGTGGGTTTGCGGGAGGGGCCACCCACCAATGGAGCAAGAGCAGCACCAAGAGACCAGGTGAGTGAATTCAATGGTCCTGCCCTGGCCTGAGAATGGAGGAGCACCCCCTAGGGCTGCTCTGAGCCTCCCATCCATGGACACTTCTGGAAGCCCAGACCAACCACCTAGATGTTGGCTAGCAGACACCTGAGCTATTGGCCATTATGCACCTGAGATCTGTGCATAAAGATAATCTGTGATAGGCACCCTGGGTCCTCTGGCCAGAGAAGGAACCTGATATACAGAGAAGTTGACTTTCCCAAAGCTCTGGTCCTGGTCCTATGGGTTTCCCATGTCAGCTTCCTTCTGACTGACCCTGTGGGCCAGGGTGACAGAGCAACCCTCCAATGGGCAGAGGCCCAGCTCTCCTCTAAGCCCTGAGTCCCTAGTGGGCTCTGGCACTCTGTGGCTGGTACGTGCCTGGTTGTGAGACACTGGAAGAAGTAGCTGGACAGCAGATGGCATCCCAAGGAGGAGAAGCAATGGCAGGTCAAATCAGCAGTCAGTTCTGGGTATTGGAAGTGTGACCTCAGGAAGGTCGTGGTACAAGAGATGGACCTTGTCGAGGAAGTATGGTGTCTACTCACCCAGAGACCTAGGGACTGAGACTGGATCAGATAAGCCAACTAGAGCTGAAAGGATGATTGAAGTTGGGAGGAAATTTGGGGAAGGGCTATGGGAGCATGACAGTAGTTGGGGTACAAGGATAGAAGTGGCCCAGCTGGGCAGGACTTGGCATATCCCTGAGGCTACTGAGAGGAAGGTGCTATGGTGAGTGGCCTTGGGCTAGAAGGTGGGGAGGGGGGATACAGAGGTGATGGCTGTATGCAAAGAGCCCCATTGCATGGGAGACAGAGTGATGGGGGATAAAGACAAGTAGGGAACCCCCAATTGCTGGGTCAGTTAGCCCCTCCCTGCGGAAGAGTGAAGGTAGCAGGTAGAGTAGACATGATTACTTTGGGAATGCAGCTGAAGACCCTGGAGCTCAGGGAGTGCGTGAGGCCAGAACTTGGCAGAGAGGAAAATGAGGAGCCCCGGGGTGGGGACATACTACCACCATATCAAGTACAGCAAGGATGAGGAAGGAGGGGGAGGGGAAGGGGAGTCCTCTGCTCCAGCAGGGAGGCAGGGAGGCAGTTGGAGGGTCAGAAAAAGCTTGCCTACTGCAGCCCAGGGAGCATACGAGTGGGAGTAGACAGACTGAGCAGGGGTGGCTGGGATAGGAGGAGGGTCCACCAGGGCCCCTAAGCCTCCCAGTGGAGCAGGGAGGTGGCTTGTACACCAGTGAGCAGATGAGTCAACCTCAGGTTCTGGAATATTCCTTGGACCACAGACCTCTCCTCAGGTATTGAGATTTGGGGCATTCCAGGACTGGCCACCTGTCTGTGTGCCCAAGTACCTTGTTCTTGTGTCTGTCCTCCCTTTCCATGAGAGAACCATTTCTCTCTCCTACCTAGCACAGTGCTGGAGCTGTCCAGCCACCTTAGGAGGGTCTGACCTTAGGCAGCAATATGGGGGAGGTCAATAGACTCCCTTTTGCCATGTTAAGCTTGGGATTATATAAAAGAACCCACAGTGAATTTCATTTCATTTTGTATGGTATGGCATGTCTTCCCCTGTGATAGCCCCTTGTAGCTCTTTCATCCTGGCTGTGCCCTAACCTTGGCCATGGTATTCCTCTGTGTGCAGCTAAAAAGCAGGATGGGGCAGTTGCCATGGAAATGCAGCCCCTGAAGAGCGCAGAGGGTGGGGAGATGGAGGAGCGAGAGAAGAAGAAAGCCAACGTGCCCAAGAAGGAGAAGTCAGTTCTACAGGGGAAGCTCACAAAACTGGCTGTGCAGATTGGAAAAGCAGGTAGGGACAGCCAGAGGTGGCAGGCCAGGGGCCACCAATCATGCATAAGGGACCCTGGGATCCTGGAGATGGAAACATGACATGTAGAATCAGGATGAAGAGATATTGCAGGTGGTATGGGCCAGGCAGCCAGAGGCCAGCTAGAGCCATCAGGGTCTGGCCCAACTTTCCCCAGTGAGCATGGATTCCAAACCCTTCCCTAAGGCCCAAATCACAAGCTGACCTGTTACCCAGCATGCTCTGCCCATGGCATGGTCAAAAGGCAGCCAGCAGTATCGAGGGCCTACTGGCTGGAACTCTAACTTCTGAGGGTGGGCCAAACCTAGCCAGTCCCTACAGCTGTGCCTCTCATGCCTTTGGACATAGGCTCTCTGTTCTCCTTTCCACATGTCTTAAGGGACTTGACCAAAGAACATCTCAAGCTCTTATGCAAACAGGCCTTTCTCTGCCCCCACTGAGCCATCCCCCCAGCTGTTTATCCCAAAACTCAAACCAAATCTGCTTTGAGTGTCCCTTACCTCTTCTTCCCTCTTTCTCTCTCTTTCTCAACTATGGTGGCCCTCTTCCTCCCCAACCCTCTGTGGCCTCCATCATGACCGGACAGGGCTGGTGATGTCTGCCATCACCGTCATCATCCTGGTCCTCTACTTTGTGATTGAGACCTTCGTTGTGGATGGCCGGATGTGGCTGGCAGAGTGCACACCCGTCTATGTGCAGTACTTCGTGAAGTTCTTCATCATCGGTGTCACTGTGTTGGTTGTGGCTGTCCCTGAGGGCCTGCCTCTTGCCGTCACCATCTCCTTGGCTTACTCTGTCAAGGTAATAATAGTGTTTACAGTTGTGGGCTTTCAGCAAGCACCTGGGCTGCATTGAGGACTAGGGGAGGTTGGGTACACCTTGGGGAGGAGAGAAGGCATTGAGTGGGGACCAAGGGGCATCTTTGCAGATCTGTTGACACAGAGGGACTTGCTGTATTCAGGGGCGTTCCCCACCTGGATCCCTGGGCACAATGAGATAAACCAGAGAGCAAGTGGGTGGTGAAGTAGATCTGAGGGTTAGCATCTCTGGGTCACAAAAATAGAGAGGCCAGAAGGGTTAGGAAGTGAAGATTCCAGTACTGTTTGTGGAGATGGGAGCAGGGAGGCACTGGGACATGAGAAGACTATGGGCAGAGCATTCGAGAGTCAGGATGGCATCAGGGAACCTCAGGGCCAGTGGGTAACCTGAGAGGGGCCTCTGAGAAGATGAGCTCTGAGGAGAGTGACTGCCTGAAGTCTGACTGCTAGCTCTTTGACTCATAGGCCAGTGCTGATCAGGGGCTGTTAGTACTACAAGTACATCATATTTGTGTTGACCATTTCTTGTTCCCCTTAACCTGATGAGTGAACAACACAAGTGTCCCCACCCGATCTATGCCCTTTACAGAAAATGATGAAGGACAACAACCTGGTACGCCACCTGGATGCCTGTGAGACCATGGGCAATGCCACTGCCATCTGCTCAGACAAGACGGGCACGCTCACCACCAACCGGATGACTGTGGTCCAGTCCTACTTAGGAGATACCCACTACAAAGAGATTCCAGCCCCCAGTGCCCTGACCCCCAAGATCCTTGACCTCCTGGTCCATGCCATCTCCATCAACAGTGCCTACACCACCAAAATACTAGTGAGCTGGAGCAGGAGGGCAGGCTGACAGAGCTGCTATGGGACAAGGGAAGGGGCTGGGCTGGGGTGTGGCATGAGCTATCCTGAAGAGCTGACTATACCCCCTTAAGAACTTCTGAGAGGCTGGAGGCCCCTCAAAGGTAGAGCACAGGCTTAGAATGCATGAGGCCCTAGGTTCAACTCCCAGCATCACCAAAAAGATATTTTTTTGAGCAGAGTCTTTGGGTTCACCCTCCTCTCAGTCCCTGACATGACAGGGTGCTCTGGCTACTGGGTGGGGCCTGCAGCTTCTAGAAGACCCTTCTAAGTCTGGTGAATGATGAGAATCCTGCCTGCAAGGGGTCACTTTGCAGCTGGGGCATGGCCCGTCTAGTCCACATAGTCAGGGAAGCAGTCCTTTGCTCCCCTGACAACACACCCTAAAACACGGTAGCCACAACTGGGCAGGAGCCAGGCCCCGGGGGCAGCATGGAGGGTGCTCTTGGCCTCGGTGCCATCTTGGCTCTCCTCGCCCTGCAGCCTCCAGAGAAGGAAGGCGCTCTCCCACGCCAAGTGGGCAATAAGACGGAGTGTGCTCTGCTGGGCTTTGTCCTGGACCTGAAGCGGGACTTCCAGCCTGTGCGGGAGCAGATTCCAGAAGATAAGCTTTACAAAGTGTACACCTTCAACTCAGTCCGCAAGTCCATGAGCACGGTCATCCGCATGCCTGACGGCGGCTTCCGCCTCTTCAGCAAGGGGGCTTCGGAAATCCTGCTCAAAAAGTGAGTGGGCAACAGGAAGGAGCCAGGGGCTGGGTGGCTGGGGGCCAGTTTAAGGGTATATACAAGATTTCTTGTTTTATTTTTGTAGCAAAATAGACCTAATATAAAACTGACCATTCTCACCTGTTTAAAGTATACAGTTCAGTGGCATTAAGTACATTTACAATGTCATGCAACTGTTACTACTCAAGTTCACAAACATTTCCATCACCCCATAAAGAGCCCCTGACTCACTAAATAGCTACTGTCCATCTCCCCACCAGTCCTGGAAACCACTGATCTGATTTCTGTCTCTGCCTATTTTGAACATTTCATATAAATGGAATCCTGCAACCAGGTGCAGTGGTGCATCCTATAATCCCAGCTATTCAGGAGTCTGAGGCAGAAAGATGGCAAGTTTAGGCCAGCCTGGGCAACTTGGTGAGAACCTGTCTCAAAATAAAAAATCAAAAGGTCTGGGGATGTTGCTCAGTGGTAGAGCACTCCTGAGTTCAATCTCCAGTATTGCAAAGAAAAAAAGGAAATCATGCACTTTGTGGCCTTTGTGTCTAGCTTCTTTCAAGGTTCATCCATGTATCATAATTTCATTTCTTTTTGATGGTTGACTAATATCTCATTGTGTGTATAAGATCAATTTTGTTTACCCATTCATCTGTTGCCAAACACTAGGATTTTTTTTCTACATTTTGGCTATTGTGAATAATGCTGCTGTGAACAAGGTTGTGTTTGAATTCACATTTTTTAAAAGAGAGAGAGAGAGAGAGAGAGAGGATCTTTTCTTTTCTTTTCTTTTTTTTTTTTTTTTTTTTTTTTGGTAGATGGACACAACACAATGCCTTTATTTTTATGTGGTGCTGAGAATCGAACCCGGGTCCCGCCCATGCTAAGCAAGCGCTCTACCACTGAGCCACAGCCACAGCCCTTGAATTCACATTTTCAACTCTTTTAGATATATCCTATTTTAGTCAGCTTTCCATTATAATAACAAAACCTTAAGCTAAATCAGTTTATAAAGAGAAAAGGGTTGTTTTGGCTTATAGATCTGGAGGTTTTGGTTCATGATCACTTGGCCTCATTGCCTTTGGGGCTGTGGCAAGACAGTACATCATGACAGGTATGTGTGATGGAGCAAAGAGTCACTTATTTCATGGCTGGGATGAGAAGGAGAAAGAAGAGACCACAGTCCCACAATCCCCTTAAAGGGCATGCCCCAAGGACTTAATCCCCCCCCCCACTAGGCCCTACTTCCTAAATTCCCACCCCTCCCAAGAGTGCCAAGCTGGGGACCAAGCTTTTAACACATAGACCTTTGGAACACATTCTGTCCCTAACCCCCCAGTGGCTCATGTCCATCTCCCAATACAAAATGCATTCAATTCTTCTCCATGAATCTCCAGAGTCTTAACTATTCCCACTTTGCTTAAAAGTCCAAGTCCAAAAAAATCTCCTCTGAGACTCAGGGCAAAATCTTAGCCAAGAGCCCCTGTACAATTAAAAAAGAAAGTTACATTCTTCCAAGATACAATGACACAGCGTAAGCATTCTCATTCCAAGATGGGGAAAATAGGAAAATAATATGGAGGGTCTAGACCAAAGTAAGACCAAAACCCGGGAGGCAAATCCTAAATCTCCAGGTCTGGTGTCCAAAGCACACCACGTTAGTATGTGGCTCCCAAGGGCTTGGTCAATCCCATCCTAATAACTTTGCTGGCTGCTTCCCACAAGGCCACTGTCTTGAGCTAGCTTTACATACTGTCTGCAATTTCCTCTGAGCATTCCTAGCATCCTCTAACTTCATGGGGTCTCCATTACAACATGAGCTTCATTCTCATGGCTCCATCATTGCTCTGGCAGAGACTGCCTGCAAGGATGCCAATGCTGCCACACACTGCCTGGCTCCCAGGCTTTCCTTTGAAATCTTGGTGGAAGCCTCCATGACTCCATAACTCTTGCATCCTGCATGCCTTCAGAACCAGCATCACCTGGATGACACCAAGGTCTGGCACCAGTGAGAGCTGTATCTGGGCCCACTTGAACCATGATTCTAGCTGCCTCTGACTAAATACAGAGAAATAAATTCCAGGGAGATAAATCCCTAGTCACTTTTGGGTGAGCATGGCACCCTGGGGTTTTCT
This sequence comes from Urocitellus parryii, assembly GCF_045843805.1. Lineage (NCBI taxonomy): Eukaryota > Metazoa > Chordata > Mammalia > Rodentia > Sciuridae > Urocitellus > Urocitellus parryii. Next base: position 2,134,459 of record NC_135547.1, on the reverse strand, counting down.
TCTCCAAAGACTCTGTCCTGGAAATTCTTTGAAACCAATTTACAATTCTACATTTCTAAGCATGAGATGCCACTCCATTTCTGCAATTCCCTCTAGGCATCTTTCCTATTATCCACTTGGCTTCTTTTTAGTTGCACTAGCAACCACATCAGTACCCTCTTTGGCTGGAACTTTACACGAACTTCTTTTTTGGCCAAACAGCAAGTTTTGCAAATCTATCCACTCTATTCCTGCTTTCTCCTGATTCTCACAGTAAATTTAGCTAAAAAGGATGCAGGAATAAATACCCATGCCATATCCTGAATGCTTTGCTGTTTCCTCCTTCACATGAACTAATTTTTCACGTTGAAACTCAGCCTCCCACAGAGTCTCAGGACATAGACAAAATGCAGCCAAATTCTTTGTCATAATGTAAAAAAGGATGGTCCCCTGTACCATTTCCAGTGGAGTCCTTGTTTCCATATGAAACTTTATGAGCACAGTCTTTACTGTCTGCATTCCCTTAGCATTCTGGTCCTCTGAGCTCCCAGGAGAATTGCCCACGAAGCTGTGCTTATAGCATTCTGGCCTTTCCCTAGCCTGCTCCTTCAAACTTTCCAAACTCCTCCCACCCATTCTCAATGTTCTTCCACATTGACAGGTGTGATCGCAGCGAGGACCCACTTCTTGGCACAAATTTTCTAGGCACCCTGCAATCCAGTCAGGTTGTCACTAAAATTAACCATCATGTCTACCTAGGAGTGCCATGCTGGGTCATATTATAACTATGTTTTTTTTTCCAAATTAACTCCATAATTTGATGTTCCAAGTAGCTATGTAGAAGAATTCTAACTTCTCCTCATCCTTCCAAATACTTGTTATTCTCTCGTTTTATTGTTGTTATTATTATGGTCATCCTAGTGTATGTGAGGTGGTATCTTATGGTAGTTTTGATCTGCATTTCCCTAAGGACTAATGCTGTTGAGAATTTGTTCAAGTGTTTAGTGACCAGTTTAAGACTTCCTTAGAGAAATGTCTATTGAAGCCCTTTGCCCATTTTTTAGTTGGTCTGTTTGTGTTCTTATTACTTAGTTTTAAGAGTTCTTTATATATTCGGGTTATTAGATCCTTATCAGGTATCGGATTTATAAATATTTCTTCCCATTGTGTTGGTTCTTTTTACTATTGAGAGTATCCCTAGACTCATGATGTTTTAAGATTATGATGAAGTTCAATTTATCTATTTTTGCTACTGTTATTTTTGTTGGGTTTCTTTTAGAAGTGATGAAAATGTTGGAAAGTTGACTGTAGCGATGCTTGTACATATCTATGAATACACTAAAAATCATTGAATTGTACACTTTAAATGGGTGAATTGTGTGGTATGTGAATAAAGCTGCTTAACAAAACAGAAAGAGGGAGCATGCAGCCTTGCGTCCAAGAACCCTTGCTCCCCCTGTCCTTTCTCAGTCTATACACTTTCCTTTGGCCTTGGCCTCTCTCTTTTCCCCATTCCTTCTGCCCCACCCACCTGGATCCTCCCATACTTCCCCCATGGGAAGCCTAGGGTTTCTTGCACCCCCAGGCTCAGCCTGCCCACTGTTCTCAGCAGACCTGATCACCAGGTGAGCCCCCAAATAGTCCAGGCACAGACACTGCAACCCAGGGCAAAAACCACATCCTCCCTGAAGCCCTGATGGGTTGGTAGTGGAGGCTGGACTTCAGGGCCTAGACCTCTTTCTGTGCTTCTCTTTTGATGGCCACTGTGGCTGAAAACCCAAATTCTATAGCAGAGCCTGAAGTCCAAACCTGACTCTACTCTTTGCTGGCCATGTGAACATGAGCAAATTACCTCCACTCTCCATGGCCACCACAGTTTCCCCTGATAACTTATTTCTTGGGAGTGTTGTGAGAATGACATAAGTGAATCCGTGTTCCTAGGAAGACATCAGTCTGTGCTAGCTCTTGTTATCATTTCCTTCTGTTTTGACAGCCAGTTCCTGCTTCATCAGTGTCCCTGTAGTACCTACCTCCTAAGCCCATTCACTTTTTCTATCACACCTGTCTTTAGCTGAATCCTCCCAGTCATATCTGTTCTGAGAAGCATCTGGGGCCATCAGAGCTTGGACTGAGATTGCTGCTTTTCCCATTCCGTGGTTACAACTGATAGTCTGTGGCATTTGGGTTTTCCTGATGATCTTCCTCCTTGTCCTGTGGAGTCCATGGGAGAACTGCCATAAGCCAGGAGTTCCCACCTGCCAACTGGGGTCTCTCAGCCAACTCTAATGTATGTGTGTCCAGGGGCTGCTGGAAAAAATGACCCCAAACCTGCTGGCTTAAAACAACAGTTCTGGAGGCCAGAAGTCCAATGTCAAGGTATAGGCAGGGCTGTGCTCCTTCTGACAGGTATAAGAGAGAATCCTTGCTTGCCTTTCCCAGATTCAGGTGGTGGCTACAATCCTTCATGCTTCTTGGCTTGCAGCTACATTACTCCAGTCTCTACCTCTGTTGTCACATGGCCTCCTCCCTTGTCTGTGTGTCTCTGTGTCCTCTGCTATCTATATAAGGACATTGGACACTGGCTAAAGTCCCACCCTATTCCACTGTGACTAGTGCTGCTTCCTCTTGTTTTCTCCCTGTCTCTACCTCACTCCACCACCCCTCCCCTTGCCCCAGGTGCACCAACATCTTAAACAGCAATGGTGAACTCCGAAGTTTTCGTCCTCGGGACCGGGATGACATGGTGAAGAAGATCATTGAGCCAATGGCTTGCGACGGCCTCCGTACCATCTGCATCGCCTACCGAGACTTCTCTGCAGGCCAGGAGCCTGACTGGGACAACGAGAATGAGGTGGTGGGTGACCTCACCTGCATAGCTGTCGTGGGCATTGAGGATCCCGTACGGCCTGAGGTAGCCACCCCTTGGTAACTGCTTCCTGGACCTGAGGTGTCCGATAGGTGGAGGGCCAGCCTTTTCCCACACTTAACCTCCACGGTGTACTTCAAACACAAGCATGCATGGCAAGAGCCACTTTCTCCTCACCTTCCCAGCTGTTACACCTCTTACTGCATAGTTACAGGTAGAGCAAACCAGCCACCTGCTGAAGTGCAGAAACACTGGATAAGGTGGCCAATGGCAGAGACTTGGGGTCCTCCTAGGGTCATGGCCATTGCACCCCAGATCACTCCCTCCTCAGTACACTTGATCTCCTTCCTGGAGGCTCTTGCCCTTGACCCACACAGAGATTCTGGGCTGCCCACAGGAAGCCTCCTCCTTCTTGGTCCTGGGGCATAGTCAGGCTTCACCTCCTACTGGGTGAGTGAGTGCAGCAGTGAGATCTTCAAACCTCACCCCCAGCCCCCTGCAAAACCAATAGGCTCAAGGGGATGGTGAGGGAGAGGGGGAGCCAGGGATGACTGAACTGGGAAGCCTGACTGATGCAGGTTTGAGGGACAGGGTGGACCATTCTTAGTCAAGGGTTTAGTTGGATCCAAATGATATTCAGGATATCCTCATGAAAATGTCAAGTAGGTCAGTGGCTATAGGAATAGAGAGCTCACAGCAAAGGTCCTGACTAGAGAGAAATTCCAGGAGCATCATTGTATGGGTGACATCACCGGCACAGTGTGCACTGCAACAGAGGCCAGACAGGGAATAGAAACTTCAAGGGCCATGTGTCTGAAGCAGGCACAGAGGAAAAGAGGGTGAGTTTGCCCAGTCATGGCCTTGACATTGGGAAGTCATTAAAGACCTTGAGCTGAGCAGGTTCCATGGGATGGCTGCTTTTTATTCTTTAAAAATGGGAGATCCTGCCAGGATTGTGGCTCAGTGGTAGAATGCTTGCCTACATGGGTGAGGCCCTGGGTTCAATCCTCAGCACCACATAAAATAAATAAATAAAATAAAATAAAGGTATTGTGTCTATGTACAACTAAAATTTTTTTTTAAAAATGGGAGATCCTGGAGAGAGGCAGAGTCTGGGAGGGCCTTCTGTCTTCACAGACCCTCTCTATTGCTGCCATCTCATGTCAGAAACCTGAAAACATATTTGTAGGAGCTGCAGTGGGGTGTGGGGTGACAGGAGAGGAGAAGTTTCATGCTTTGGACCATGGACCAAAAAAACTCAATTCAGAAGAAAATGCCCAGTGGCCATGGATCATTATCAATAGAGCAGCCCTGCATTCCAAGAAGAACCCAGTGTGAACTGGCATTAAGGTGAGCTCCTAGGCCTGCTGCAAAATATTTTTATGTAAGTTTTCATCTCAGAAAATGTCAAACAGAGGCAAGTTGTGGTGAGGATATAATAAAGGCCCACCTTCAGTAGGTGCCCTGGCAGGTTAGGGAGAGGCCACCCCAGGCTGGGCATTGGCAGAGGGGCCCAAGGAATCAGAAATGGCTCCTTTTTGGCTTGAGCGTAGCTTTAGATAGTCCAGGAGGCAGGTCACAGTGACAAGGTCATGTGGGAAGGCCATGAAGATTCTCAGGGAAATGGGCTAGCCAGGTAGTAACCAGGAAGAGAGCACAGAGGGCCCTGTGAATCCCTGGTGCCAATAGCAGGAGGGAAGGCACATGGGCCTTGGGTAACCCTGCTGTGGGCTGTGCCTGCAGGAAGCTTGGTGTGTGCCACCTTAATGACTGAGCAGAGCCTGACAGCTCTTCCACTGTGCTGCCCACCCTTGAGGAGGAAGCAGGGAGTGCCACTGAACAGATGACAAGGGAAAACTGTCCCATGAGAAGGGGGTCACCTTATAAAGAGGGACCTTCCTGCCTCCTGGTTGGGACGCTCAGAGTCCCAAGACTGCGTGAAGGATCTGGCAGCCCAGCCTCTGTCTGCAGCTCCCAGCTTTCAGGTTTGTCCCAGCCACTTGGTGGCAGCAGAGGAATGCCTTCCAGATGCTCCAGGGACAGGAGCTGCCTCATTGCCTTGCTGGGAGGGAAGTTATTTCCTGGTAACGTGGTCTTATTTCCTGGCACACCAAGGTCCTCAAAGAGCAGAAAGTATCAAGGGGACACATCACAGGGGGATGCTCAACATTCCTGGTCACTTTTAAGGCCATTTCCTTCAGGGATCATCAGGTTTCTCTGTCACAGCCTGAAATGGGGGCCCCTCTATTCTTGCCCCCACTCTCTCTGGCTGTTCCCAGGCAGCTCTGCCCCAGTCCCCCACAGCCTGACTCTTACTCTAGGATCCCTACACCAGAGGATTGGGCCACATCTGGGCCACCTGCACATCCTTACATCTTTCCTCCTTGGACTCTGTGTTTGTCCCAGGGAATCCATGTTTATCCCATCAATGCTCTGGATGGTTTTTCCTTTCTGTCACCCCTCCCTGCCAGTGCATCTGTCGGACCCTATCTTGTCTGCTTCCTTCCCCACTGCAGCCTCAGGGCCTGAAGAGCCAGTACTTCATTGGTTTGGGAAATGTCCTTTCCATCTTCCTCTCACTGGAATGATGCCATGACCTCCTGGCTCGTCTCCTGGCTTCCCACTTCTCAACCCTCGTTTTGCACTCAATGCTAGGGGGGTTCTCTTTCTCCTTGCCTTGTTCCAGAATTGAATATGATATTTGGAAATGAAATCCATGCTTTATAACCAAGCAATGTTCCGTTTCCCCCAGCAAATAGATGATGTAAGGCCCGTATCTCTAAGAAAAAGATTAATGCCCAGGCAGTAAGAGAGGAGCCCAGAGCTTAGTTGCAGTTCTGGCTGCTTCAGAGTAAGCTGACTCTGAGTCCTCACCCTGAGTCAGGGTCCCAGAAGGATGGGCCTGTAGCAGGCACTGCTAGCCACAGGAAAGCCAGTCAAGTAGCCAGGGTTGGGAGGCCCCTTTCTTATTTTTCTTTAGAGTCAATGTCCCTGCCCTGCCTGCTGCCTGGTGACCTGGACTGGTTCTGCTCAGCAGCCCTGGAGCTCAGTTTACCAGCTGGAAAATGAGGTTAACAGCTGGGTAAATCTTATGGCCACCCAGGTACCCCTTCCAGACATGAATATGATGGTGTTGCTGCACAGCATGAAAGATTCCAATGGCTTCTCCCAGCCCTGCTCACACCACCAGGGCCTGGATCTGAGTCATTGCTGGTCCCTGGTGTAGGTAGGCTGAGGATTGAGGGAGGCACCCGCCTACCATGGGCTGATCTCTATGCCTTCTCTGGGCCCACCCTCCACAGACACCTTGCCTGGGTACACAGGTTTGGCTTAACTACTAGCTCTGGATGTTAGACCCAGCACAGCCCAGACACAAAATAAGTTTTGCCTTACTGGCTTTGCTTTCTCTTCTTGTCTCTTGCAGGTCCCTGAAGCTATCCGCAAATGCCAGCGTGCAGGCATCACAGTTCGCATGGTGACTGGAGACAACATCAACACGGCCCGGGCCATTGCAGCCAAGTGTGGCATCATCCAACCAGGAGAGGACTTCCTGTGCTTGGAAGGGAAGGAGTTCAACAGGAGAATCCGCAACGAGAAAGGCGAGGTAGCTCCCTGCCACCTTAGTCCCAGTTTTGACTGCTTCTATGACCTTCCTTCCCTGCCCTTTTCAGTCCCTCCACTAGCCCTCCACCCACCTTACCTGTATAGTATCATGTGCTTCCCCCAGATAGAACAAGAGCGGCTGGACAAGGTGTGGCCCAAGCTGAGGGTGCTCGCCAGGTCGTCTCCCACCGACAAGCACACTCTAGTCAAAGGTAAACGAGCTCACTCAGCCCCTTCCTGGGGGCAGCATGGGTGCCCAGGCATGTCCTATCATCTGCTCATGAACACCTCAAGTCATGTTCCCATGTGGGTCTCCAGGGCCTGCTTATGAAGCCAGGATCCTGCTTCTAGAAACTTGTGTATAGAAAATACCCAAGCAGGAGGAGCCCACAGAGGCGGTCTCCTTACTGGAGCAGATCAAGAAATTGAGATCCACAGGAGGGAGACATTAACCCAAATCACACAGCACCGGCTCCCTCTCTTCTACCAAATGACACCCCCCTCACCACTGCCTGATGGGCCAGGGTGGGAAGAGAGGGACTTGACCCACAGGTGCCCAGGAGCACAAGGACAGCCTGCCCCACAGACGCCTTGGCAGGGCTCCAGGGGGACATGGTGTCTCCATATCTACAGATGGCACTGGCCCTGCCCTGCCCCATTCTGTGTTCCAGGGATCATCGACAGCACTACTGGTGAGCAGCGGCAGGTGGTGGCAGTGACTGGAGATGGCACCAACGATGGGCCAGCCCTCAAGAAGGCAGATGTGGGCTTTGCCATGGTAAGTCACCCAGGACCAGGCCAGTCACCTCAGCAGATGAGACCTTGAGTCTCGCAGACAGTAACTGTGCACTAGAGAGTGAAATACTGTGTTAGGGCAGGTTACAGTAGGATAGAAAGTTCTCTCACATCCTAGCACTTGGGCCTATATGAGCTCTGCCTCCCTTAGGTCTCAGTTTCCTTGGTTTGTTTAAAAACATTTGACATGATGACATTTGCAGTGAAGTGGGGCATCACTGAGAAGGGGAGTAGGCAGCAGGGGCTCATCAGTGATGGGCCCTGCCTGCCATTGCCCGCTCCTAGTCCACTTTAAGTGGATTCCTGGACCATGTTTCTAAATCATACACTTCCTAAATTGCAAATATGGATGCATGTAGGGAGTGGGGAGGATTTGATTGACAAATGCCTAAAAGTTACCTTCTCATTTCTATGACTTTCTAGTAGAATTGAATTATTTTCTATACTTGTGATTAAAAGTCCCTAGTGGGGTCTCCCTCTGTGCTGCTTTCCTGTTGCTTACATAGAGCTGGTTCTTCCCTTCAAACCCCAGGCCCACTGAGCAAGGAGCCTGCAGGTACTACCCACAGGGCTCTGGGCTTGGCCCTGAGGGCAGAAGCCTGGCAAGCCCTATCCCTACTCTAGCAGAAAGGAGCACCCTCAACTCAGCCCACATTCAATGCAGCCCACCAGGGGCCCAGTCCACCCCCTCCGGGCCCCCAGACCTGGAGGGAAGACCAAACTGAGCCTCCTGACAGCAGGTCTCACAGGGCCAGGCCTGAGGTGGAACGAGTGAGGGCTGGGCAGTTTTGCACAGGTATAGCCACATCTGCATTCTGTATTGGAGAAGCAAGGACCCACTGTTCCATCCAGGACCCCCAGGGCCTACTTAGATAATCAGTTTCTATAGAGTACCAAAGCAAACAGAAAGCTGGTGAGTGACCCTGTCATCAGCATCCTCTGAGTTTAGGAGCAAACTCCCTGTACTGTGACAGGCAATGACTCTCAGAGTATGTTTATAGCACAGATCATAATGGATTAAAACGAGTGCTGTTCCTAGCTGGGCCAACATCATTTGGAAGTGCAAGACAGAAAACCAGCCCACAAGGGCTAGGTGGTCAAAGGGGGCTGAGGGATGGACTCCATGAGCACTCTGGTTTGGACACTCATGGATTCTGTGTTTGTGTGCCATCCTCCAGGGGATTGCAGGAACTGACGTGGCCAAGGAGGCCTCTGACATCATCCTGACCGATGACAACTTCACCAGCATTGTCAAGGCAGTCATGTGGGGCCGCAACGTCTATGACAGCATCTCCAAGTTCTTGCAGTTCCAGCTGACAGTCAACGTTGTGGCTGTGATTGTGGCCTTCACAGGCGCCTGCATCACTCAGGTGGGCAGCACAATCCTGTGGAAGGTTTCTGAGGGCAGAGGCTCAGGCTGAAAAGCTCAGGCTTAAAGGCCAGGTGGAAAGCAAGTATTTTTTTTTATTTGTTGCAGATTCTTTTTAATTGAAATCAAATTCACATACCCCCAAATTCACCATTTTAGGTACACAGTTCAGTAGATTTTCTAGTATAATTACCGTGTTATGCAACCATCACTTGTATCTGGTTCCATAGTATGTTCATCAGTCCCAAAGGAAACCCTATACCCAATACAGTCACTCCCTATCATGCCCCTGGAAATCACCAGATCAGTGCTACCTAATACTATCCTTTGTTTTTAACATCTCACTGAGCACAATTTTTTTCAAGATTCACCCATGTTATAGTCAGTACTTCATTCCTTTTTATACCTGAATAGTATTTCATAATACCATCTGTGTATATATGCCACATTGTGTTGCTCATTCATCAGCCAGTGGACTATTGGGTGGTGCCAGGTTTCTGTTCTCACGACTAAAAGGCTCAGGGGTCACTCTAGTTAAACTGGGCTAACTGGGCTGCACGAAATAACCCCACAAGAGACACAAATACCTTTTTCTTTGGGGTCGCTGTGACGGCTCCTCTGACCTTAAGGGTCCACAGAAAGAGAGCGAGAGCAGGCGCTGACCCTTTTATTGAGAAGAAGCTATTCAAATGAGGCAAGGGGTCAGGTTTCAGGGGGCTGAGTCCATCTTCATGATGTCCACTCTCAGCAGGTTGACTGACACCTGGGTAGGCCACACCCAAGGTACAGTAAGAGGAGGGGACACACACAAGGCACTTCCATGGAAGATTCTATCCTAAACAGGGCAAGGGGTTATATCACAAGGAACAGGTGAGCATAGCTAAACCCTTGGAGCTGTAGCAAGACACACCCATGCAGGAGACACCGACCCTCGCACCCAAAAAGGGTGGGGGAAGCTCTGCCACATTTCTGTGACTGAGCGCCTCAGCACCCAGCTGGGGAGTGTGACTCAGTCACGTGTAAGGTTGGTCTCCCACAGGGTGATTTCTACGTTTTTGGATATCATAACTGGTACTACTAGGAATATTCATGTGCAAGTTTCTGTGTGGACATATTTGTACCATTCTTCTGGGGAACTCCAAGTTTCTCCCTTGGTGGAATCTCCTCCCCTTTCTCACTGTCCCATTTTCCCTATCGGCGACAGTAGGGAATTGATTTGTTCACTATTAGCAATGTCAAAGCTTATTGTCAATAGGTAGTTAAATTATTTGCTGATCAAGTTGGTCCTTTCAAAGATTTTTTATTTTTTTCAAATCACATGACACAAACTTCCCCATAATAATAATTTTAAAGTGTTCAATTCAGTGGTTTTTATTATATTCACAACATTGTAAAACTATCATCACTATGTACTCCCAGAATAGTCTGATCACCCCAAAAGGAAACCCCATACCCATTAGCAGACACTCTACTCCCTTCCCCAACCTACAGCTCCTCTAATGTGCTCTCTCTGTGAAGATGTCAGTTCTGGAAATGTCAAATGAATTAAATCATATGAAACCTTGTGATCATATGATCATGTGAAACCATATGATGCCTTGAAGCCAATTTTTAAAGAACAACTTAGGGGATGACAAGGCAAGTCAGATCAGAGTTCTGGCCTCTTCCTGTCCCTTGGGAATAGGAGAATGAAAGAGTGTCCATCCTTCTGTGGCCCCAAAGCTAGCCCCCTTTCACTGGTCTATTTTTTTTTAGCCTGGGATAACTGACTGGACCTTTCACACCTTCTAGATCACTGCCAGCAGGCAAGAGAAGGAGATGGGCAGAAACTAGAAGCCTAGCAGTAAACTCCTGCTAACATAAAGGACACCTAGGGCTGCAGACATTATGTGTTTATGGGAATGAAATTCTGATAGCATTGACCACAAGCTGAGTTCCTTCCTAGGAGCTACAGGTTTTTTCACCCCAGGCTGTCCGCAGTTGGGGAACTGGGCAGCCTGCTTACAGAAGTGTTTCCATCCCTTCTCCACAGGACTCTCCTCTCAAAGCTGTGCAGATGTTGTGGGTGAACTTGATCATGGACACATTTGCTTCTCTGGCCCTGGCAACGGAGCCTCCCACAGAGTCACTGCTGCTGCGGAAGCCTTATGGCCGGGACAAACCCCTCATCTCTCGCACCATGATGAAGAATATCCTAGGCCATGCAGTCTATCAGCTCACCATCATCTTCACCCTGCTCTTTGTCGGTAGGTTGGCCCCAGAGCGCACACATTGCAGCTGGTGTGTGCAAGGCATTCACGACACTGTGGCTTTCCCTCATGCTTGGGTGCTGTCTGGCACATGTCATCTGGATCCCCAGCCCAGCACAGGGTAGAGCAGGCCTGCTGCACACCCTTGGCCCTCACCTCCCTGCCAGCCCTCATTGTAGGTCTCCCACTGGACATCCCCAGGGTTGAGGTGGTAAAGACCAGAGGTGACTGATGCAGGGAGCACCCACACACACAGCCACATCCTCAGCCCTGCCTCTCTCCTCCCTCCAGGGGAGCTCTTCTTTGACATCGACAGTGGGAGGAATGCACCTCTGCACTCCCCGCCCTCAGAGCACTACACCATCATCTTTAACACCTTCGTCATGATGCAGCTCTTCAATGAGATCAATGCCCGCAAGATCCATGGCGAAAGGAATGTCTTTGATGGCATCTTCAGCAACCCCATCTTCTGCACCATTGTCCTGGGTACCTTTGGAATTCAGGTAGGAAGGGCAGTTCCACATTTATTCTGTGCTGCTTTTGAGGGGTGGGAATAGAGGGCTTCAAGGCCCTAGGACTTCCCTGGTCCTGGCTTTCCTGCCTCCAGTCACAAAACCAGTCTGGACCATCTTGGTTTTCCTCTTACCCATGACCTTACTGTGCCAGAGAGGGGTTTAGTGGACCTGAATCAGAACTGACTTTCCTCACCTATGGCAGAAGTAGCCTTCCCTGACTCCCTTCCAGTCTGCCATTCCTATATCTGGCATCTAATTCCTTGGTGTGAGGCTACTGGAACTCCAGAAGGTTCTTTTGGAGATGCCAGCTGTGCCCAAAGTTGATGTACTGAATTTTACCTGCCACAGTGCAATGGACAAGTTGGACATCTCAGGTCCCCAGCAGGGGCTGAATGTTCTAAAATACACTGTCTTCAAGGAAAACTTGAGCTATAGTAAGGCTCACAAATTGGAAGATGGTTGCCATCAAAAGATGATTATCTTTTATTCATAATTTCAGTGCTCACAGATCCCAAGCAGAAGGCATACCACACTACAGAGGCCACACCACAGAGGCCACTCAGAAGTGTCAGTCAGAAGGCAAAGGGAGAGAGAGCCATGGACAAAGACCTTTATTGTGGCTTCCCCAAGACAGAATGGGCAAAACAAGATCCACAGGCTTAGGACTGGCTGGTGTGAATCATTTTAGCCCACTCTGGGGCATGGGGGCTGTCTGGGTTGTCAGACACTGCCCTGGAAGGGAGTTCAGGAATGGGCTCTGAATTGGTTGGTTTGTACTTCTTGAAGAGCTTGCCCCTGGGAATAGAAGCTTTCTGAGGTGGAGAGGGAGAGGGAGACAGGAAGCCAAATCAAAGTAACCTTCATGTTATGGGTTACCCAGCCCAAGGGCGTCTGGCATGTGCATGTGGACTAGGTAATAAAGCATCAGTTCATGAAAGCTGGAAATGTGCTCAGCAGAGCTGAGCCTCATCCAGAAGCTGGAGTCAGTGGGGTACATAGCCCCCAGAGAGGATGTGGGGGTGGCCCATCGTGTAAACCTTGGCCCTGTAGTCAGCCAGTCTGTGAATTCACCTTCACACATTTGTTGAGGCAAAAAGGTAGGGAAAGAGCCCCAGCAAAGGAAAGTAAGGCCCTCTCCCAGGGTGCAGCTGGTTTGCCTGCAGGAGTCAACAGTCCTCTGACTCTGACCAGGATGGCCTGGCTCTCAAGAAAGGCCATCCTGGTAGGCAGGACAGGTCAAGGGCTGGGGTAGATGAAGGGCAGCTGGGATATGTACCAGTGGTCCACTGCTGTTGGACCCACCCCTTCCCATCCCCCTTCTGCAGATTGTCATCGTCCAGTTTGGCGGGAAGCCCTTCAGCTGCTCCCCTCTGTCCACAGAGCAGTGGCTCTGGTGCCTGTTTGTTGGTGTTGGGGAGCTGGTCTGGGGACAGGTGAGTGTCTTCCTAGTCAGCTTTCTCACTCTTCCATTTGGCTCTGCTGATGGCACCAGTGATGCCAGCAGTCCAGGCTGGCCTAGGGTCCCACAGACCCAATTACCTGCTCCAGAGCCTCAGAGCTTGTGCCTGGGAAAGTACTTGCATGACATGTTCATGTGGGGAGCTCAGCAAAGTAGGCTCAGGCCTGTGACATACCATGACTAAGAGGCAAGGCCTCAAAGTGACGGCATCAGCAGCAAAGGATCATGGCTGGGATGTCCCAGGGCCCAGGAAACAACCCATTGTTCCATTTTCTGCGATAGTAACCAAAAATTGCCCCTTAAGCCTGGGTGGCTTGGGAGCTGGGGCATAGCTTGGTGGTAGAGTGCTTTCGTAGCATGCATAAAGCACCGGGTTCCATCCCCAGAAACACACACACACACACACACACACACACACACACACAATTAACTGGGTGGCTTGGAAAATGCCACATATTTGAAATTAAACAATACCCTAATAATAATCTGCAGGGCAAAGAGAAGTTCTTGAGAAAACTTAGGAAGCATTTTGATCTGATGGAAAATGCGAGAACCACACAGTGATTAGATCAGGAAGTCTCAGCCTGGGTGGCAAGAGTGAGCTCCTCCTGCCATGGATGCACAAGAGATCTCAGAAAGCATTTCTCTGGAGTTCCAGAACACTGGCACAGGAAGCTGAGTGCAGGATCCACCTCTCTCTGTGTCTTAGTCAGCTCAGGCTGCCATAACAGAATATCAAACAGACAGCTTAAATTACAGATGTTTATCTTCTCATAGCTCTGGAGGATGAAAGTCCAAGATCAAGGTTCCAGCCAATTCTGTTTCCAGTGAGGGTCTTTTCCTAGCTTGTGGCCAGCTGCTTTCTCACTGCATGCTCACAGGGCCAAGAGAAAAAGCTGGAGCTCTCTGGTATCATTTAATTTAATCTCCTTCCTCCAAGTATCACGTACTTGCGGAGGGGGGGCAGTGGCTACGGATTCAACATATGAAGTTGGGGGACACAGTTTAGTCCATAGTGCTCTGGATTTTGTTTCTTGATCCACTGGCATCACCCCAAGCCAGCCAGAGGGAGGCTCCTTCAGTTGCTGCAGAGGTCAGACTCTGTTGGTACCTGGCATTAGTCCTCAGGGATGGCCTGCCCAATTCCTCCATCTTGTTTTTGGAATTCTCTTTCCATCTGCCACTGCAACTCTCTTCCCAGTCACACTTGGGCTTGGTCATCCTATGGAGTCCCTTGGCTTCCTATAGCCTGGATTCCATAGAGCCTAGATTCCACAGAGCCAGGACAGTGCCAGCACCTTTTTGATCTTTGAGCTCCCAGTTCCTGACACAGTGTCTGCTCTAGGCCTTTCCTAGGACAGGAGGTAACCAGCCGGAAGCTTTGTCCCATAGGCTATGCACCACTCTTTTTGTTCTTATGTTTTCAATGACAAAAAAAAAAAAAAACATGTTAAAACCAATGGAAAGGAACCTCTATGAAAAGATCATCAAGTCCCCTCTCAGCCATGTTTAACAAAGTTCAGACACACAAGATGAACAGAGTAATCCACTGTTCTCTGCCCAGACAGGGAAATAAAGCCAAGCCTTCCCTTCAGCCCTCCCTGGCTTTTCCTCCTCTTTCCCTTGCCAGTTGTCACCTCTCCCTCCCTGGATGAACCCTGATCTTGGCCCTTTTGTAGACTGAGCTTCCTCAGGAGATGCTGTCTCCAGGAGAGCCCAGATGTGAGCTTCCACGTGTCACTCCCTGGGAGTAGTATAACCAGCCACCATGAGGGACAGCATGTGTGGGGTATTGTCAGCTAGGAAGCTCAGCTCTGGTATCTAGGGTTTTTCTTTGGGGTCTGTCACATGGGCCTCACTCTCCAGCCCCTCTGTGGCTCAAGGTCCCCACTGTAAATTAAAACGTTTTCATAGACTAGTGGGAAGCCAAGGCCTCCATGCGCCACACTTCTTTGAGGCAGGATGCTCCAGGCTTCGAGATCCCTCCCAGGACCCATCTTTACTGCACAGCACTCTACAGATAGGCTTCTCTGACTACTCCTGGCCCTTTGGCAGGGACTCGATGGAGAAGTTGTCTGCCTGCAGGGAGGGACAGTTTAGGAAACAAGGGTCTGCAGGCCCAGTGGGGGTGGCCTGAGACACCAGACCTCAGCCTGTGTTGGTGGGAGGTGGAGCCTCTGGTCTCTTGCTGACTCCAGCAGAACCTGCTCTCATGGCCACCTCTGCTTGCTGTCTGTCCCTCAACTGTGGCCTCCACAGGTCATCGCCACCATCCCCACCAGCCAGCTCAAGTGCCTGAAGGAAGCTGGACATGGGCCTGGGAAAGATGAGATGACTGATGAGGAGCTGGCCGAGGGGGAAGAGGAGATAGACCATGCTGAGCGGGAACTGCGCAGGGGCCAGATCCTCTGGTTCCGGGGCCTCAACCGGATCCAGACGCAGGTAAACCGCCGTTTCTCTTGGCTCCTGTGGCTCTTCTCCCTTGAGAGGTTAGAAAGCAAGCAAGAAGTAGAGTGAGCTAGTGGCCTGAGACCAATGGGGAAGCCACTAGGTCTTGCCCCCAAGCATACAGAGGCAGTTGCTAGGCTCCCCTTTACCATCCTAGGTGTGCTCATCACTGGCTGGGGCACTGAGATTGCCTCTCCCTGACACCTCCCTCAATGCCCAGGTGACCCCCCATAGTGGTGCAGGTGCCAGCTAAAAGTGTGTGCTGGTGATCAGTGGCTGTGTCTCAGAGGCACCATCTGCTTTACTTGGTAGTGGCTGTCCCAGGTTGTGGACAAGTTGCTACTGTGCAAATGCTCATAGGTCAGGGCTGGTCAAGGCCAACACCATCAACTATAGCCCCTCTGAAGTCAGATGGGCATGACTGTAGTAGCCACTTGGGAAGGCTTCACAAGAGCCTGAGGGCTGAAACTACCCTGCTCTCTGTCTCTGTCTCTTCTTGGCCAGCCTTCCTGCCAGAATACTCCCTACTCACACACGGCCTCTCCACACAGTTCCCTTGCACACTCATGATCATACTGCATGCCACTCCCCAGAAACAGTTCTCCCTGTGCTCTGCAAGGTCTCCTTCTGGATGCATTATTACTGTTTCTCAGTCACCCTGTGGGATGCTGTTTGCCCTGCTGGCCCTGACACAGCTTGCTGTCCTATCTGTTCCTTGTTCTCTGTCAGCAATACACCTCCGGCTCAGCCTTGTACTGCCCCAGCCTTTCCATCCCACCAGGTCAGCCAGCCCCTGTCACACTGCAGCCTACTGGTCCAGCCTGACCCCCATAAATTCTCCATGGCCCACCCCTACCCTGCAAGCCTCCAAATAGCTCACCATCTCTTCCTCATGCAAGGCCCTGTCCACCTTGTCTCAGGTGAGAGTCCTACTGCCTCTAACATAGGCCCAGTTGCTTCTTCTCCTTGGGGTCCTACCCAGGACCACCCAGCTAATTCCCTCTTGGGGGTCTATTTGGGAAACTTCTTGGGGAACGAACTGAAGCCAAACCCCTCCTTGACAGTGTCTGCCTTCAACTTGTCTGTCAAACATGGTCAAGGGCTCATCCCCCATCTCTCTTTGGTGCCCTAGGTCTGGTATTCCCTCCCAGCACACATGGCTGCTCCCGTACAACCCTCAGTGGTCTGATGATGGGGCCCAGCCTGGCCACACACTTCCAGTCTCCCACCTGCTCCATTGGCTTTGCTCAGCTCAGCCTCTCTGGCACTACTCTCTGGCACTACTCTCTGCACTACAGCCTGCAGAACCTCTCTCTGTTGTCCTGAAGGCCCCTGAGCATGGCCTTCAAGCCCCTGCCTTTTGGCATTTCCCTCCTCCTCTCCATGCCCCATGAGTCTGTTTGTCTTGCCAACATACATCCTCTCCTTCCCCGTGCCGCTGTGCATCCCTGCTTGCTGCTGCACCCCAACCCCCATTCTTCCATCTTCATGCTGCAAAAGCCAGCTCAGAGGCTACCCAAGCCTTGCGAAGCTTCCTCACATTCTATCTCCCACCACTTCAGACCATCCATGCAACCAACCCAGAGCACTAGTCTAGGTACATCCAAATACCCTAGAGAACTTTCCAGAGCTAGATTCCCCAAGCCCACCCCTATGTAATAGGATTCTGCAGGGCTCAGTGAGGTGGCACCAAAGAAGTCCATGTTGAAAGAGTTCCCCAAGGGCCTGAGGGTTTTCTCCAGCTGGAACCTACCCCAGCTTGGCCAGGAAAGGACTTCTAGGTCTGCATCTGGTAGTGTCACCTCAGTCCAGAAGAAGGGGAGCAGCCATTGGAGCCATGGCCTGAGTCTCCTCTCCCAAATGGGAATGCTAATGCCTCAAGCACAGTGCCTGAGACAGGCCAGGAATGCAGCACAGATAGTTTTTTCTTATTCCTTGCAATGTAGATTTATGTGCTAAATTTAAAACATACCAAAGTTAGAAAACAGCCCTCACATCCTCTCCAGTGCCCATGTGGCCACTCAACTGTGCCATCTAGGAGACTGTGGTTATGAGTTCTCAGGACACCCTGCCCTGTTCTGGCCCAGGCAGGCACTTGTCTGTCATACTTCAGTTCCAATGCAGATTGCAGAGCTGGCCTGAGCTAGGGAGGGGTACAGCAGGACCTGGCTCCTCATTGGCTCATTTCCCTGCTGATAGCTTTTCTACCAGCTGAGACAGCAGCCCTGCCCTCATATGAGGTGTCAGTGGTAGCCTGGTCACCTGTGTGTGTGTGTTGTATCTTTGTGTGCTTGTGGGTTCCTGGACCTGCCACTGCCACCTGGTTACCAGCAGTGGGTCCCATCACTTGGAGTCTTGGCAGTCCATGCCATTCTGACTAAATGGTTGTCTGTGCCCATATAGATGCTTTACAAGTGAGGAAATGGGGCCCCAAGGGAAGAACCTGGCCCAAGGTCACCGATTGAGAGCCAGGTCTGACCAGGGCCCAGGCCTCTGTGCCTTCCCCCCAACACACTTTATTCTGTTTAATAAAGTCACTCTCATTCCTCCATGAGCTCTTGACACCTGTGGCTTTTCGATTTGGCTTTGTCATGTCAAATTCACCATGCCTCTAAAGAATGCTTATTTCAGCTCAGTTGTTTAAGAACATCTTCTCCCTTTGATGCAAAATACATGCTTGAAAAACAGAAATGAAGCCTGGGAGAGGCCCCACAGATTATGTGTAAACCCCAAACCAAGAAAAAGAGTTTCTAGGCAGCCAACCCCAGATTTCTGGATTTTGTGAACCACGGAATTGTTCCCCAGGTTTCAGAGGCCTGCACAACTTTTTCTGTTGCTAAGTAACCTGCTACCTGCTCTCACACCTGTTTCATACTAACATATCAATATACCAGATGGTAGAGTGTCATTGCAGAATAAAAGGAAGTCCTTCAAATCCAGAGCATGGAGCTTTTTGAATGTTCATGATATGATCTGTTTTTTTTTTTTTTTTGCATTCCATTATAAAACAATGAGAAGCAGCAGCAACAACTAAGCCTTGTTCCTGGCCTGGTGCTTGGGCTTCCCGTGGTAGTGGTGGGGTGATGATGCCACTATCTTCAATGATGCGGTTATCCTTTGGGGACACCGTATGGAGCCAGGAAAAGCCAATGTGAATTTGAGAAAGAAGGGCATGTTTCCTTTCCCTCTTCAGTTTTGCTGCAGAAACAGTCCTCTCTTGAGAGAGACCTGTCTCTATAGCCTAGAAACATTTAAATCTGAGAGGAGACCCCCACAAGAGATCCCGATGCCATCTCATCGATCATCTGCCTTCCATGTGCTGATTCACTGCGCGGTGCCACCCACCATGTGCGCAGTACACGTTCCTCACGGCTGCAGTCACAGCTCTGAGTTTCCCTTTCTCCCAAGGGAGCCAGCGGGTTGTGCTGTGTGAAAGGGGCTCTGGGTAGGTGGAGTCGAGGGGTGATGAGTCTTTTCCGCAGTGCGTCCAAGGTTGAAATGGCATCCATCTGCATTTTGGTTGGGGAATTCTGAACACTCAAGCTGCCTTCTTCTGAGAAGCCCTGGCCCGAGTCAGATGCTCAGTCAAATCTGGTGGCCACTAATGGCCACTGCATAGCCTCTGCAGGGATTGAGGGTGGGCGGCTCCCTTTCATTGGCCTAGAGCAGGTAGCAAGGGTGCTTTGGGCTCCAGAAATGCATGCTGGCTTTGCTGCTCATGTCATCCGGTAAACCACATGGTACTTTCCAGAAATCAGATCCACCCTCCAAGGCCAAAGATTCTCCCCAGTGAGGTCATTCCCAAACAGGTGGCCATGACTGTGCTAGGCTTCTGGTCTCCCAGAGTCTGGGCATGTGGTCTTTCAGTGGGTGGACACTTGATGTGGCCAATCAGCTGAAGTCCCTTGCACTGCTTATGTCTGATCCACCCCAAGCCCCAACTCAATAAATAAAAGTCCCAGGCAAAGACAGGGTTGGAGGTCATCCTGTGGGGTTTATCCACATTGCTCTCCTATAGGTCTCACTTTCCACAGACCCACTTCCCTTTCAACTTCTAGGAAGCTTCAGGGTGGAGACAAAGTAGAAGCCATGCCATCTTTGCTTCCCAGTCCTCCTATCCTAGGAGGCTGTGGGTCTGTGGGAATTGAGTCATGACAAGACCAAGTGTGTGCTTTGGGAAATGCCTTCCTCCTCCGTCTAAATCCATTCTTCTGCTTGAGGGTGCTAGTTACCTGGATGAGCTGCAGAAGCTAGGGTGATGCCCCCACCCAGTGGAGAGGCCTCTTCCTAATGGGAGCATGTCATGTCCCTCAGGTGTGTTGGGGCGGAAAGAAAGGTTGAGAACTGCCGAAGTAGGATAACAAAGTATTGGCAGACACAGGTACTGACTGATGAGTGGCTTGCAATGAGCATATCGTGATTGCAAATGACTACTTCCAAAATGTTTGCAGTGTGCCCTATCTGTAACCTGTCCCTCCCAATCTGATGACCACTAATCATTTGCCCAGCAAACCCTCTCTTTGTCATGGCCTGGTCAAAAGCATCAGCAGCTCCCAGTGAGTGGGGCTGACCTAGCTGAGGCTTTGCTGTCACGATATGTCCCCAGTGTGGCCCCTGTCCTCGCCCAGCCCCACCCCCTGCGGTAGCCTGGACCGCAGTACAAGCCAACCTTTATTTCGTTTTCTCTCCCACAGATGGAGGTAGTGAGTACCTTCAAGAGAAGCGGGTCATTTCAGGGTGCTGTGCGCCGGCGGTCTTCGGTCCTCAGCCAGCTCCATGACGTAACCAATCTTTCTACCCCTACTCACGTAACTCTCTCTGCCGCCAAGCCCACCAGCGCTGCTGGCAGTGAGTCTTGACTTCCCTTTTCTCTCATAAATGGCATCTCGGGGGAAGATAAAGCCTCCCCAACTCTGCCTTCTCTTTTTTCCAGTCTTGCACTTCTGCTCACCGTGGCTTTTCCGTTCCTTCTTTACTGCCCTGTCCAGTCCTTCCCGCCAGGCGGTGTGTCTCTCCAAAGCCATATTCTCTTATGAAATGTGCCGAAGCCATGGCACTGCCGGGCCTACCGTCCTTTGCTTTGTTTGATTTTTTGGTTTGTGTTTAGTGCTCCTTCTGCCATTGGTTTTCTTTTCTTGACCTTATCTGTATGTGCCGATGGTTCTTCATGAACTTGGGCCTCTTCCAGTAGTGTCTGACACCAGGCTGAGGCCTGGCTCCGTGTTCTGTGGGGAGTTTCAGGGAAGTATGTGTCTCAGGGCCAACCTCCTGGGGCTGGAGTAGGAGGTAAGTGCCGCCATGTGGCACCATTTGCAGCAGAAGAACCCAGCCCACCTCCTGGTGGACTAAAACAGTCATGTCCAGCATTCTCCTGGAGGTGGCTTCCAAAGAATGCCACTATCGCCTGTCCCCAGGCAGGCTCAGTGGTGGTGATGTGCTCCTTTGTAGGTGGCACCTGCCCTGTGTGGCCAGACCCAAGCCAACAGACATTAGAGGTGTTTGGAGAACTGGAGCTCAGAGGCCAGGAAGACACGGAGGGAACCACATTTCCATTGTTCCCAAAGCACCTTTGCTCTCTCCAAACAGGCCCCAGGAGTGGAAGGTCTTAACCCACTGGTCCATGCTCGCTCCTCCTTCTTCCAAGAAGCCAGGAGAAATCAATTCCCATCGGTACATTTCAGTGAAAAGGTCCATTGTGTTGCTCACATTTTAGAGAACCCAGGGGCCATCCTAAGTAGGTAGAAACTTCCATAATCACTCACATTTTTTACAAAGACAAAGGAAAGGCCACTAGACTGCTGAACCTGCCACCCTGGTTCACCCAACAGGAGAGACCACGGGAACCACGTGAGGTCCCCCATTCCCACCCAGGCAGCCTGCTATTTGTAACAAACTCAGGAGATTTCAAAACCAAACAGTAAGCCTTCAAACTATGATCCCACAGCCCCTGACGGGATGGTTGAATGCTACCTCTTCCTTGCCTTCCAGGGAAGCCCCGCAGCTCCCACGCAGACGCGAGTCCTTAACTATGCCTTTTTCTCATCACAGACTCTTCGAGTTTCTTTTTGCTTGATTTCTTTCTTTTCTTTTTTTTTAGGAACCCGTGAGAGGTCCCCGGTGGGGGGCACCCTCCTCTTGCTTAAGCTGTCCTTTAGGGCCACCCTGGGGAACAGTACAGGCGTGCGTGCACACACACCCCTTCTCCAAACCACAGGCCACATACCCTTCCAGTTTGTTGATACGCCCACTGGACCACCCACCTGGGTCAAAAATATTGGCTGAAGCCCATCACCCTTGAGTTGGAAAGCAGCCAGCGCTCCTGGCACACACAGTCAGGGGCCCCAAAGGGCCTCAACTCCACCCCACCCAGAGAGGCCATCAGCAGTCTCTGCCAAGTCAGTTAAGGACAGAAATGATGTGTGGTCTCCCAAGCACACTTTGACCAGGGCCCAGGTGGGCAACTGCACATTCCTTCCTGGGATGTGAAGGGCAAAGGTGGGTGCAAGTGTCCCCAAAGGACACATGTAGATCTGCCCTGTCCTTTCCTTCCCATTGACTTCCTACATATTTTCCTTTGTCTTCTCTGCATTTCCTGTCTGTCCATCTGCCCACATGTCGACTTGGGGGGGGAAGGCAGCTGGCAGAGCCCTACTCCACACAGCCCTCACACATTCTCCACAGCTCTGGCCTTGTCCCAACCCAGGGCCAGCCCAGTCTCTGTGGACCCCCTCACCCACCTCCAGTCTCTGGAGTGAGGCATGCTGTCTCTTCCCTTCCTCTGAATTCCTCCCACTTCCTCCCTGGGGGCAGCCTCTCTCTCTCTTCTTCCTTGGCTCTCAGCACCTTGCTTCTTTCCTTTCTTCCATGAACATCTGTCCCCCTCCTTCCCATCTCTGGAGCCCAGCAGTGCCCGGTAAGTACAGTGGGAGAGATGCCACCCTCCCGCTGTTCACAAGCTATTCCGGGGGGGGGACCCAAGCAGTGGCAGCAAGGGTTGGGTGGCAGGGCCTTCCAAGGAGGGTATTGGTATGAAGAAACAGGGGTCCCAAAGTCCCAACTGACAAAGGCTGGCCTAGAAATCTCAGCCCTGTTGAGCAGCAGCACCTCAAAAAGGACTGTGAAGGAAGATGCTGGCTCAGACACCTGGCAACTCCAAGGGGGAAGCTTCTGGAAGCTACTGACTAAAACCACTTCCTGCCATCATCACCTGTGGCAGACTGGTTTAGAACTCAGAACCTAACCCCCACCCTGACTTACAAGGACCCCAGGAAATCACTGAGCCCAGCACCTTCATCTTACAAATCAGGAGAAGGCAGGTGCCCACAAGGGCCAGGACCTACTCAGGGTCCCTTAGGCTGCCAGGCCTGGTAGAGAGGGGACTAGCCCCAGCCCCCCTTCTGTCCTTAGAACTTTCCAGAGGACCAGAGCTGCTCAGAAGGAAAGCAGGCTGAAGGCCATGACAGAGCTCCCCTAGACAAGAGGCAGCATTGTACAAGGTGTTATGGTCACAGGCTGAAAGTTTCCATAAGTCACACAGTTTCCAAAGGAAAACCATGGCTCCATACATGAGGAATTCCTACCCGCTTCACATGCTCCAGGCAGGTCTTCCTTTTAGCCCCGCAAGGAGTCAGGACTGTGCCTGCAGCTCTCAGAGCACTGGAGGGGCCTGAAGTTCAAAGTCCTTCCCACTAAGGACCCTCAGGCTCTCCAAGGAGAAGGGACACACCCTGTGCCCTCAGGGCCAATGAAAGAAGTGGCCAGAGGATGTCCTCCAAACCAGAGGGTAACCGGGATCCTGGGGGCTTAGTACACCTCCCCACACGCCTCTGCTGCTTCTGCAGGCAGCAGTCCTCACTCAAAGGATTGTCCAAACACACCACTGTCACATCATATTACAAATGATGTAATCTGCTGACTCCTAGCTATGACCTGTGACTCCTAGCTCCAGCGTAGCTTCTGTAGCTTCCTCCCAGCTGACAGCCACTCCTCCTCCCAGCCCAAGGTGGAGTGTGGAGTGTCTTTCCCTCCACTGCTGCCACCTCATTTCACATTACCTGGGCCATGACCCTGAGACCAGCTCATTGGGGTGGCTTAGGAAATTAGGGGGCTGTGAAATCCTGTTCCCAGTTGGGGTATCAGTCCCACCTCCAACTGTGCACTCACAAGCTAATGCAGTGGGAAGCCCAGCATCTCTTTTCCAATTGGTGTCAATATCCCCAAAGTGTGGCTGGAGATGGTATATTGAAGTAAGCCCAGGGCACTGTAATCTTCCTTGTGGTACGAACAGGTGGCTGTGGGATCTTTGGGACAGCAAAGCCAGGTCCTGGTACCAACAAAGCCTCTCTGTGGGCTCTGTAGCCAAGGATCCTTTTTCTTTGTTTTCCATGGCAACAAGCAGACACATCTCGGCCTCCCTGCAGCCACATCCAAAGTCTGTTCTGTAGCACCTCATGCTGATGGTCCTCCCATTCCTACTGATAGCCAAGTCCATTCCATCCTTCCTGCAGCAATGCTGGGCCTCTATACTTGAACTGTCACTATTGTAGTAGTTCAGGAGTTGGCTCCTGACTTGGTCCAGCAAAGGGACAGGGCTGGTCAGTGGGTTTGGTCCCATGTACACAGAGAAGCTTACTCTGGGCATTTAGTTCTGATTTGCCAAGTGGAAACAGATCACATCAATTGCTTTATTTTTCTTTTGCAACATGAAAACCCTTTTTCCCGTTGGGTCAAACTGGGCTAGATAAGCTGCCACTGCTTCACTTGGACATACTTCTCCAGAACCCATGGAAGCATGCTCATCTCACACTCATAGTCCCATGGTGGAAGGAACTGGCAAAGAAAAAATAGTCTTGCTTTCTGGAATTTATTGTCAGGAAGTTAACTGATGTTAAGCCAAATGTCCCCACTTGGGTTTCTGTGAATAGTATACTGAAATTTTTTCTTAGCTATCTGACATTGTGCATACTGCCTCCACAGTGGGAAATAATCAGGCCCCCAATGGGATCCTTTCCCTGCCCCACACCTCTCTGGAACCCCAGACCCTACCACAGTGGAACAACCCTGCAGGCAATTCCTAAAGCACACACCAGAACCAACCTAGGGAAAACCCTGGAAGACCTCATGAGCTCATGAGATTTTTTTTGAGGCCTTGCAGCTGGATGCAGCTGGTAATAGAGGCAAGGGCTTCCTTCCAGTTCCTCATAGTCTGACTACCTGAAAAGCCTGGGCTCAACTGTTGATTTCAGGAGCACAATCCTGGGATTTCATGGTCCTGGTCTTATGTGTGCATAGAAAGGGAGGCAGTTTTCACAAAACTCACCAGCAACATACAGAAAGCCATATCTTTAGTTTCTGGTGTGATCGCTTGGTGAAATGGCCAACTTTGGAGTTTGTATTTTCGTTTTCCTGATTCAAGCACACAACCCCTCCACAGGGAAGAAAGGGACCTTCCCCTTGCTGTTGCTGTTCCCCCAACACAGAGAAGTGAGGCCAAAGCTCAACTTTTCTAAATTTCCAGGCTTTCTGAGTTTGGCTTCTCATGTCCCAGATGGCAAGGCAGCTGACAAGTCCTTGCTTTCCAACAAAATTCTGGACTAATGGTTGGTACAGCAGTAGAAAGGCAGGGGAGAAGTTCAGTCAGAAAAATCTGAGCTCCATGAGCCTTAGAGGCTGACACCAAGCAGCACCCCAGCAGCTCAAGGAATTAGAAGAGGCGAGAAGGCATCAGGCAGTTTCTGTTGTTACTGTCGTCACTGTGGTTCAGAGGCCTTTGCTTTTATTTCTCTTCTTTTCATTTTCTTTTCCATTCTTTTCAATGGGGTGGGCATTCCCTCAGTCCCTTGCCTGTCTAGTCCCTCGCTTTCTCTGCTTCTGCATCCCTGCTCCACCCCACCCACCCCCACATCACAAACCCCAGCACTTGAAGGCCTAAGCAAGTTGTGCCCTAAGTGGGGTGCCTCCACACTGAGCATCCACCAATGGGATTGCATGCTTCCCTTATGCTGCAGCTTAGGGGGGCTGTGGGGGGCTTGGTCTGCAGCATCACAGCTGGGTAAGGCTCACCTCATTCATCCAGGTCAGCTGCCCACCAAGCTCCACGAGCCCTGTTGTCTAAGGCACACAGAGACACTGGAGTTTCCCCTGGGCAGATGATCCCAAGCCTCAGAAGGAAAGAGCAGAGAGGAGAGGCATGAGAAGTGCTCTTCTGGGTCCCAGGTCATCTGGGACAGCCTCTGCGAGAATGGTTATTTCAGCTGGGTTCTGTCTGGAGGAAGAACAGTCTAGGGCAGGAGTCACAAATCAGCAGGGGTAGGGGCTTCTGCTGGGGTGCTCTGGAGCAGCTCCAGCTAGCTAGTTATGGCAAAGTGTGGGAACAGCCTCAGGTAGGGGGAGCCAGGGGCCAGTGGGGTGAGTCCCAGACATTGTGCACCTGCTCACTGAGCCCCTGCTGGGTGCAGGCACTTTGCTGGGTGCTGGGGCCATCACAGAAGGCCACAAATCCCTCTCCCAGGGGACTTATGCTCCAGTGGAAGGAGACAGGAGAGACAATGTGGGGGGCATGTTTGAAGGGGGAATGGGCAAGGGAGTAAGGGAAGCCAAAGTGGGTGCAGGGGTGCTGAAGAGGCAGGAGGGGCATCCTGAGTCTTACTGAGGAAGAGCCTTCCTGGAAGAAGGAAGAGTCAGTGCAAAGACCCTAAGGAAGGAATGTGCTAGAAGCTGAAGGGCGTGAAGGGTAACAGAAAAAGCGAGTCTGAGGCAGTGCTGGGGCAGGACTTCTCTCCTTCCTCTGCAGGAAACACAGCTTTGGGAGGCTTTGCATTGATGGAGGCTTCCATTGGAAAGGATTTCTCAGACTGCTATGCTGACGATAGACTGTGGGGGTCAAGGGTGGCAGCAGGGAGATGAGGGAGGGGACCCTACAACAGCCAGTGTGTACCTGGTGTGGTGGTGGCTGCAGTGGTAGTGGAGGGGTGTGAAGTTGCATTCTGGATGTTATTTGGAGGGAGCAGTAGAATTGGTGAGGGCTGGGCCTGGAGCTTTGGGGTCAATTAAGTTTGAGACTTGGCTTAAATATCCATGTCTGAAATTGCAGAGAAAACAGTGGTTGGCAGATAGATGGATGGGAGGCCACAAGGGGGTGACAGGGAATGGTCAGGGGAAGGGGGCTGGCAAGCAGGCTGAAAAGGAGCTGAGGGGAGGAGCATCATTGAGTACCCTACTGTGTGGGGGACTGCTGGGGCATGGGAGGAAATAAAGTATCAACCTTATCAAGGCTACTGGCTATAACTGGGCATGGAAAAATGGGGCAGTAACTGGAAGGGACTGCAGGAATGAGAGGGAACAAGTGACCTAGACAAGGGCAGCAGAGTTGGCAAGAGTGACAGCCCACCTTACCCCCCTCTGCATTCCCAGAAGCCTCAGCCCTGACCCTAGGACTCATCTTTCCTGGAGTCTGTTTTATTTCTTTTCTTTAAAGGTTATCCTGTAGAAAAATGGACTTTGGGGAGTAGATGACTGTGGGATGAAGTCTCCACTCAAAGTGAAGACCCAGGCCTGACCTATCACCTTCTAGAATGTTTGGAGTCAAATGGGGAGTGGCAGGATTTAACTCAGTAGCCAGAGAGTGCCTGAAAATGCCATCTGCAAAAGAGATAGTGCAGGTGACCATAGACTCATCACACCTTAGTTAGGAGCCATGAGACAGGCGCTGAGGAAAGATCAATCCCCAGGCAGACAAGGTCTCTGACCGCGGGGCTTGTGAGTTCCCAGGGGCCTTGGAACCCCAGGTGGGACATGGAGGCAGCAGTGGAGGTGGAGAGGGGCTTGATGTGGAAGACATTTCATGTAAGTAGGGCCCACCAGGCTGCTGAGACAGTGGGGTGGGGATCAAGGTGCCTCCAAGCTTTGGCAGGAAGAGGGCAAGGAGCAATGGGGTAGAGATGAGACAGGAGACATCCAAGGGGAGGCTCCAAGAAGCCTGTGAGGGTGCCAAAGTCTGGCAATCTGGATGAATGTCCCTGCTGCAGGTATACAAGTGGACATGGTGCAGATGGCATTGATGGTGTCCAGATGGTCTGACAGGCTGTAGACAGCACTACCAGCCTTGAAGGTGGCAAGGTTCCTTTGGGAGGAATAGAGATAAGCTAAGGAACGTGCAGGAAGCCAGGCAAGAACCTAAGAAGAAGCCAGTGCAAGCCAAGGTACGGGGCAAGGCTTGGGCCATGCCTTTGCCAGGAACACTGAATTCCATGCCAAGTGGAGGAAGTCTGGGGCCATGGGCTGTCCATGAGCACCTGAGTGCAAGCTCAGTCCCCAAGAGGGGCCTGTCTTAGAAACACTCATTAGTTTTCACTAAAACAATTTCCCAGGAATGGCTTGCACCTTCCAGCTTAGGGTCACCTAAGAACACCCGCATAAAACCAATAAAAAGCCATTTTAGAAGCCCCAGATTTGAGTGCAGGGAAAAGAGGACCTGGACAAAAAGTGACTCACCATCAGCTGTAAGACTCATGATGACTTGAGCCTGCTTCGAACACAACAGCAGAATGTTAGAGCAGGGTGGCCCTCTCATTCCAGGACAGATCCCTCGTTCGCTCCTGTGCTTCCCAAGTGTTGGCTGAGAAAGTACTCCACTGGGCTGTGGCAGTAGGAAGCAAACATGGCAGATTACTCCCAAGAGGAGCACCCTGGACAATCTTTTAGGGCCAGAGCAGCCATCGCTATAGAAGCGGAAGCAGCAGGCAAGGACTGTCCTATGGCCTTGGCCGCCCTTTGTGGGGGAGGGCTTTGGAGTTCAGCCAGGTGCAATGAGACCTGTGGATAGGTTTGAGCAGGGGCCTGGCCTGATCATATGACCCAGATCCAAATAAGGCCTCCTGCTCAGCAAGGAAAAGGGTGTTGCCAAGATCATGGGTGCATTGCTGGCGAACTTACTAAGCACATCCCCAGGATCAAGGGCACCAGTGTTCAGCTTTTTCTCTTTTCTGTGACTTAATAGGTGTCCCTGGCAGCTGGAGAAGGTAATGTCCTGAGCATCAACACTCCAGTCCTGCACCAGAAATCCTAACTAACAAGGAAATATCTAAATTGGCTATAAAAAGTAAATTATAATCTTTTTATTAACAATGTCAAATGGGCCTCAATTTCTGTGATACCCCTATTTCAGAAACCAGTCTGGGATAAAGACCTGAGAGAGAATGGCTGACCATCTGCAATCTGGCAGATGTGGCTTCACCAAGTCCAGAGAAAATCCTCACTGGATTTCAACAGGGAGTTAGAAAACTCCCGTTTTATGGAACATTTTGGCTCCACTTTTTTTTTGCAATGCCCAGACTCCAAGGTCTGCCTCCTTTAAACTGATTTAGGAGCTCTGTGCTTGCCCTGGCTGAGCTATAGGCCCCAAGGTCCAGACTCTGGGGGCTGAAAGGGACTCATTGTAGTCAGGGTGATTCATTGTCTAAACTAGGGACTGGCCAACTGTTCAGAGAGTAAATATATTTAGCTTTTGGGGCCAGGTCTCTGTCGCAACTACACAACCCTGCTCTTGTAGCTTGACAGAAGCTGTGGACAGAACATAGATGAATGCCCATGGCCACTTGCCAATAAAAACTTATTTATAACCCTAGCAGAGCACTGGGGTTAACCCTCTGACTGTAGTTTGCTGACACCTTATCTAAAGCAAGAAAACCAAATTCTAGGACCTTGAACTTGGAAATGACATTAAGAACTTATAATATGTCCACTCCCTCACATAGGAAGGAGCTAACTGGGGCCAGGCAGTGTCCTACCTAGCAGGACAGCACTCTTCCCACTGCCCCCATAGAAGGGCGGCTGGACTGGCTTTGCTTA
The DNA here is from genome assembly GCF_045843805.1 of Urocitellus parryii. Lineage (NCBI taxonomy): Eukaryota > Metazoa > Chordata > Mammalia > Rodentia > Sciuridae > Urocitellus > Urocitellus parryii. The sequence continues at coordinate 2,105,328 of NC_135547.1, read as the reverse complement.
TGTTGGCTTGTACAAGGCCTGACAGAAGCCTACCTATCAACTTCTGGCTTCTAGAAGCTGGAGGGAGACCAGCCTGGGAATCCAGCAAGGGGTCAAAGACAGGCAGTGGTCCTGTGGCTCATAAAACTGATGAGACTTGAGTCCATTGTAAGTAAAGATAGAGAGGTCAGAAGAGGGAGAAGCTAATTGTCAGAGCAGAGTCCTGCAGGAGATGCAAGGGGCTTTGCTGAGGGCTGAGGGCTCCAGTGGCTGGCTATGACAAAGTCCAAGGATGTCTGCATGGAAGAGTGAGGAGGAGGAGGAAGAGGGCAGAGTGTGAGAGAGGTTGGAGGGGAAGGTGGCAGTAGATTACAAAGGACTGCTGGTGGTCCCAAGCATGCAATCAAACCCAATCAGATACATCTAGCTGCTGCATGGAGCTGTGAGGAGACCACAAGGACCTCTGTAGTAGATGGGGAAGCCTGGACAGGGGTGGGTGATATATTGCAAATCAAAAGTGTGACCATTTTCACTCTTGGCCCCAGATTGGGGACTGACAGGCTCTCAGGCCTGGAGCTCTGATGAGGGGCCTATGCCACAGTCCCTGGTTCTAGTCAGATGGGCCCCAGCTCTGTGGCCAGGGTGGGGAGATATGGACAGAGGAGCAGGGAGAGGCCAAAGCTCTGGGGAACCCTAGGACAGAAAAGGGAGCAATAGAGGATGTGGGGCCAGAACAGCTGGTAAGGTAAAAGAAGGTCAACAGGAACAGTGTCGGGGAAGTTTCCAGAAACAAACAGGAGGTCAGCTGTGTTGAGTGTCCCTGAGGGATCAATTAAGATTAAGATACAGAAGTGGCTGCTGGACTTAGCAGCAGGGATTGCGGTGACCAGATGTGACTGGGCATGGTGGGTCTTGGCTGCAGCCACAGAAGCCACTGTGATGGAGGTGAGGGAAGATTATGAGGGAGAACCATTCCAGAAAGGCCAGCAAAGCACATAGGCTGGGATCTCTCTCTTATCAGAAAGTATTTAATTCTTTCAGGTAAGACACAGTAGAGAGCCCACTCTCCAGAAGTCTCCCTTTTAAAAATCATTCTTTACTACCAAATTGAAATTCAGACTGGACAGACCCCAGGAACCACCTAAACTAGTCCTGCTCCTAGATCAAGAGCAAAGTGTTCTAGAACATCTGCCCAGGTCAGCCATGTTTCCTGCATGGAGATCACTTAAGACCAAGGCCCAGACCTGCAAGCCCTTTCCACAATGCCAGCCCCATTCTGTGTCAGCCTCCCCCCCCCATGGATGAACATTTATCATGCGATGACCCCCAGCCATTGATGTGGGCAGAACTTGGCAGCACCAGCCATCCATTAATTGTTTCCTTTCCTTTCCCCCCTCCCTGCTCCCACCTCTGCCTTTCCCTCCACCTCCCACTCCAGATCCGGGTGGTGAAAGCCTTCCGTAGCTCACTCTATGAAGGCCTGGAGAAACCGGAATCCAAGAGCTCCATCCACAACTTCATGGCAACGCCCGAGTTTCTGATCAATGACTACACCCACAACATCCCGCTCATCGATGACACAGATGTGGACGAGAACGAGGAGCGCCTGCGAGCACCCCCACCCCCAGCCCCCAACCAGAACAACAACGCCATAGACAGCGGCATCTACCTGGCCACGCATGTCACCAAGTCAGCTACCTCTTCAGCATTCTCTTCCAGGCCCGGGAGCCCGCTCCACAGCGTGGAGACGTCCCTCTAACCAGAACTTCTCTCGGCACATGCACACTTGGACTCACATGCAGTCACACGCACACAGTCACGCACACACACACTGGGGGGGGGGAGCCCACACACCTGCCAAAGAGGGAAACGACTAAGGTGGCTGAAGAATATTCTTGTAAGAAGCCAAATCCATCCAGTAAGGTGCAGTCCGTCAGGCCTTCCACCTGGGACAGAGGAAGAGGAGAAGGAGGGAGTAGATGGGCAAGTGGAGGAGGAGGGGGAAGGTTCTTCACCCAGATGGGAAGAAGGAGAAAGGAGAGAGCAAGAACAGCTGTGCTCCCCACTTTTTTTCTACCAATCCTTTTTTAAAGAACACTACAATTTCACCATGTGTTCGCCATTTTGGCTGTGAGGTGGGAGCAGGGGCTGGTTTTGGTTTATTGGGAGCTTCATTGCACCCACCAGCAAGCAATCAGATCTGCATACCCCCACCAAAAAAGGCCAGCGCTCTGCAGGGTCAGGAAGGGTGCCACTGCCCAGACAGGCCACCGGAGGGAGCCGCCTGCAAGTGTACCTGCAACTGCAAAGCAACTCATTCTGAGTACACTAGACCCATCTGCAGTCCCTGCGTGTGCTTGTGCGTACATATGTATGTGTGTGTCTATATGCATATACATATATATGACAAGATGCATATCTAAAGAATAAGGAACTATTGGCATGATATTTCCATTCCTCTTATTAAGTGTTTTCCTTTTGAAATTTCATTTCTGAATGTAGCAAGGTTTTTTCAGGGAACTAGGCTGCAAGAATATGTTCTCAGTTAATATCTTTTCTTCCCTAACTCCTGGCCCCTCAGGACCCCACCCCCACCCCACTGCTTCTCCTTCCTAGCCCTGCCGAGATTCCCAAGGAGGAAGTCTGGGGAGGGATGCTCGAGGCCTGGAGGCCTTACAATTGGAACATTTGCACTTTGAGACCCCTGCCTATAGAGGAGAAAAACCTTTCAATGGGATTTTTTATTTAAAAGGAAAATACCAAAGTATTGATGAGAATGGACCCCCTCCAGTAGGTGGAAGGGGAATTTTTGTTTTGGCTTCCTTTGGTTTTGATTCCAATTCCAAATCCTTCATTCTGGCTGATGGTTTTCTTTGTCTAACTCCTACTTCAAGAGCATGAAGCACTGTGTGTGAGCTGTGGGTTCTACAGCCCCTGACCCGTCTAACCCAATGGGTGGACCCAGAGTCCTTGAGAGAAGCCCTGGAAGAGCAGAGAGTGATGGCCCCCAATGCAAGACCAGAGTCCAACAGAAAACAACTGAAGAAGAGGGATCATCAAAACCCAAGAAGCTGGGCTGGAGGTATGGCTCAGTGGCAGAGGCTGGCCTAGCATGACAAGACCCAGCACCAAACCAAACAAAAAAACTCAAGAAGCTGACTTGAGGGAAACCATCCAGACCCCATCACCCTTGACACCACTGCCTGGGCTCCCACTCTGTGTTTTGGCAAATGCCAGGAAGCACTCACTGGCCCGCCTCAGTGTCTCAGTGTCTGCTGCAGCACGGGTAGTGCCCCCCTGCCAGAGCACTCTCCCAATCCTGGTCTTCTCATCCAAAAGAAAAACATAACCCACAAAGGCATGGATCTGTGTCGCTGCCACTTCCGGCAACATTAGAGAAGCAAAGCCTCTTGGAGCAATGGCATTTTGTCAGTGTTGCTGTCAGTCTCATCATGCCAGTGATTCAACTGGGGCCATAGTGGTTGAACAAGGGGCAGGCAGGGCTCGGGACCATCCAGGCAGGCAGGGCTGGTCAGCAGGCCAGGAGAGCTGGGCCTGGGGTTCCTGAGATGGGTTCCCCAAGCGTCTCTCCTGGCAAATGCAGGCACCCAGCACACCAAGCCTCGTATTCCCCTAAAGAGCGATAACCCAAGAGGAAAATGCAGGGAACTCAGGAGTGAGAGGCTCCTGATGTCTGGGACAGATGCGCCCCTTTCCCATGGAAGGCCAACACCCCCCTGTGCCTCCAGGTTCCAAGTGTGGACACCCACAGTGACACCAGTGAAATGGGCAGCACTTTACCCATGAGGTTCCTTTACCTTCTGAACTCACTGCTGTCACCCATCACAGGGAGGTAACTGGGGTCTCACCACAGACCCCACATAAGCCTATTGCTTAGGGCTCAGCATCCGGGACACAGGTGGAAGCCAAGGGGTGTACAATGAGAATAAATGGAGCTCCCCAGGGAGCTGGGCCTGTCACACCCCCATCCTGTACTGGAAGCCCAGTGGTAGCCTTGCCTCACCTCCCCAGCATCCATGCAAATCCAAAAGAAAACATGCTCTGCCCCAGCATTCACACTAATGCCATGTCACCCCTGAGCAGGAGTAGTCAAATCTCGGGCAAAAGAATTTCAGTTAGAAGAGCAAATCCCACTTTCCAATGCCAGCTGCGGATACCTTAAAGCCATCCCTTTTTTCTAAAGGGCACATTGAGAATGTTACTCATTTGTAAATTGTTCCCTGATGTCCTTGTTCAAACCACCACAACAAAAAAGGGCAACTCAATTTGTTGAGGGTCTTTGTGTTCTTCAACAAGAAATAAAATTTGAAGCGTTTTGGTTGAAGAAGGTCAGCTGTATATGGCCACACTCATGGGCTTCTTTTCATCCTCTGTTGTAGACACATCGGTAGAGCAAATGGCCACTATATATTAAAAAGCAAACCCTCACTGCTGCTGTGTAAAGTTGCCTGATGTAAATGTTGACTGTGTGGTCCCTCGGTTGCCTTTGCGCTGGGCTGTGGGGTTCAGGAAAGGGGCACTGTGAGCTTGCATCTTTTGCTCTGATTCTTGTACAGTCTTCAGGCTGAGGGAAGCCCCTCTTTCTAAAGCATTATATTATATGGAATGGCTTGGTCAACTGTGTTCAGTTAATAAATATGTTTTACATTTTTATCTGCCTGTTATAAAGATAAACAAAAATATCTTAATGAGGAAGACCACAGATGCATAATAATTTTATGTCTGTAGTGGAATTTTTCCTAATTTAAAGAATAGAACAAAATTTCTGTGTATAAAAAAAAATGAAAGGCTCCTACAATCCTGGTCTGGGCAACATGTGTGATTTATTATTTGCTGAATTCTCTCTCGGCGGAAGCAGAGATATGTTCACGCGACTGGGCCAGAGCGGAAGCTGCGGGTGTGGCATCTCTCCCCAGGTATGCTTGCTGTCCTGTGGGGTCCTTGTCAAGAAGCAGCCGGTCCACCTATGGGATGAGAGGTGTTCTACCTGTGGGAACTTCCAACTGGCTTGACCATCTTGACTTCTTTTCTAGTTCTAGGGATAGAACCCAGGGTCTCATACATGCTATGTAAGTGCTCTGCCACTGAGCCATACCCCAGCCCTTAAACCATTTTTTAAGCACACAGGTCAGTGGCTTTGAGCACTTCCCATAGTATTGTGTAAACATCCACCATCCATCTCCACACCTGTTCATCTTCCCTCACATCATCAAACAAGTCCCAATTCCTCCTCCCCAGCCTCTAGCACCCACTGTCCTATTGTTTGTCTATGAATTTGGCTATAAGACTCTCATCTAAAGCTTCTCGTGGAAGTAGAATCGTACAATATTTGCCCTTTTGTGACTGGCTCATTTCACTGAGCATCATGTTCTCAAGGGTCATCCATGTTGAAGCATGTGTCAGAATTCCCTTCCTTTTCAAGGCTAGATAATAGTCCAATGTATGGACAGACCACATTTTATTTATCCATTCATGGATGGACACTTAAGTTGCTTCAAGCTTTTGAGCATTATAAATAATGCTGTTGTGGAACTGGGTATACACATTACTCTCCTAGACCTTGCTTTCCATTCTATTTGCAGCAGCTGTGCCATTTTACATTCCCATCAGCAGTGCACAAGGATTCCAGTCATAGACTTCCTCTTTACCCAGAAGCCATGAAAGGAAAGTCCTCATTTCACTCATGCATTTACTCCACATGCCTCATTCCTGCGCTCCTCAACTCCCTCTGAATACCCGTGCACATGGACATCTGTGCTTCATAGTGTTCTCTTTAGGCCAGGAAGAGTCAGGCAGACAGTTCTATAACCCACAATTCCAAGTCACCACTGTAGCGACAGTGCTAAGACTCCCTTATCCCATTTCGCTATGTTTCTATTTCCCAGCTCCACACATCTCCGTTTTAGACTTGGCAGCACCAGAGGACACATTTTGCAGGGCAGCAGCCAAGAAAAGAGAAAAAATGGCTTCCAAGCTCCCTCCAACCACCAGAGTCTGTGTTTCTACAGCAGGCAAAAAGACAAATAGCAGAACACCCTTGTTTTATTGCTATGCAAGTACATATTGAACCATGCAGATAAGAAAGTCTAGATTGGCCAAACTCCATATCAAGACAGCTGGCACCATCTGGACAGCCATACCCCTCCCCAAAGAATTGGGAATCTGTGTCTGACTTCTCTTTCCCACAGGTTTCCATGGGGAAAACTCGGTACTTAGCCAAATGGCTTGGGGCAAGAAAGCACTACTGCAAAGGAGCCCTGAGGGTCTGGGAGAGGGCTGCCTGAAGTATCTTGGGGCTGCCGTAGCCAATTTCTACAAATTGGGTGGCAAGGAAAAAAATAGAAATTTATCCTGTCACAGTTCTAGAAGCCTGATGTCCAAGGTCAAAGTGTTGGCAAGGCCAAGCTCCTTCTGAGGGCTCTCAGGGACAATCTGTTCCAAACCTTTCGCCTAGCTTCTGGTATTGCCAGCAATACTTGGTGTTCCTTGGCTGGTAGAGGCATCATTCCAACCTCTGCCTGTGTCTTCATGTGGACTTATCTCTTCTAAGGATACCAGTCCTTGGATTAGTGCCCACCCTAATGACCTCATCTTAATTTCATTACATATGCAAAGACCCTATTTCTAAATAAGGTCAGATTCCTGAATTTCAGGTGTGGGACATGGACAGGTTTTTTTGAGGGACACAATTCAGTGAGTCATAGCCAGGAAGGAAGAGATGGGCCAAGTCTCTACCAACACTTGGTTGCCCTCCTCCTCTTTCCACTGGATTTATAGGTCAAGTAAGACTCGGCCATTGATCACTTTACAGTAATTAAGATACACTCTGCAAAAAGAAAACTCCTAGAAGCTTCAGATTCTAGAATATTTTATCTGAATCTCTCATTGCCGGCCTTTTGAAACCCAAAATAGAGGAAATAGAAGGCTGTGCATCTTTAATCTCTATTATTATTATTATTATTATTATTATTATTATTATTATTATTATTTGCAAAAGCCTTGGTAATAGGAAAAATAAGCAAACAATTACTTTAATTTTACCATGCATAGAAAAAGGCCTCATGTACTGGGCATGGTAGTGCATGCCTGTAAACCCAGCCACTAGGGAGGCCGAGACAGGAAGATAGCAAATTGGAGGCTAGCCTGGGCAACTTAGCAAAACTCTGTCTCAAAAAAAAAAAAGAAAGAAAGAAAAAGGCCTGAACCACACTGTCCCACCAGCACCGACAGACACTGGCTGAATATCATTTCAGGAAAAACAGACAGGCAAAGTGACAAGCACTGAGCTGATGTGACCAGTAGCACCAATCAAGGCCAGCATGTCCCCAGAGCAGTATAATGGGCACACAAGCTATGGAAAAGGCATTTTCTTTCTTTCCTTCCTTCTCCCTTCCTTCCTTCTTCTTTCTTTCTATACTGGGGATTGAACCCAGGGGCATTCTACCACTGAGCTACACCCCAGCCCTTTGCATTTTTTGAGACAGGGTCTCACTAACTTGCTGAGGCCAGACTTGAACTTGTGATCCTCCTGCCTCAGCCTCCCAAATTGCTAGGATTACAGGTGTGCACAACCTTGCCTGGCTTCTTTTTTAAGATTTTGACACAGGGTCTTACTAAGTTACTTAGGGTCTTGTTAAATTTCTCAGGCTGGCCTTGAACTTGAGATCCTCCTGCCTTAGCCTCCCAAGCTGCTGGGATTACAGATGTCCACTGCCACATCCAGCAATAGGTGGAACTAGCAAATACAATAGGAAACAGATTATTTTCTACAGCCTCAATTTACAGAATGGAAACTGGGAATTTCAGGTGTGGGACATGGACAGGTGTTTTTGAGGGACACAATTCAGTGAGTTCCACAGAGAGAGGGGAACTTGCTAATACTCAATTATTATGAAAGAAAATATGAAGTATTTTGAGGCTGAGCACTCCTGGTGCAGTGTGGTACTCTCAGCTGGGGGTGGGAGGATGCTCCTCCATCTTCCAAGGAGCTTAATTCAACCATCAGCTTCCTCATGATATGCCCTGGGGAAGGACTGAGGAGAGGGGGGAAAGACTGGAACAGAAGTAGAGAGAGCTTTCTAAGGGGTCTGGATATGCCCCATCATCCAGCCCTCTCAGTCCATAGGGGTGGGCTAGACCTTCGGAGAGGCTTTTAATTCCTTGGGGTCCCCTCAAGTTTTGGACTCCATCAAGGCAGCCTGGGCCTATACTTTTGATGTGTCTGTGAGGCCCATATAAGTCAGCAATAAGTATTGGCCAAGGGCAGTGCACCATCAATGGACAGGCAAGGTGCTTGGCAAATAGAAGGCAGAAAGGACAGTCTGGAGCCCTGGTCTATCCTTGAAGGTTTGCCACCCGGGCTGTCCTCCTCCCCTCAGTGCTCAGAACCCCTGCCCTGGGCCCTGGGTCTAGGCTATTGCTGCTACCTTCCAGGGGCTCCAGTCACACTGGACAGATGCAGAAATTACACAGTGGAAAAGGGTATTCTAGGGACAGCAGAGCCCAGAGGAAGTACCACCAGACCCATCTGGAGCAACCTCTCATCCAAGTCTAAAGACTAAGGAAAAACAAAAAATACATGAAGGCAAAGGGCAGGGGCAACAAAGGAAGCCAACTGCAAAGAGCCCAGCATCTTAAGAAGCCAGGGTGCAATGAGAAAAGGAGAGATGGGGATGAGGATGCAACTTTGGAGGTCACTGTCCAGGACACCTGGCCAGAGTCCTGGGCAGCCAGCAGAGGCAGTGGGTTTCAGTGTGCACATCTCCTCTCCCCTTTTCTGGCTCACCTGAAAAGCTGCCTGTGCCTCCCAAACAGGTCAATGGTACATCTCTAAATTGGTGGCAGATGGATCTTCTTCCATTCTGACAGAAGTACAGGACTACTGTCAGGCTCATCATTGTTAGCACACCCCGAAGGAAAGTTAGAGGCCTCACCCTCTCACACATGCCTCTTGAGGCTCTCTCAGCACAAGGCTTGGTGACAAAGGAGGCCACATTTGTATTTGGAAGAATCCAGAAAGATTGCCTCAAAAGCCTGTGTGGTGAGCAACTACACTGTGCCCCAAAGCACTCAGGAGAGTTGTTCCTTAGCAATTTCCTCTTCTATACTAAAAGATGGGCAAGGAGTTTCGCCTGCCTTCTTAGCTGAGATGGTACACAGCAGCTGCTCGATAAACGTTGTAGCATAACCACTTGGTCTCAAACAGACGCCAGGTCAGCCCACTGGGGAGGGCTGTGACATTTGCTCAGCTTCCTCACCCTGGGGACAGATAACATGGTTACTCTGTAAAGCTAAGCAAGTTCCTTGGCTGACCTACCACTACTATGCAACCATTCCCTTTGCCTCCCACCAGGGATGAGTACAGCCCAGCTAACAGGAAGCTCTCACCTGGAGCCCCATGTATGACTCCAGGCATTCCCAGGGCTTAGACGCCTGTGGGTACCAGATCCTACTCCCCTATGGTAACAACTTGGCAAATGTGGGGAAGCAGCCACCACGTGCTCAACATGCATCCAGCCCAATGGGGGGCTGCGGGAGCAAGTGCTGGGCGGGTTGCTCACAAATCCAAAAGCTAGCCTTTCTGAAGAAAGGACTTGAGTGGGGAGTCACAGGGGTGCCACGCCTTGGCATCTCTTCAGACTCCCCTTCTAGACTGGCTGTCTCAACATAAATATTACCTTAGGACTTCCCGCTACACTGGGATCACGTCTGGTTTTCCTGAATACCAGTGACCTTCCCCAAAGATGGGCTGTGCTCTCAGCCAGAGTGGGCCAGCTCCCAGGCTGCAGGGTTCCAGTGCACCCTGGAGCACAAGGGGCACTCTGTCTGGGGAGCATGTCAAGGGAAAATCAAGTTTCTGCCAACCCCCATGAGCCCCTGAGGACAGCACAGGTGCAGAGCAAAGACAAGGTCTCTGTTGATTTGCATCATCTTTTATTACACAAAATAAAATTCCATCTATGTTGCACATTCATACTTTCTATAAATCTGGCTTTACAAAATCCATAGGGTACAGTCTCATCTGTTCTTCAACTTTCCTGCCAGTGATATCACATCTCAACTGCAGTTAAGAGTCCTCTCAAAGGACAAAAGCAGCTGCAGCCACCCCAGGGCAGCAGCACACTGTGCACTCCCAGCCTGCCCGCTGGAGGTGCACTTCCCAGCATCATCTGGACCGCGGCTGCTGGGGACAGTCAGAGCGGCAGCATGTCATCGCCTTCACCAGCCCATCTCCAGCAGCACAACCAGTCCTCCCAGCTGGTCCTCTGGGGACCGGCCGTCACAGCGACGTGGTGGCACCGTCCCCAGGCAGCCGACCATCCTGGGCTTCTCTTTGGGCAGGCCTGGGCCAGGGCCTTAGGGGATCTCTGTGTCCATGGTATAAATCTGAATGAGATCAGACACAATATTATCAATGATTGGCTTGGTAAGGTCGTCACTAAACACCTAGAAAGGAGAAGGAAAACAGGCTCCAATTAGACTCCCTCTGTGTTAAGCAAGGCACCATCCACTATCACAGAAGGGCATTTCCCAGCCAGGGCAGGGGACATGGGGACTTGGCTATCCAGATGATGGTGGCTTGCCAGGCACAGTAGCGCATGCTCTCCTAGTGCCGCCATGGGCTGAGGCAGGATTACAGCTTGGGCAACTTAGCAAGACTCTGTTTAAAAGTTTAAAAATAAATAAATAAAAGGGCTCAAGATGAAGTTCAGTGATAGAGCATCCCTGGGTTCAGTCCTCAATACCAAAACCAAACAAAAAAGGAAAACAATAAAACAAAAAAAAAAACAGACCATAGTGACTCTCTGTCAACCAGTTAAGCTCCAGCTTACTGAGGCTGATCAAAGACTATACAAAGCAAAGAACATTCCAGATGGAAGAGGCCTTATAGATCATTCAACCCGGGCATGATAAAGGACTTGGCCGAGATCACCCACAGGGGTGGAGACAGAACTGGGCCCAGAGCATAGGCTCTTCCCTCCTATCTGGGTCTTTCTTAAATCAAGGGTCTCCAAGGATGTTGGCAAGAGGAAAGGGTAGAAGTCTTATTTCCAAAAACAGGTAGACTAAGTAACTTGGACCCTACCCCCAGCCTAAGCAGGCCCTGAGGAACAACTAGAACAGACATCCAGATTGAATGCACAGGAGTGCTCCCAAGACTGAGGATAATCCTTAAGGGACCGAAACTAAGGGGGAGATACAGTATAGAACAAACTTACAAGCCCAAAGCCTGAACTTCCCAAAGTTGAGTCTGGGTCCTGCCTGGCTCCTAGAGGATGACCTCTAAGGCCCTTGAACATCCTGCCTGATGAATATGTCTGGTTCACCAGGGTTTTAGGACCCAAGCCAGGTAATCTATGCTGATGCCTTGATGCAGGCGGGGGCCTTGGGCCACATGGAACTAGATGGACTTGGGGGTGGCTCGTGCCTGAACTATCCAGGTCAGCCACAAGGGTTCCTCCAAGACCAACCCCAGTAAAAATCCTAAACCCAAGGAACCAAGTGAGCTTCCTGGGTGACAGTACTCAGTGCACACTCTCCCAGCAAATCAAGCCTGAGGGTGCTCTGAGGGATCCCTGACTGCAAGGGAAGTTAAAAAGCAAAGCAACCTGGTAGTTTGCCACAGTCATCCTGCACTGGGGAACCAAGATACTAAGAAGGTCAAGGCCTTAGGCTGAATCAAGGAAAAAACTGGACCTGAGTCCACACTTTTCAAAACCCCCAAAGGTAGGCCCCTCCATATCCTAGGGCCTACAACTTCAGATGGGAGACAGTGACCTGGAAATGTTCTAGGCCCTGGCTTAGGAAGCACAGCTGCCACCCTGGGTTCCATATTGAGAAATACAGGCTTGCTTGTTAGGCTCTGCTACCCATGCACTCCTGACAGATGACTATTAAAAAGTATCCAAGGCCAAAATGTGGAAGCTACTCAAGTATGCATCAGTAGATGAATGGATAAATACAATGTGGTCCATCCCTACAATGGAATATTATCCAACCTGACACATACTTCAACATGGATGACCTTTGAGGACCTGATGATACTCAGTGAAATGAGCCAGTCACAACAATACAAATATTGTACGATTCCATACATAGGAGATCACTAGAGCAGTCAAATCTAAAGACAGTAGAATGATGTGTGCCAGTTACTGTTTAACGGCTACAGGTTTTCCCTTTTGCATCAAAGAGTTCTGGAGGTGGTTAGTGGTGACAGTTTCACAGCTATGTTAATGTGATTAATATCACTGAACTGCATTTAAAAATGACAAAGGGCTGGGCATGGTGGAGCATGCCTGTAATCCCAGAGAATCAGGAGGCTGAGGCAGGAGGATGGCGAGTTCCAGGATGGCCTCAGCAACTCGGAAAGACCCTGTCTCAAAATAAAAATAAAAAGGTCTGGGGAATATAGTTCAGTGGCAGCATGCCCCTGGGTTCAATCCCTAGTACACCACACCCTCAAAAAAAAAAAAAGTGAAGATAGTACATTTTATCTTATGTGTTTGTCACCACAAATTAAGAAAACAGTCAAGGGTAGGTGACAAAACCTAGAGCATCTGATCACATCTCCAAGTCCAGTGGTGAGACACTATTGGCCTCTGGAACCAAGAAGACCTAGTGGCTTGACTCCACCTGTGGGAGACATCAACTTCCTAAGCAAGGATGGCCTGGGTGTGGCTCTGGCTATGGAACTTTCAGCAACATTGTGATAGCCTGAGGCATTTCTGAGCCTACTGCCATCCTCACTCATCTTGTTGGCACATAGCCTTGGCACACACAGTACAGGCTGGCTTCCCATAGGGAAGGCTCTTGTGCTGAACCCATGGCCAACAAGTAACAGAAGCAATCATGGAAAAAAGTAGCAGCTAAGAGCACATGAGGAGGAAAAGTGTTTCAAATATCAGACGTGAGCTTCCATGCACCCATGCAGCCGGGGCCTCACCGGGAGCAGCTCATCCCAAGGCAACTCACACTTCACCAGCCCAAAGTGGTGTGGATTCTGGAAGCTCTTGGTGTATGCAGCTCTGAGCCATCCAGAAAAGGTGAAGTCAAGTGTGACAGACTTTTAAGAAGAGCTGGGTGAACATGTGTCTGTCATCCCAAAAATGGCAACTGCTTTCCAGGCTGAGCAATTACTGGGTGAGTGCAATGCCCAGAAAACAGCCTTGTGATAGGGCCACTTCCTGGCTGTGCTGGGCCAGGGCAGCCGGTACTCCTCTTGGCAGGGCTGAGCATGAGATATGGAGGTAGTGCTGGTACATCAAGTGAAGTTTATAACTAGTGAAGACAGAGTAGAAAGAAAGCAAAATGGAGGAGGGCCAGCACAATGGGAAGCAAGGGAGGGCACTGCAGATCCAGCAGTCAAGGGACAGGATGACCATGCCCACCAGATGTCCTCAGAGAGCAGGGCCAGGAAGTGGTAGCCCCATCTGCTGCCATCTGATTCCAACGGAGCAAGGCCACTATATCCCTGTTACATGAAACTCCCCGAGAAGACCACACGTGAAGCAGTACTTTTGTCCACACAGGTGCTCTTACCCCAACATGATCTTAAGGGTGTGTCTGGCCCAAGACTGCAACTAAGGCCATGTTCATTCAAATGATCTGTCACCAAATAGCAAGAGTGCCAAAGGGAAGATGATTATAACAGGGTATTTTTAAGCTTCAATATTACCAAGTGGCTGGGCGCAGCAGCACATGCCTGTAATCCCAGCAGCTCGGGAGGCTGAAGCAGAAGGATCACGAGTTCAAAGCCAGCCTCAGCAACAGTGAGGCACTAAGCAACTCAGTGAGACCCTGTCTCTAAATAAAAATACAAAATAGGACTGGGGATGTGGCTCAGGGGTGGAGTGCCCCTGAGTTCAATCCCCAGTATCAAAAAAAAAAAAAAAAATCCCAAGTGGCCCATGTCTTTCATCAAGGACAATTAACAGAAAGAAAATGGGTGAATGCCCAGTTAGAAGGACTTCTGAAAAGGGGGCACAGTTCAACACACTGAGTGGCTACCTCACCTGCCACCATGGCTTCTCAGCCTCAGACTCAGCAGGTACCTCAACTCCATAGACCTGCAGAGCCAGGTAGAGCACTGCCACAGCTAGGTGCTGAGCCCGGAACCGGAGACACAGTCCCCCGTGGTAGCTGTCACGCAGCAGGGCCCAGGCCGTGACGGAGATAGGGGTCCGTTGCCAGCTGTAACGATTCAGCCAGTTCTTGAGGGAAATCAGGTAATGGAGCAAGTACTGTAAAGACACAGACATCAGCCAGTCTGCCTTTAGGGCTTCGGCCCCCCATAACCCAACTCTTCATCGCTGCACTGTGGTCCCTTCACCCTCTCTCCATAAGCAGTCATAATCATTCCAAATCATTCCACCTCACTGCTTAAACTTTCCAATGACATCATGTCATTTAGGAAAAGCCCCAAAGCCTTCTGCTGGTCACCAAGCACTGCTTCCTTCTCTGACCTCATCTCCCAGTCCACCCTCCCACCATGCTGGAATGTACTGGGCATGCTGAAGAACCAACTCACCCCCACCCCTGTCTCCACATGCCTGGCCACTCTCATTCTCCAGACATAGCTCTGGAGGAACTTATTCAGGCCATTCTTGAATGCCATCCCCACAGCAACACCCTCGATCCCAGGACCCTGCTCAATCCACCATGAGAAATCATCTGGGGCCCAGTGCTCCAGCAAGCAGTGCCTTTACCTACATACTAGAGGACTCTGCACTTTATGTGCCCAGTGTCTCAGGAGGCTGCCGCTTTCAGGAGGATTAGGGACTAGAGACTGCATTTCTCCAGTTTGTGTCAAGACCATAAAGCAGTGTTGGCCTCAACTCCCATGTCTCCATGACCTCCCAGTTGGGAGGTCAGCCTAAACCCCATGGCAAGCACTTAGGCAGCTTGAGCACACATATGACCCAGACACATCCTGGAGGGGTGACCTATATTACTGAGATTCTCATCTGCCTAGAGGAAGAGGAAGGGGCCACAGGCCAGAACACTGTTCCTAAGTCTTGTCACCTTGACAACCCTACCCCACAGCTGCCAGCACAGTTCTCACCCTCCCCTGGGATGCTGATCAGGTATTCTGATGACGAAAAATTACTGTGTAAAAATCCAAGACCATAGGTTTCCAGGGCAAGGGAGGGGAGTGAAAGGGTAGCATGAGATTTTAAAAGGGCACCAAAGGATCCTTGTGTGGATGGAGTTGTTTTGGACTGTAATGGTCATGTGATAAAATAATACAGAACTAAATATTCATAAACCAGTAGACTGTATCAGTATCAACATCCTGGCTGTGACACTGAAGGGGTCCCACTGGAGTAGCTAGGCAAAGATCACAGGGGATTGCTCTAGATTATTCCATACAACTGCATGGGAATCTATAATTACATCAATAAAAATCCCATTTAAAATGAAGAGAAGTCTTAGTATAGAGCCCTAAGCCCCACTCTCTGCAGGCTATCCTTCCAGCAGCCTGCACAGAGCTGACGTACCACAATGGCACATCCAAGTGCTCCTAAGAGTGGGCCTTCCCCTGTGCTGCTGTTTGTAATGGTCTTCTGTTAGACTTCTGTTGCCCCTAGAAGTTAAAAGGGTACCACTAGGACTCAGCAACTTGGCTTTCCTCATGGATTTCTAAGCACAGCTGAGCTGGATGCTATAGTAACTCACAGGAAAAGGGACTTTGGCAGGTTTATAAAACCAGCCCTTCTCAGAGGCTCAGTGAGCACTCCATCTAGATGGGTAGTGGGTGCTGCAACATGGTTTCCGAGAGCCACACAAGTCCCAGCCTGTGGGCACAGATGAGCAAGCACAAAGGGGGCAGCTGAGATAAGACCTGCCCCAGAAGATTCCAGAATTGGGGTAAGGGAGGCTGGCTGAGCCACTGCTGCATGTGGAATCAGAAGCTCTGGTTCCCTTCTGCTCTTCGCTTGCTATACCCTCAGACATTAGAAGAAACATGCTTTCAGGCTATGGAACAAAGTCCTCATAGTCTCTAGAAATAGTTGTCAGTTTCACCAGCATGCACGTACCTTGTGTGGATGCTGGAAGGAGACCTGGAAGCGCAAAACTCTCAGCATGAGGAGCTCACACTGCACAATACTGTCTCGGAGCTCCCAGAAGCGGGAGTCCAGCTCCAAGGGCTCACTGCTTGGGTTAAAGTACCTGTGTGGAGGAATTGCAATGCTTACAGTGGCAAGAGACATGTTTCCCAAGCAATGGGGCAGCTTCCAGTATTCCAAGCACTGAAGTCATATGATGTCCAAGCATAACCTACAGTTTCTTCCAGTATATTAACATGGGGTCACTTTATTTGTTTTTATAAAATGACTCTTCATCTACACATCTAGTGTACACAATGGCAACTGTAGGCATTGAGGAAAGAAGCTGGCTCCGAGTTTTAGTCCAATGGGCCATCCGCCATCATTCAGCAAGATTATCAAGAGCTAAGACGGGGTTTGTGCAACGACTCCAAAGGAAGCAGAAGCTTTAGCATGCCTAGTCTTGGGTAGTATAGCATTGGGGAGACTCTTCCTCACCTAAGATACAGCACCCAAGGCTTGCTCTTAGGGCCCAAGGAATGCATATAAACAGCCTAGGAAACATGTATTCTGAAAGGCAACATATTTCACTTTTATATTTCTTGGATTATTCTTCCTTTCTTCCAGATCTTTCTGTCCTTATTTACACCCTGTATGTCCATAACGCTTCCACCTACGCAAGATCCCCAAGATGTACGTGAACAGAGTTCACACTCAAATGCTCAGAACTCTCTGCCAGTGACTCATCCTTCCTCACTGCTCACTCGTTTTCCGCGATCCCTGCAGAACCCTGGGCCCCCTGTGCCCACATCTAATTAGGGCTCCACACAATTTCCCCTTCTACTGCTCCTCCCTGCTGGGGGCCATGCAATTATGGGTGGACTCCAGCCGCACTCTCTCACTCCGTGCCTGTTTTTATCTTAGTCTCTCCCTGTACAGCATGAACCTGTCAGGCTTAGGGGGTGGGGAGTGCTTTTTCCGTTACCTGTTTATTAAAAAAAGAACAAAATAGTTTTCTTCCTAATTAATTACAGTTCCTGGAAAGGCCCATGACGCACAGCTAGTCAGTAACTTTCCATAAATTTCATGTCTGTCTCCTGGCCACCCAGGCCCCTGGGCCTTGGTGCAGCCTAAATGGATAGGCCCCTGTGTCCTTCCCAGCAGCAATACAACTGCTTGGCCCAGCTGTGCAACCCACCTCCCCCATGACCCCTGGGCAACTGGGACTCAGGTTCTTATACCACCTAAATATCCTAAATATGATGACTGCCCTGCTGGGTCTATAATGCCCCCCTCCAGGCCACTCAGGTCTGCTGGGCCCCACAATCCAACCAGGAAGGTTCTCTTCCATACTCTTCTGCCCTCAGCCATCTCCCTCTGTCCTGTCCAGGACAACAGATAACTCTTCTCTGACATTCTTCTCCAAGCTCCTTCTGCTCAACCTACCTCCACCCTGGTTAGTTTTTCAGGCTTCCCATAATGTGGCCAAGCTTCCCTCCCAGAGGCCCCTGGGCTCCTGACCCCAGGCTCCTTCCTGCCTTTGCAGCTAGTGCTTCAGACACTGAGTCAAGCCATTCAATTGCTTCCTTCTGAGCCTGAAAGCTGGTACCTGGGCAGCAGGCTCAAGAAAGCATTTTCTGCCCCTGCCAGGTGAACAGCAGGAGGCCCTCCCAAACACCTCAACTAGGACACCAGTACCTGTTGGACACGTTGATGATGTCCCGAGTACGCAGGTGTTGCTCCTCCACTTTGCCAGCCAAATAAATGGAAGACATGGCAATCAGATAAGGGTCATAGGCATCCAGGTTGATCTCGCAGAAGAACTTATGGTATATGGTACAAGCAGTGGCAATGGGAATGGACTGCATCCCTAGCTTGACACCTACAGAGAGAAAGCAGGCAGGAGAATCCTTCAGTCCAATGCTCATTCACACACTGCTCAAGTGAGGGAGCTGCTGGAATAGGCCCTAAGGGTGCACACCCTAAGCAGAGAAGACCAAGAACGATTAGCCTTGCCACTCCTTGCTGCTCGGTCTCTTGCAGGGTACCCAGAATTCTCAGACTCCAGAAGGTTAGCAAAGACGCTGGGGATGAGACTGCAATGCAGATGCCCCTTCAGGAAGACTGGGGCTCTGAGACTGTGCACTTCTGACAAAGCCCCAGGTCCTACCCACACTATGGTCTGCAAACCAATAGTGTGGGTAGGACCAACCCAATAAGCAAAGGTTCTGACTATTGCTCAGTTACCAACTGGCATATGGGCTTCTGCACAGAAGCTTGGAAAGGACCAAGGACTGTTGTGTGTCTGTTTTCACCCAAGCAGGCACTGAGCTGGAGGTTACTCACCCCACAACCCACCTAACAAAAATCCTGTTAGGAAGACAGGAGGTAAAAGCCCTGGGGGGGTGGGGGGGCATCAAAAAATGCTAGATGTTCCAGTGTTATAGTTAAACATTACTCTCACCACTGGTTTCCTAGTCCACAGATATGGTCAGAAAAGCAAGCTGAGTGACTGATCAGAGCAACCACAGGCAGAGAAGAGAAAAAGCAACATTTATGGCCATGGACATGCACCAGAGAAGGAGTCCAACTCACTGAGAAGTGAGCAGAACTCAAAAATCACAGATGAAGGGGCTGGGATTGTGGCTTAGCAGTAGAGCACTCGCCTAGCACGAGAGGGACCCGGGTTCGATCCTCAGCACCACATAAAAATAAAGGCATTGTGTTGTGTCCATCTACACCTAAAAAATAAATATTAAAAAAAATCACAGATGGAGTGGAGTGGAGTGGAGGGGTCAGGGCTTAGCCTCTCCCCTCTCACCCTCTAAACAGTTCCAAAGGGAATTAATGTGCTGGGTCCCAAAACCAAAACCAATTTGCAATGACCAGATTAACAAGAGAAAGTTAATAGATGAAGGTGGAGAGCAACCAGTAAAAAAATCAGACTGCTCTCAGCATTCTCTATCTAAGAAGGCAGATACTGTCTAAGGATACTGTAACAAATTACCACTAATTTCAGTGGCTGAGAAAACATACACTTATGCTCTCCCTATCCTGGAGATCAGAGTTAAAAATGAGACTTAGGGGGCAAGTCAAGGTGTCATCAGGGTTGGTTCCTTCTAGAAGATACAGGAAAGACTGTTTCCTTGCCTTTTCTAGCTTTAGGGGCCTCCTACATTCCTTGGCTCCTGGCCCCTTTCTCCATATTTAAAGCTAGTGACACAGCATCTTCTAACACTGCTTTGGTTGCTATATGGCCTTCTCCTCTGTGACCCCCACTGCTTCTCTTTTGTATGGACAGATGTGGTGAAAATAGGCCCACCCACAATAATCTAGGATAATCTCCCCATCTTAAGGTCCTTAATTGCATCTGGGAAGTCCCTTTTGCTATTGACATTCACATGTCCCAGAGATTAGGACAGGGACATCTTCAGGGAACCAGTATGTAGCTTCTACAAAGGGCAATGGTATATACGATGCTTATAAAGCAGCCCTTCGAAAACACCTAAAAAGTATGTTAAGGTCTAAAAATCAGATAATTCCTACATGGGATCTCATTCCAGAAAATGCGAGATAAGGTAGTGTTACTAGCCTGACCGTCTGAGCAGATGGAAGGTAGCCAGATGGAGGGGGGTGGGCAACACATCCTTCCTTAATAAACTCTACAACTCTTGTAAATTTACAAATCACTGGGATTAGCAGGTCTGAGGCCATTTCCTCAGACCGTCTGGACCACCTTGACTTGAAAGCACACGTGCCCAAGCCTGTGCTCCAAGAAGTGCACATAGTGTCAAGGAAATAATTGTTAGCCAGCTTAACAAGATACTACTGAAAGAGAAAAAGTATTTCTATAGAAATCCCTGTGGCTTAGTTGCATCACTCTGGAAGCTGGCTGCCCAGCACTATGGTGGATTTAGCCAAGACTCAGAACTCTAGCTGCATCGTGGATGCCCAAAAGCATGCTGCAAAAGGCTCCTAGAGACCAAGTGCCAATCTTCTAGCATGCAGGGATAGGCGTGGCAGAAGGCGTGAAGGAAGGCGTGGCAGAAGGCGTGCCGGACACTACAGAGTAGCGGGCTCTCAGACTCTGCCCCGCCTAGCCGGAGTCCAGTCCCTAACCACATCCGCTCTTTGGGCCTGCGCGGTCTTCTGTGCAAGGGGGATACCAGCGCCTCCCTCGCATCTCAATGCCTGGTACACATGGCAGACCGGAAAGGCAGAGGCCCTCAGTCCTGAGCAGACCTCCCAGCGTCCGCTAAGGCGGGTCACGCTGGCAAGGCCTGGCCTCTTCCCTTGGCCCAGCCGCGCTTTCTCTGCGAAGCAACGGCCTGCAGGCTGGGCGCTGTGATTGTACAGCTCCGCGAACCCCGGTTTCCATGCCCCGTCCATGCAGGAACTGCCCTTTCCCTGGCGGCGGTTACCTGCCTCCATGATGAACCTCGTTACTCGGAAGTGCACCCTTGCCTCCGGCGCCGGCCGCCCCTGGGCCCCAGGCGCCACAGCCCCTCCTTCGCAGCTCTCGGGGCGAACGGTTTCCATGAGGCCCCGCCCCACGACCCCCCAGAGGAAGGAGAAGCGCCCCCGGCGCGCCGAGGCCGGCTCCGGGGGGGTCCTCGCGGCGGGCGCGGCCGCCCCGCCCCGTAGGCCCCGCCCCGGCACGCCTCCTCAGGTGAGCGCGGCTGCGCAAAGGAAGGCGATTCAGATAAGTGCGCAAGCGCAGGCGCAGGCGCAGAGGTCGACACCTCCTGGAGGCCTCCTTGCGCGCCTGCTCACCTCCGGACACCGTACAACCAGTCGGGGGAGGAGCACGCCCCGCCCCCTGGAGACACACCTCCTCCACACTCCACTTGCTGGACTTAGGAGTCCAAGTCACGCCCCTGGGAAAGTCAAGCTTTGCCTGTGGGAGACTCAAGTTCTGTCCCAGGGAGCGGCAACCCACTGTGCTACTCAGCGAGGACTCAGCGAGGTCACAGAATAAGGGTTGGGGCAGGAGGGCACCTCCACACACCCTAGCGGCCAGTCCCCGCGTTCCGACTAAGGCATCGCCCTGGCTAGTGGCCCAGCATGGCTTAGGACAGGGAGAGCTGTAGCATCTGCCATAAACGGCTAAGGGCGTTTATGGGCGTGCCTTTTGAGGCGTCTGTGTCTGAATAGGCAGCTGCCACTAATGGGAGATGTTAGTGTTTGTAAAACCCAGATCCAGATTTGCAAGAGTGTTCAAACATGCAGATGAGACCTGATGGAAAGACTGTCGCAAAATGTGAGGAGGACCTTTTCTAAAGGAAGCATTTGTCTGGATCTAACAGGCACCACGCATCTGTTGGGAATGTAGTTTTTGCTCACCTTTCAAGCCTGGCACACAGTAGCTTAATAAATATTGAAAGAATGTTGAATATCAAACTCACATATTTACCATCCTATATTTCAATCGTGTCTTCCACAAGCAAGAAACTGTGCATCAGGTGTTAGGGACAGAGAGCACCAAAGGAACGCCCAAGCTAGAGACAATCACTTGGGTCATTCTGACACATTCAGAAAATTACAATAATTGGAGACCACTGAGAATGCAGAGAAGAAGAAGCTGCTGATCCCTAGGCCCTTCTGCCTAGGTGATTCTATCTCATGATACTGTTGAAATATTCACCTCCTACCTATCCAACTTGTCCAACCTCAATCTCCTTCCTTGGCACCGCTATATCTTTTCTCAATATCACTGGCTAAGTGTCCTGGGGCAGCTGTAACAAATGACCAGGTGGCTAAAAACAGGAAAATTCTGGTGGCTAGAAGTCTGAAATCGAGGTCAGCAGGGATGTGCTTGCTCCAGAGGCTTTAACAGAGGATTCCTCCTTGTTCTTCCAGCTTCTTGTAGCCTGAGTTGTTCCTGGACTTGTGGCAGCATCACTGTAATCTCCACCTCCATCTTCACCTGGCCTTCTCCCCTCTGTGTGACTCTGTCTTCTCATCTGTGTCTTATATGGACAACTGTCATGGTATCTAGCCAGGATGACCCCCTCTCAAGATCCCTATCTTCATTGGTCAATAATGTCAGATTCATTCCAGTCTTTTAATTTTTTTATTTGAGACAGGGTCTCACTAAGTTGCCCAGGGTGTCCTTGAACTTCCAGTTTGCCTCAGCCTTCCAAATAGCTGGAATTGCAGGTGTGTGCCACCATTCCCGGCTCCCTGAATGATTCCTTTTCTCATTTTTTTCACATTCCTGAAACTGTAGCTCAGGCACATTTAAAATTAAAGATCAAAAATCCATTGGGGGGGAAAAAAGATTCCTATCTTCACTACATCTGTAATGACTCTTTGCCAAATAAAGTCACATACACAGGGTCCAGGGATTAGGACATGGACATTTGGGGGGTTCTGCCATTCAGCCCATGACACCAGTTGCCAGAGTAAGCTTCGTAAAATTTGAGGCCAGAAGGGCCCTGGCCCTTCCTAGCACAGTCCAGGGATCCTTCACTTTAGGGGAAAGCCTGACATGCCAGTCCTTGCACAGTCACCCTGTTGACTGGCCAGCCTTAGGTCTCACCATTTTTTCTCTCATGATGTTATGATTTAGACATGAAAAGTTCCCCTCAAGCTCATGTGTGAAACAATGCAGGAATTTTTAAAGATGAAATGATTAAATCATGAAAGGTGTAACCTAATCAGTGGATTAACCCACTGATTCCTTCAGTGGGTTTAATTGGGTGGTAATTGTAAGTATGTAGGAGGTGACTGGTGGAAGTAGGTCATGAGGGGTGGACCTTTGGGGTTAATACTTTGTCCCTGGTGAGTGAAGCTCTCTGCTACCTGGTTGCCATGCCTGAGCTGATTCTCTCCACCACACCCTTCTGCCATGATTTTCTGCCTCATCTTGGGCCCAGAGCTATGGAGTCAGGTAACCATGGACTGAATCTCTGGAGCCATGAGCCAAAATAAACTTTTCCTTTTCTATGTTGTCAGTCCTTTTGGTCACAGTGATGCAAAACTGGCTGAAATACATGACAAGGTTCTCAGGCAGCTTCCCCAAAGGAGTTGATCTCCCATCTTAGTGTCTTTGCCTGGTGAAAGGATTTCTGTCCAACATGCTTCTCCCCAACTCGCTCTGAGGTGTATGTGCATAGAAGGGCACATGTATGAGTGAATTGAGTGTCTCTAGGGCTCCCAGCCCCCTGTGTTGTTGACATCTGTACTGCCTTGGGCATTCTGTCACATCTGTCTCTTCTCAGGCTTTGAGCAATCCCACCCTCTCCACAGCCTGAGGCTGAAAACCAGGAAGAGCCCAGAACACCTGTCTCCATTCAGCCTCATGGTCAAGGCCAGGTCCTGTGTTCCACCAGTGTCCTGGGACAAGCAAACTGCTGTTAAACTTGGCAG
The DNA here is from genome assembly GCF_045843805.1 of Urocitellus parryii. NCBI lineage: Eukaryota > Metazoa > Chordata > Mammalia > Rodentia > Sciuridae > Urocitellus > Urocitellus parryii. The sequence continues at coordinate 2,081,911 of NC_135547.1, read as the reverse complement.
GTTCAAGTCCATGCTCCCTAAAAGGGCCTTTCCACTTCTCACCCCACCTCTACCACAAATCTATTCGCAATACATATGCACACAAACACACACAACATGCATCCCTGCGCGCGCGCGCACACACACACACACACACACACACACAAACAACATGTGTGTACACACATACACACTCCAAATCATATGGCCCTTCCCTCTGGTCCTGGGCCCACTGACCCTCCCATCCTGTCCTCATGCTGGGTTTGCCTCTGGGCTTGCTGGTTAAACAGCACTGTGGGAACTCCTCCTTCTCCCCTGGGCCTTCTGTGGTGTGAAGAGTGTGGGTTCAGCAAGCAAGAGGGGCCTGTGAATGTGATTCAAGGGAATGACTCAATGAACACATGAATTTTTAAAGCCCTGGGTCACAGGGCACTCTCCTGGCAAGCAGCCTCTGCACAGTGGTTGATGAATTAATAATTCACAAGCCACCAGTCACAGTCAGCAAACCTCTAGGCAGTACCTCCTGTCCCACTGACAAGCCACACCCACTGTATGGGCCCTCAATTCCCTGTCACCTGTCACTATTATCCCAAATGTGGTATCTCCCCTCTAATCCCCCTAGATCCCTCATCTTTGGCTCAGACAGTGAGCTCCTTGAGGGCTGAAGCCTGGGTCTCATCTCCAGGCCCAGCATCTTTTTTTGCTGCTCAACAAAGGTGGGGTGGACAGTCACAATCAGAAGAGATTATATCATCCTTGCCAGCACTTCTTTATCTAACCCTCACCACATGTCCTCCACATTGATTAAGTCACAGCCACCTCTTCACAATGGTGCTATTATCAAATGGGTGAATGACTCATTTCAAGGAATCTGACTCTGAGGCTGAAGCGCAAAGGAGGAAGCACAGGGCAGACTGTGCACAGGCAGAGCCCCCCCCCCACACACACACACAAAGCCTTGGTGCTCTTCAAAACGCAGCACTGTCCTGCCTCACCTGCCTCCTGGCAGCTGTTCAGCAAGGAGCCTCATCACAATCCTTGGAAACTTCTCTTCACCTGACAGCCCTGCTTCTTCTTTACCTCTCCACCAGCATCTCTGTGCAAGCCCTGCAGTCCCCTCTTTGTCTTCCCTCCTGTCCTTCCTCTCTTGTCCACTCCACATCTCTGAAGCCACCATGTCTTTGGACTCCACAGCCCCTCCACTGTGGCCCCTGCCTACACTGCATACCACAGTCTCTCCACTGCAGGGACCTGCACAGTCCCACTGCCTCCTGCCAGCAGCCCTCATTTGCAATTGATGCCTGTGTAGTAGAGCCAGGCTCCATAGTTTGATGTGTAACTGCTAGCAACTTCCTGAGCCTTGCTCTCCTTCTTTCCCTTCTGCCCTGCATCTGGGAAAACCTATAAGAAAGCCTCAACATCAGTGGAAAGTTCAAGCCACGCATGGGAGCCCTTGCCCTGGCCCCATCCCTGGTGCTGAGAAGACCTCTGCCAGTCTCCTTTTCTTGCCCTCTCATTCACAGCCTGGGAGGCTGTCTGCTCACCCCAGAGAGCCTCATCTTAGGAGTGAAGATATTTTCAATATCCTCTTGGGAGTGTTGGGGGTGCTGCCAACAGTCAGTTGAATTTCAAACAGACAGGGTCCACCCTGTTCCTGCAGAGTGACCACAACACACTCCCTCCTGCCAACACTTTCTCTTCATGCATTACAGGACCCTACTCTCCTGGCTCCCTTTCTACCCTCCTGGCCACTCCTTCCCAGGCTGGACCTCCCCCTGCCCAGACCTTGCCCATTGGAGAATGCATCTCTCCTCATATACCCCAGTGGCTGCAATGCCCATGAAGGGACAATGAGTTCTAAACTTACCCGCCCACAGGCCAAGCCTGGCACCTGCACCCCAGACCCACATATCCCCATCTCCATTCCCATTCATCCCACCCACACTGAGTGTGTGAGTGCCTGCTCAGCCAGGCCCAGGGCCTGGTGCTGGGGAACACAGCCGTGACCACAAGCAGACAAGGTCTCCCTTCAGCAGCCTCACCCTCCTCCCCCACCCCATCTCTATGCTCCAGACAGAGCGACCTTTGTCAAACCACAGTCTGATCATGGCCCGTCCTGCTGTGAGCCTGCAGCAGCCATTCCAGCTGCCACGACACAGCTCTATTCACCTGGTGGGTCCGAGTTGGTTTTATAGGAGAAGGTGCACAATTCCTTACAAGCAGAGGCACTGGTGGAATTGGCACTTCTTGGTGAATTTAGTGCCTGGAATTATTTTCTTTCTCAGATTCAAGTAAAAGGAGTCCCATAGAGAAAATCTTAGCACAAGCTCAAGGCACACACACAAGATGATGTATGTGAGTGAGTGGGGTGCAAGACGTGCTGAGAGCACTTAGGGTCGGCAACAGATCCCTAAGAACAGCAGCGATGAACCCTCAGATTTGGGAAAAAGGCATGACTGTCAGGAGCTGGGGGTGGGTGGTGTGTAGGTACAAGGAGATGACTGCTAATGGGGGCAGGGTTTCTTTGAGGGCTGATGAGAATATCCTGGAACTAGATTGTGGTGACAGACACACAATTCAATATATTTTAAAAACCACTGAATTTTGGTTTAAATGGATGAATTTTATGAATTATTCCTAAACAAAACTGTTTTTTAAAAAGACTCTCAATTATGCCATTGAGGAGCAAACCTTCCCATGGGGAAGAGCTGAAGACTGGCCAGTGAAGGAAGTTGGAAGGCAGAGGAAGGGGTAGGCAGGTAGGACACGTGGTGTGAGGTCTCTGGAGGCCCTGGGTTCTATGCAGACACTTAAGCTCAGACCTCAGAAGCCATAGGGCATTGTCAAGGGGCCAGCGGCAGCAGGGTGGCAACGCTGTAGTACAGAAAGACCTAGGGGTGCTTGATGGAGGTGGTACAGGGAGACAGTGGGAGGGTGTGCCCTCCAAGTTCTGGAAGGAGACAAGTACTGTCAATGCCAAAACTAGGCTCTCTGTGCAGGGCTTATCAGGGAGGGAGCTGGGCTAGAAGGTTGGAGGTGCCGGATCCCAGGCTTGGGAGGTGCTGGTGGAGGACCCCGCACACCCAGAGCCCACAGATACACACATCTTGACTCAAATCTCATGGATGACCCCTGATCCATCCTGCGATGGGGTCCCTAGTTCCTGAATGCATCATTCTAATAGATTTATTTAGCAGCTGGCAGCATGCTCATGGTGGTTCCTTGGCTCAGGAAGCAGAGACTCCTAGAGTAGCAGGGGCTCAGTAGAAGCCATTATCCCACAAATCCATGATGACTCCACTCACAGCTACTGATCCAACTGTGATCCTCTAGCTGGAGCAAATCAGGAAAGCTCCTGGTAAAAGGCCTGCAGCTCCATTTCAATGAACAGAGAATCCAGAGGCTTTCACCTATCCCAAGCACCAGCAGTGTGCCTTTGCTCTCCCTATGACATTTCAGCTCTTGGGCTCCATGCCACAGGGCCATTCCTATGGATTCTTCTCTTGCTGTATGCCCAGGATACCACACAAGTCCACCTCATGACAGGATGCTGTCAGGACCTGGGGACCAGGAGGCCTCTGTCTCCTCACCAGAGGCTACATGACCAGATCCATGAGCTGGAGTGATAGAGGGGGAAAGAAAGATCTGTAAAATTGAGGTTCAGGGCCTGCACCTGTTCGCAGTGATGAGCTCTAGGACAAGGCTGTAGGATCCAATAGCTGAGAGAGGGTGGAGGTGAAGATATCCAGAAGAGAGGAAGGAGGGTTGTCTATTTGTGAATTTCCATATATTGACACGACTATAAATGTGTTACCTTCACATAGGGCATAAGTATGAAGGCATTGAAGTACGGATGTATTAGTAACTTTGAGAGTTCCTTTCAACTGCTACAACAAAGTACAGAACAATACAAATTGGGTGCTTAAAAAAAAATTTTTTTTTCTCTCACAAATTTCTGAGTCTGAAGGTGTACGCAGGGCTGGCTCCTTCCTCAGGCTCCAGGGAAGGTTCCTTCCTGCCTCTCCCAGCTCCTGGAGCTCCAAGCAGCCCTTGGCTTATGGCCCCATCAATGCAGTCTCTGCCTCCATCTCCACGTGGATCCTCCTCTGTGTCTATGTCTCCTTTGCTATCTCCTATAAGAACACTGTCATTGGATTTAGAACTAACCTGATCCAGGAAGGCCTCATTGCAAGATCCTTCACTAGTTATATCTGCAGAGACCCTTTTCCAAATAAGGTCCCATTCAGTGTCCAGAGGGTGAGGACCTGATTTCAGAATGCAGAAATCAAATCCAAAGGCTTTCTAAGTCTCCCAGGATGTTGGTGCTACTCCAAATGTAAGGATTTGGGCTCCTGCTTCAGTGTTCTTCTCCATGTTATCTCAAATTCCCCCTACCCATTGAGGTTGGAAAGAGAAGACCTCACTAGTTTTACCATTCTTGCCAGGTCTGTCTCTCCTGTATGCTGTGCCATCATACTTCCTTACCTCCAGCCATCTCAGTTACTTCTACCCTCTGGGATCATGTTTGTATTGCTTAGGCTTAGGGTAAGAACCAACCAACCATTCCCTGTCCCTCCTTGTGGCTTCCCTATACTGGTATCTTTGACCTTAGTACCAGCACAGCCCAAACTGTCACTCATGTACCCATCATCATTTTACTGATCCTGCCTCTAAGGTTCTAAATCCAGAGACGGGGCTAGGGTTGTGGCTCAGTGGTAGAGTGCACATCTAGCATGCGCAAGGCCATGGGTTCAATGCTCAGCACCACATAAAAATAAATAAATAAAATAAACGTGTTATTTAAAAAATTAAAAAATAATAAATCCAGAGATAGAATCTCATTGGATAAGCCTAGTTTATTAACATGTGCCCCTGAAACAGGAAGCCAGTTTTGGACAAATCAGCTTTGAGAAGGGTCCTTCATATGAACCAGATAAGTGGAATTATGAGTCAGGGAAGATCCTGTGGAAGAGAGTGTAAAGAGGAAGACAATTACCTGCCATTTCAGACCCAGGGCTACCCATGTGACAAGGCTACTCCAAGGGTACAGTGGGTCACCTCACTTTGTGAGCCATCCCATAGCATACATCTAGAAAGGAACTTGGAGAAAAAGATCAGTTAAAGTTAGTTGGATATCTTGTATTTGGTGTTAGGAAGTCAAACTCTTGATTCTCTTGGCAAGCAGTCAATACAGAAGGTCTCAGCTGATAGCTGAGAAATAGCTGTGGAAATCAGTTATCTAACAATATAGAGGCAAATATCAGAAGAGTTGCAGTACTACCAAAATGCAACCAGATTGGAAAGGGAGAAACTATCTCTACTTGCAGATAATACAACCTTGTATACAGAAAATCACAAGGAGTAAACACACACACACACACACACACACACACACACACACACGCACACGCACACCTATTCAAGATAACCTGATCCAGGAAGGCCTCATTGCAAGTTCAGCCAAGTTTTGGGTTATAAGATCAATGTGTAAAAATGAATTGTATTTTTCTATATACTACCAATGAACAGATCAAAATGAAAATAAGAAGTGGTAAAGCACTTGCCTTACACTTGCCTCAATCCTCAGCACCATTATTTTTTATTATTTTTTAAATAAAAAAGAATAAAACATATTTAGGAACAAAATTTTTAAAAGAAGGGCAAGACTTGTCCACTATATCATTAAAAGAATGAAAGATCAAAACAAATAGAAAAATATCCCATGTCCATGAACCAAGTCAGTACTATTAATATGACAGTATTCTCTAAATTGATCTACAAATTCAATGCAATCCCTATCAGATCTAGCTATTTATTTTAGTCAGCTTTCTTGCTGCTGTGATCAGAAGACCTGACAAGAACAATTTTGGAGGAGGAAAAGTTTATTTAATGCTTACAGTTTCAGAGGTCTCAGTCCATAGATGGCCAACTCCATTGCTCTGTGCACAAGGTGAGGCAGAACATCATGGTGGAAGAGTGTGATGTAAGAAAGTGGCTCAAGACATGGCTACCAGGAAGGAAAGAGATGCTACTTTCCAGGTACAATATATATACCTCAAAGGCATGCCCCCCCTCAATGACCCACCTTCTCTAGTAATACCCTATCTGCCTACAATTATCACCCAGTTAAGTCATCTGATTATGCATTGATTAGCATTAATTCACCTCTAAACCTTCTTTTAGTATATGTGCTGCCCAAGTGAGCACTCTAAACCTTCTTTTATTGTCTCACACATGAGCTTTTGGGGGACATCTCACATATAAACCATAACACTATTTTTGCAGAAATTTACAAGCTTATCCTAAAATTCATATGAAAATGTTAGAAATCTTAGAAAATGGTTGCAACAATCTTGAAAAAAAGAATAGTTAAAGGACTCACACTTCCAGATTTTAAGTTTTACCACAAAGCTACAGGAATCAAGACTCTGTGGTATTGGCACAAACATAGCCATATAGATCAATGGAATAGAACTGAGACTCCAAAATAAACCCATACATCTATGGTCAGTTGATTTTGATAAGGGTGCCAAGATCATTCAATGGAAGAAAGTATAATCTCTTTAAGAACTGGTGCTGGAACAAGTGGATACCCACATTCAAGAGAATGAAGCTGGGCCCTTACCTTATCTCATGCCATGGTGAAAAATTCACTCAAAATCATAGACTTAAATGTAAGAGAAAAAAAACAGGTATAAATCTTCATGACCTTGGATGAGACAATGATTTCTTAGATATGATACCAAAAGCACAAGTGACAAAAGAAAAAAAGTAGATAAATTGGGTTTCATCAAAATCAAGCAGTTCTGTGCTTCAAAGGACATTATCAAGAAAGTGAAAAGATAATCCACAGAATAAGACAACCTACACGCAAATCATACTGCTGATCATTGACTTGTATCTAAAATATGTGAAGGACCATTACAACTCAATAATCAAAAGACAAATAGCTCAATTAAAAGTGGACAAAGGAAAAAAATAGTGGACAAAGGATCCGAATAGTCACCAGTATTTCTCAAAAGACTAGTATACAATGTCTCATGAGTACATGAAAAGACACTCAATATCACCAGTTAGGGAAATGCAAATCAAAACCACAACGCAAGGGGGAGCTAGGGAAGAAGAGAGGTACTTTGGATAAGACAGAGGGTAGTGAAGGGAGGGAAGGGGGAATGGGGGCAGGAAAGATAATAGAATGAATTGTACGTTATGATCCTATGTGCATATATGATTACATGACTGGTGTCATGTACAATCAGAAGAATGAGAAGTTATACTTGATTTATATATGATGTGTCAAAGTGCATTCTATTGTCATGTATAACTAATTACAATAAATGAAAAAACACAATGTGATACCAGTTCACACCCAGCAATTGCACTCCTAAGTACATATACCCAAAATAATGTAAAGGTTTGTTTTTTTGTTTTTTTTTTTTCAGTTCTGGGGGTGGAACCCAGGCATTGTGCATGTCAGGCAGGTACTCTACCACTAACCTACATCCCCCACCCACACAAAATCTTGTTCATAGTAGATTTATTAATCATAGTCAAAAAAGCAGAAACAACCCAAATATTGATCTGTAGATGAATAAATAAACAAAATGTGGTCTATCCATACACTGGACCATCTTTTAGCCATAAAAAGCAATAAAATACTGACAAATGCTACAACACAGATGAACCTCCAAAACATTATGCTAAGTGAAAGAAGCCAAACACAATGAACACATGATGTGGGCTGGGGCTGTAGCTCAGTGGTAAAGCACTTGCCTCACATGTGTGAGGCACTGGGTTCGATCCTCAGTACCACATAAAAATAAATAAAGAGGTCTGGGGTTGGGGCTCAGCGGTAGAGCGCTCACCTCTCACGTGCGGGACCCCGGGTTCGATCCTCAGTACCACATACAAAAATAAACAAGTGAAATAAAGGTATTGTGTCCAACTACAACTAAAATAAAAATAAATAAATAAATAATCTGTGTGTTTAGCTACAACTAAAAATAAATATTTTAAAAAACACATGATGCATGATTCCATCTCTATGAAAGATCAGAAGAGTTAAATCCATAGAAACAGAAAACAGATTAATGGTTCCCAGGGTTTGGAGAAGAGAAGAATGAGAAGTGAGTGCTTAGTAGTTACAGAGTTTCTTTGGCAGGTGATGAAAATATTCTGGAATAAGATAGTGGTGATGGTTGCACAACTCTGTAAATATTTTTTAAAAAACTATTGAAATGTATACTTTAAGTGGGTGACTTGTATGGTATGTGAATTATATATCAATAAAATCATTTTTAAATGGAAGCCTGATGGGAATCCCTGAATTATTACTACTCCTTGGCAACTCTCTCTCAAAAGATAAAGGAGGTTAGCCTGAGCAAAGGCCACAACACAAATCTCAGTGGCACTGTGTGAAGGCACAGGAAGATGACTCAGAAGCCTGGTTTCAATATTGCACTATAGTTCTGTAAAATGTCACCATTGGAGGATACTAGGTGGAGGGTACACAGGAGGCCCCTGCACTATCTTTAGAACTTCCCATGAATCTATAAAACAATTCAAAATAATAATAAAAAAGATGGTATGGGCTGGGCTGCACCTAGAAGCCCAAGGAGTTCCTGCAAGTGTTGGGGCTGTAGGACGGGGGTTTCCATTTTCCTTCATTCTTCCTACCAGCAGCACTGGGAGAACCCTTCCATCATCTTTGTGTCCTTCCGACTTCTCCTTTTGGCCTCAGCTGGAGAAATTCTCTTGTACCAGCTCAGCTGTCTATGTTAAGGTCAATTGACTAGTAGTTTTCATCACATCTGCAAAGTCCCTTTGGCCATGTAATGTAGCATATTCACAGGCATGACCTCAGGGAACAAAGGTTGTAGAAGCCAAAATTCTATCGCAAGTGGATGATATCAAAACTATTTGGGTGTAAAACCCCCAGTACTGGTTACATGTTAGATGTTTCAGAGCAGGAAGGGGGACATCGTGAAGTTCTCCCAAGTGCAGGGCCACTGGGTGGGTGAAGGGACCAGTTTGTGAGATGAACAGCAGCTGTGGGAAGGAGAAGATGAGTTTAATATAGACATGTGCAGTTTGAGGAGCCAATGTCTCCCCTGGGGTTGTCCCTGAGGGAAAAGATGTGGCAGCCATGATAGAAGGGGACTGAGGCTATCCAAGCAGAGGGTGGTGGGTGAAAACAAGAGTTGCAGAGGCAGTGGGCAGCTTCAAGCCCCTCCTGAAATCTCTCCTCTTACCTGTCCTTCATCTCCAAAGACCCCCTGGAAGGAATCCCAGCGAATCTCTGGGGCAGCCTGCCGCTAGGGGGCAGAGTTGTCTCTACCAAAAGCCACCCAGCTCAACTGTGTGTGTGTGTGTGTGTGTGTGTGTGTGCACACGCGCGCGTGCAGATGTGTGTGTGCACTCACAATGGGGACGTGCTGGTCACTTGGCTGGAGAAGTGTGCTGACTCACGAGTATGTGGCTCCCTACACATACGTACACATGCACACACACTGTGGGGAGCCCCATGTAGCCCCTTGGCATGGAGACTCTGTAAAGTTCTTTCTACCAAAGACAGGGAAGCAGGACCCTCAGAATGAGAAGAGGGCAGACAGTGAAGGGGAGCCTCAAGAGGATCCTGACTCCTGTCTCAGTCACCCTCATAGCACTCATCCTCCCCTGTTCTGCCTGAAGAGGAGATCAACTTGGGCTCTGGAGCATTGGGTGGCAGCACAAATGGCCTTGGAGGTTGGAGGCAAGAGTTGGATCTTCTTCAGAGAAAGAGAGAAAGCAGGTTATTTATCCACCTACCCCCACCCTCAGGCCCAGCACCCTCAACGCCATCTCTCCAGAATTGAAATTCACAGCAAAATACACAACTAGTGAATAACTGGGCTCAGGTCCCAGAAATAGGCTGCCCTTTCTAAGGGGTGACGGGAATATCCTCCCTGCTTCCTGTTGCCATGGTTTCCACTCAGCTACCAGGCAGCCTGTTGCGTGGAAGCCATTTTCTGCAATGGGATGCTGGTGCCGGCTGGGTGTACAGCTGGTAGCTACCAAAACAGACAGGGTGACAAACGCCCTGGTCCAGAGATCCAAGAACCAGGGAAGAGATAGTGGGGCATCATGTATTCTTGAGCGCACACATTAAAAGGGCTTGAAAAGTGACAAAATTGACAAATGCTAAAGCCAACACATGGGCAGAACCAACAATGTGTTGGTGTAGATTGTGGAGTTTTCGGCGCTGGCCAGAGAAACCTAGCAGAGGGTCGTGTTCTCGGGGGACCAGAACACAAAGAAGTCTGAAGTCAGTCTGCTGCAGCTTCCACATTGGGCCCTGTCTGTCCTCCAGAGGCCCAGAGTCTCACACTAGGCCCACCCATTCCTGCCACCCCACCCCCACCCCCAGGAACTGGGACAAGGATCAAAGCCCCTCTGGCCTCCAAACTCGTGGGCTGCCCTTGTGACATCTGAGGGACTCTCTCACAGCCTAGTGATTTCTGTCCACCCATCTGTCCCTGCTCCTCCTCCCAGGCTCAGTGGGAAATATGTCCAGGGGTCAGAGGGCTGCAAGTCCACCTAGCTCCTCTTTTGAAAGGAGAGGGACCCCTAGGTGTCCTTGCTTGGTTGCTTCTGGTTCTGCCCTATCTAGAGGGGAAGAGGTGAGGGGCCACCCCACCCCCAGAGGCCAGGAGTGGGGATCACACGTAGGCCTGCAGCCCCCTCCAGCACTTCCTGGGGCTTGCCGGTCATTCCAGACCTTTCCTGTTGCTGTAACTCATGACAGGCTTTGTTTATGCCGGTCACTGTGTCCATTAACTTTTCTGGTCCTTTTCAGTGATTAAAATTCAGCCCAGACTCACATCCCATTGGAAGTTTCCCCTCCCCATCCTTGGAGCTGGAATTAACTGGAATGGAGGGGAGTGTGCCCTGACCTCCTGTCCCTCTCCTTCCTCCCCTCTCAAACCCCTGCTTGAGTTGGGGGAGGCAGGGTTCTTCTTGTGTCAAGGTTGGGGATGGGGGTAAGGGGTGCCCCATGTTTGCCTGGGTTTAATGATGCCTGCTGATGGGGTCACCCCTTTCCCAGGGTGAACTCACCCCTCTCCTTGCTAAGGGCCCTTTGAGGCTGGGCATCCCTGTCTTCTCTGGGCCCCAGCAGGGTTTATAGTGCAGCTCCCTCTCCAAGTGGGGTATCCTGCCCCTCCCAGCCCACTCATGCTTCTGACCCCATGCTTTGTGTTGCCAGGGTGAAAGGAATCTGGGGTAAGGGTGCCCCCTTTCCTTCCTTTAGTCCCTCCCAGCCAGCCTTCTGCCTCCAGAAACTGAAGTCAGCTGGTGCAGGTGCTCAGCAAGGAGCTCAGCATGCTCCCCATCAGAGGGACACCCACCAGCTCTCCCGTAAAGGACTCCCCAAGCACTCTCTGTGAGCAGATCCTGCCAGGACAGAGCCAGTAGGAGTAGGCCTTCTCCACAAGTGACACTCTGAACCATTCCCTCCTTGATCTAGAGGTTACACCACTAACAAGACTTCTCTGAGAGGGACAGTGCAGGGCAGAATAAGCGATACAGGGCTCACCCTTAAACCCTAATCCTAACCCCTGCTCTCTGAAGCTGGCCTTAGGGGAGATGGTGTGAGGGCCAGGTGCTAGACAGAAGGCTTTAGTTTTGAGCTCTCCAGGCCACCCCTGGATGAGTGTGAACAGGTCACCCACAGGCAGCAAGTCCAGATGCATTTGGAAGCCATGAACCCCAGTGGACTCAGCAGTGCTTGGGCCCTGTTTCCAGAGGGCCACAGGCAGCCCCAGGTACCGCAGGCTATGTTTACCTCAGTGGAACCTTATTTTCCCCAAATGTTTTGAGACTTTACAGATTACAAAAGCAATTCTCTGAGGGCAGCCTGCTTCCCTCTGTGCTTCTGTACTAGTGAAGACAGCATAGCCCTAGGCTCTCTCCACCTCCCCTAGGGGTGTGATGCTTGTCCTGGTGATAGTGGCGCCACTGGGTTCAAAGGCCAAGATGAGCTGGGAGGACACTTAGCACATTGATGACATCTTACCCCTGTCTTTTTTCTGTTTTTTTCCTACTCTGGAATGTTTAAGGACCTTTTACCTTTGGTATAAAGACCTTGCCCTAGGTTCTTAAAGTGTCCTACAAATAAGTACACTTTAAGATATTTTGCACTTCATTTTGTGTGTCCTAAGACAATTTTCTTTTGTGAGTTAGATCTAGGTGCCTCCCTCCTCTTCTCACCTGACAGAATTGAACATGGTGGTGGCTGCTCTGCGTGGCCCCCATCCAGAGGGGGCAATGCCAAGCCACAGGCAAATGGGCAACTGTATAGCAGATGCTGTGGTGTGGAGATGTATTTGTAGCTGGACACTTTGAAGGAAGAAGAGGAGGAGGAGGGAATGGGCCCTAACCCAGCTGAGACACAGTCCTTAGAAATCTAACACAGAGACAGAAGGTCCTTTCGGGAATTGGTTCAAAATGCTTAATTTTTTAAATCAGGCAAATTGATCATTAGAGAACTGATTAAGCTAGAACCACTGTTGGAATAAAAGGGGGAAATAAACTCCTTCATTTGAATTCCAAATTTGGGCTTGGAGGTGACCTAGTAATGAGTTGAACTGGTTCTTAGGCAAACTGGCTGTGGGTGGCCAGGGCAGTACATGGAGCCGGTGGGCACACGTAACCTTGAGTTTTCTCTCCCCTGAGAGTGTGGGTGTTGGGCTTTGATGCAGAGAGGGACCCTGAGGAGGAAGTAGCATTGTGGCCCCGTCACAGAGCTGCTCAGGGCCTGGAGCAGGTCCTCTAAATACCACTACTGTGCCCAGGAGGAGACATGGGTTCAGGATTAGAAGGAACTGGAGGTATGTCCTCAGGAAAGACAGGCATGATCAGCAGACATGGTTTGAGGTTTGGGGGCAGCTGTAATTTGCCAAAAGGTGCTGAAGTACTTCCACATTTTAACCACAGGCCTAGAGACACCACAGGAGGCAGAGCCAAGCCTCAGGATCCCGTTTCTCGCCTCACCTATTACTTGGGGCAGGAGTGGGGGGTGGCTGTGGTCACCAAGGCTCAATGAAGATTTTGAGGTTTCTCAGCCAAGATAGGATCATGGTGCCCCTCCGTATGTAATTTAATAGAACTTTTACTTTAAAAAATTTGTCTTCATTAGATATTGGGTAGACTGAAAGGAACGTTTGCAAAATACTCCTAAAATATGTGTAGATATAGAGAATGACAAAATGAACCCTGTATTTCTTTATAATTGCACCACCTTTGCAAGCATCCCCAAACAATATGGTTTTTAGTTTAACCTCCTTTGAACTTCATATAAATAGAATTATTTGTCTGCAACCTGCTTTTTCACTGAACATGGTACTTGAGACCCTCTGTAGAAGCTATAATCCATTCATCCACTATCTGTTCGTTTGCTTGTGGGACTCAACTACCACTGCCAATGTGTTGACTGCTTGGTGGATGGCTGGGTTGTTCCCATTTTTTAAGCTAAACAAAGTGTCCCAGTGCCCAGCACAAGTTTCTGTAGTGGTTCTATACAGAGATAGATTACCGACAAGCACCAACATGCCCAGGTAATCTCCTCCTTCTTTACAAGTATCTTAGCAATGACATTTTGGTGTTCTACATCCATTTAAGAACCACCATGTCAGGCTCCATTTTACAAAGTGGTATTTAGATTACAATTACATTCAATCTATAAATCAACTTGGAAGGAGCTGGCATGTTCAAAGCACTGATCATTATATATATATATATATATATATATATAATTCTGAGTAGCCAAGATAAAGCCAGTCATGTATATCTGAAGCTCTCAACATAGCTTCCAAACAAAAATCATTTTTAGAAAGCAAGGAAAAAAACCCACACAAAACCCATGCCCTCAGCATATCCAGAAGACAGACAGCCTTTGAGCTTCAAAGTGCCTAAAACAGATAGTTCCAAGGCTGACAAAGAAGATCCTCATGTGAAATACAAATGAAAACAATGACCCAAACCATGTAGCAAATAATAATACAACCACCCTCAGGCTGAAGATAGAAAGGACCAGAAACAAATCTTGAACTCCAGAGAGAAGCTCTGTTCTTCAGAGACATGAGTTGACAAATCTGAAACTATTTTCCAAACACTCTAGGATTTAGTAAATACATAAATATATGTTGGCTAATGGGAGTCGACTTCCTCAGTGAGAGAGAAGTTATAAATAAGCAAGTGGAAAGAAGCCTAGAAAGAACTTGGTGGATGAATTTCAAATTAGAGCTATCATTATAAACTCAAAGTGATAGATGGATGCATAGAAGGAAGGAAGGATGGATGGATAGAGATAGATATGTGTGGGAGTCTACATACATATATGCGTTAGCTTTCTGTTACTATAATGAATACCTGAAATAGTTAACTCAAAAGAAGAAAGGTTTCTTTTGGCTCATGGTTTCAGAAATTTTCACTTTCAGAAATAGTCACTTGGCCCTATTGCTATGGGCCTGTGGCAGTTTATTTCACTATGACAAGCACACATGGTACAAGAGGCCTGTTCACCTCCTGGTGGCCAGGAAGCAAAGATAGAGACAGGAAGGGGCAGGAACCCCAATATTTCCTTCAAAGAGCTCCTATGACCTAAATTCTTTATGATAATCCCTACCTTCTGAAGGCTCCACAAACTCTCAGTAGATGCCATAGGCTGACAACCAAACTTCTAATACATGGGCTTTTGGGGGACACTTTTCCAAGCCATAGCAATAATATATATACATCTACATATATGTATCTGTTGACTCTAGGTGTGTGTATGTGTGTCTGATTTCCAATTAGGTTTCTAAATGCCATTATCCACTGAAAATGAACTAGAGATCCTAGAAGAAATGGCTGATTCCAGGAATACAAAACAAGGAAAGTCAAGGTGAGTCTAGAATATTTTGCCCTTCCAGAAAGTAAGGCATCCACAGGTGCATGTTGATGTCAATCTATAAGTAAATGAGGGAGAAGAGAAGCTCTTTCTCGCAGTAGAAAACCATAGAAGAAATGATGGCTGTAGAAAGTCACCACTTGGCAACCATCACAGTAATGACTGATTCCATGGATGAAAAAACTTATGGATAAAAGTTTATTGAGTGCTGGGGATGTGGCTCAAGCGGTAGCGTGCTCGCCTGGCATGCCTGTGGCCTGGGTTTGATCCTCAGCACCACATACAAACAAAGATGTTGTGTCCGCCAAAAACTAAAAAATAAATATTAAAAATTTTTTAAAAAGTTTATTGAGGAACAGGATGTTACTATTGTCTAAAAATGTCTCCTACAAAGGGGAAACTTGACAGAGGAGACACCTGACAGACACTAGTGAACCAAGTGACCATAGTGACCATCCAGTGACGGGATGCATGGGACAAACACTGTAGGCCTCCTGATATGATGCACTGAGAAGGATGCAGCACTTTTGTTCTGTTCTTCCCAACAATGCAAAACCTAAATCGAATCATGAAGAAATAGCAGACAAGCCTCTGTGGGGGGACATCTACAAAACAACTGATCTGTGTTCTTGAAAAAACGTCAATGTCATAAAACACAAAGACCAAAAAAGTTCTCCAGATTTAAGAAGACCAAAAAGATAGGCCAACAATGTGTGATTGGAGATACTCCTTTTCTAGAGAGGACATAATGGGGGCAATTGACAAACTCCGAATTATAGTGTTGTATCAACATTGACTTCCTGATTTTGATAACTATACTGTGGTTAACATAAGAGAATGATCCTTGTTTTTAGGAAATACACACTGAAGGATTTACAGATAAAGGAGCATTCCAACATTCCAGAGGGTGAGACAAGAATAAAGCAAATATAGTAAAATATCAACATTCAGGAAATCTAGAAGTGTAAAGAATAATTCTTTTTCTTTTAACAGCTGCATTGAGACATAATTCACATGCCATACAACTCACTTACTAGGTCTATATCTAAACATAAAATTGCTGGGTCATATGGTAACTCTAACATTTGGAAAACTGTCAAATTTTTGTAAAGTGATTATACATTATATGTTATATTCCCATCAACAGTGTATGAGGGTTTCAAATTCTCTACCTCTTCACCAACACTTGCTATTGTCCATCTCTTTAATTATAGCAAATTAATTTGCATGACATGGTATCTCGTGGTAATTTTGATTTGCCTTCCCCTAATGGGTAGTGATGGGGAGCACTTTCTTCATGTGCTAAGGAGCCACTTTTACATCTTATTTGGTGAAATATCTATTTGAATATATTGCCAATTTAAAAATCAGGTCATATATCTTTTTATTATAGGGTTGTAAGTGTTCCTTTTATATTCTAGACACAAGTCCCTTATTTGTGTCTAAAATCTTTTCTCTCATTCTGTGGATTGTCTTTTCACTTTCCTGAGAGTAACAGTTGCAACACAGATCTATTTAAATTTGATGAAGTCCAATTTATGTATTTTATCTTTGGTCACTTGTGATTTTGGTGTCATAGCTAAGAAACTATTGCTTGATTCAAGCCATGAACATTTATGCATACACTTTTTTCAAAGGATTTTATAGTTTTATTGCTTGAATTTGAGTCTTTGATCCATTTACAGTTAGTTTTTATGTTTGGTGTGATGTATGGGTCTAACTTCATTCTTTCGAAAGGGGATATCCAGTTGTCTCTGCACTGTTTGTTAAGCAGACTATTCATTCTCCCATTGAATGATCTTGGCACTCTTGTCAAAACCAATTGAATACAGATGTATGGGTTTATTTTTGAACTCTCAATTTATTTCAATTGATCTATAAATCTATCCTTATGCCAATACCACATAGACATGATTACTCTAGCTTTACAGTAAGTTTCAAAATCAGAGAGTGTAAGTCCTCAAACTTTGTTCTTCTTTTTGAAGATTATCTTGGCTATTCTGAGTTTCTTGCATTTCCATGTGAATTTTTGGGATTAGCTTGTCAATTTCTGCAAAAATGTCAGCCAAAGTTTTGATAGGGATTAAACTGAATCCATAGATAAATTTGAAGAGTTCTGTCATCTTAAAAGTATGAAGTCTTCTGATACATTAACATGGGATTTCTATTTATTTAGATCTTCTTTATTGCTTTTTAACATGGTTTTTATACAGTGCTGGAAAAAGTAGTACATGCCTGTAATCAAGATACTCAGGAAGCTGAGGCAAGAGGGTCACAAACTTGAGACCAATCTATAGTGTAACACTTTCTCAAAATAAAAAGGGCTGGGGATAAAGCTCAGTGGTAGAGCACCCCTGGGTTCAATCCCCAGTACCACAAAAAAGATATTGTGTCTTTCAACCCATGAGCAAAGCATTTATTTATGTTGTTTTGATCTTTCCTTCAATGTCTTTCAAATAATTATAAATTTCTACATAATTCTCTTGAATATCTCTATTAGATTTATTCCTAGTCATATATTTTATGCTATCATAAATCTTATCTTCCTTTTATTTACAAATCCTTCTTCTGTTGATTTTTATATATTGATTCTGTATCCAGAAATCTTTCTAGATTTTCTTATTAAGTTGAATAAACTATTTGTAGATTCTTCAGGTTTTTTAATATAAACTATTATGCCTTCTGCAAATAATTTCTAATTTTTTTAATTCGACTTTTCTTACTACACTGACCACACACTCAAGTACAGTGTCAAATAGAATTGCACTAACCTTACGTTATAACTGATCTCAAAAGGGAAGTGTTGAACATTCACAATTGAGTAATAATTTTGTCTTCATCAATTTTACCCTGGTGTCTGTAGGCATGCATTACTCTTCATTCATTCTGTGTAGAGGGTTGTTTGTTGTTTTTGTTGGTTGGTTGGTTGGTTGGTTGGTACTAGGGTCTGAACCCAGGGGTGTTTAACCACGAAGCCACATCCCCAGCCCTTTTTGTTTTTATAGAGACAGGGTCTCGCTAAGTTGCTTAAGGCCTCACTAAGTTGCTGAGGCTGGCTTTGAACTTGTGATCCTCCTGCCTCAGCCCCCTGAGTCACTGGGATTACAGGTGGGTGCTATTGCACCCCACATTGTGTGAAGTCTATAAACCTTCTTTAATCTGTGTTTTGATGTTTTCACACAGATTTGGAAATTTTTCATCCATTGCATGTTTTAAAATTTTTTAGTTGTAGATAAACACAATACCTCCATTCCATTCGTTTATTTTCATGCAGTACTGAGGATTGAACGGGCATGTTTAAATATTGCTTGTGCCTGTTCTTTCTCTTTTATGTGGATTCCAATAACAAACATTGGACTTCATGGCATCCTCTCTGTCTCTTCTCCTCTTATCTTGCTTTCTTCTGACTTTCTTCTGACTTATCTCCCAGTTTATTGACATTCTCTTCCTCTGCATATATTCTACCACTGCATTCATCTGTTGATTTACTGATTTGTTTATTTATTTATTTATTTTTATTTCCTTCCTTCCTTTTTCTTTTAATATTGGGGATTGAACCTAGGGGCATTTACCACTGATCTACATCACCAGTCCTTTCAATTTTTATTTTGAGACTGGCCTCAAAACTATGATGCTTATCCTCAGCCTCCTGGGATTATAGGCCTACATGACCACACCTGGCTCTTTTTTTTTTTTTTTTTTTTGGTACCAGGGATTGAACTGAGGGACACTTAACCACTGAGCCACAGCCCCAGCCCTTTTTTTTTTTTTTTTTGAAAGAGAGAGAGACAGAGAGAGAGAATTTTTAATATTTATTTTTTATTTTTTGGTGGACACAACATCTTTGTTTGTATGTGGTGCTGAGGATGGAACCCGGGCCGCACGCATGCCAGGCGAGCGCGCTAACGCTTGAGCCACATCCCCAGCTCAAAGCCCCAGCTCTTTTAAAAAAATATTTTATTTAGAGACAGAGTCTCCCTAAGTTACTTAAGACCTCACTAAATTGCTGAGGCTGGCTTTTTTATTGCTTCTTTTTAGTTATACATGACAGTAGAATTCATTTTGACATAATTATGCAAGCATAGAATATATCTTATTTTACCTAGGACACAGTACCTCTCTTTTCTCTTTCCTCCCCCTACCCACTGCTCCCTTCCCTCTAGTGATCTTTCTGCCATTTATATATAGTTATTGTTTTAATTAATTTCTTGTGGATGTACACGATGTGGAGATTCACTGTGGTATATTCATATATGTACATAGGAAAGTTATATCAGATTTATTCCACAGTCTTTCCTTTTCCCTCACTTCCCTTCAATCCCCACTGTCTAATCCACTGAACTTCTATTCTCACTTCCCCGCATTGTGGGTTAGCTTCTACATATCAGAGAAAACATTACTGAGCCAACCTAGATGCCCTTCAAAAGATGAATGGATAAAGAAAACATGTCTAATTATTTTTATTGTTTACTGAACATTGTAATTGTGAAATTTTTTGCAACAGCAATTTTAGGGCAAGGGTATTATTATCATCCTCCAGAGAAGATTCCACTTGGCATTGCCAGTTTCTGAGGATACTAGCAATCTAAGGTCACAGTTTGGGGTATGGAGAGGATAGAAAGCTAGCTAAAGTTCTAGAAGACTCTTTATTCTTATGGAGCAGTCCTACAGGGTCCCAGCCAAAATGAGATTCACCAGGGTACTGCCTTAGTATGGCCTGAATTCCATTGTCTGTCCTGCTAGGCCCATGTCACTGTCCAAAACCTATATAGTGTGCAACCCACCCATTCTGGAATCTATAAACACCCCCAGGGTATAAGCAGCTCCCAACACTGACCTAGCCTCCATAGTTCCCATTCTTTTCTAGATCCTATTCTGAAAATTCTCCATTCTCTTTTTTCTCTATGATTCCTTCAATCAGATGATTTTATATTTTTTAGCTCTTCTAATTGTCCTCATTAGGAGGTAAGCATGAATTAACTAATTTGTCATTAACAGAAGTGGAAGTCCTTTGTTGAATTTTTAAAATCAATTATCTTATTTTTCACTTTTACAAGTATTATTTGGTTCGTTTTCATATGTATATGCTTGATTTTAAAGAATGATATTTTCAATCCTCTTTGATTTCCCTTAACATATTAAGCATACTGATTTTATGCTCTAGATCTGATCATCCCAACATTTGCAGTCTGTGGGAGTTTGGTTCTGCTGGCACTCACTCATGGGGCTGTTTCCTTTTTTATTTGCAGGTGGGCCTTCTGACAGCTTTGCAGCAGGGTGGGACAGCCACTCCACCCCGGAACAATTTTAAATGAAATTCCCAGTCTGAGGATTGTATCTGAGGATTGTAAATCCCAGTTGTAAACCCACATGGTGCTGGCTTGTGCGTCTAAACACTCAGAGTAAATCTTTTCCCCTCCTCCTTGTGCCAGGCTTAGGAATTAGCAATTCTCCTTGAGGCCCTGGGGTGCAGAGGTAGTGGGCAGCATTTCCAGTTCATCTGATGATGATGTCACCTCTTAGGGTGCCACCTTCATGCATGTGGGGAGGGAATGCTTCCTTACAGACCTCTAACTTTACAAGTCTTGTGATTTATTACCTGTCCCTGAAATCTGTGAGGTCACTAGGGTATACAAATGCTCTTGGGCTGAAGGTTGGCCTCTGTTTTCCAGTTACCTTTCTGGGTTCCTGCTTTGATATAATTTTTGGACTCAGAATTCCTTACTTTTTGCTATCTCATTGGTGCATTTAAAAACATGATTTTTAAATATTTTATTTGGCATTTTATGTACTAACATAAAAACATTTTCTTTCTTGGCTTTCTGATTACAAAAATCTAAATATGTTCAAAGATGGATATCTCCCTCTCTTGGTTTTTTGTTCAATGAGTGGTTTTATATTTTTCTTTTATAGATATTTTCATAAAACTAGTTATACATTATGATATATATAATATAACTAATTATAACAAATAAAAGAATTTTTAAAAGAAAAAAGTAGTTATACATTTACCTATTAGATGTGTCATTAAATGACTGACCCCCACTAGATAAGAACAGGGACCATATCCACTTTCTTTTCTCCTCCATCAGTTAGGATTACATTCATCAGTTAGGATGACAAAAAATTCATAAGAATATTGGCCTAACCAAAGTAGACATTTATTTGTTTTGCACATTAACGAACTCCAGAGGTAAAACTTCCAGGGCTAGTATAGATTTCCACAAAATGGTTAGGGATCAAGGGTCCTCCAGATCATTCCAGATCACTGCATCATAATCCATATGGTGTGGTTTTCTTTCTTTTGATCCAAGATGGCACCAGAGCGCTAGCCCTCATATCAGAATGGAGATAAGGAGGTGGATGAAAGAAGGGGTAGAAGAGAAACAGGAGAGTACCAGCATCTTTGTGTTTCCCAAAGCATGCTGGCCCAGACTTCCAGTTAAATCTCACAGGTCACATGGCCTCTCTTAGTTGGAAAAAAAGCTCAGAAATGTCTCTCTGAATACCCTTCCCACTCAAAGGAAATGAGGCTCCTTGGAACAATGTGGAAATCTTCGTTCAGTCATAGGCCCAGTTATGACGGATTGGGGTTCTATCTCCAGAGGAGAATGTGACAGCAGCCAACAGTCTCCACTATACTCTGTATCCAGAAAGCCTGGCCCAGCACGGCTGCACTGTTAAACCTCTGTGGTATTGAAATAATGAAGGAAGAAGGGAAGCAGAGAGGAAGGGAGGGAGGGAAAGAGGGAACCTTACAGACCTGTCAAGAGACATACTAACTTGTACTATGAAGTCACAGGTTGCTGAATAAGCTGGAATTGACATGCTTAAGGGAGTACACAATACACCCAGATGAAGGGGTGAGGAGGGGCTGTGCACTCCCTGAGATCCCTCTAGCACATGCTTATGTATGCAAAGCCAGGCAAAGAGCGATATGCTATTTTTTAAAATACAGGGGGGAATGGCCAAGTGTGGTGGCACACACCTGTAATCCCACTCAGGATGATGAGGCAGGAGGATCACAAGTTCAAAGCCAGCCTCAGCAATTTAGCAAGCCCCTAAGCAACTCAGTGAGACCCTGTCTCAAAATAAAGAACAAAAGGGCTGGGGATGTGGCTCAGTGGTTAAGCACCCCTGGGTTCAATCCCTGGGAAAGAAGGAAGGGAGGAAGGGAGGGAGGGAGGGAGGGAAGAGAGGGAGGGAAGGGAAGGGAATGGAGGGAGGGAAGGAGGGAGGGAGGAAGGAAGGAAAGGAGGGAGGAAGGAAGGAAGGGAGAGAAAGAAAGAGAAAGAGAGGAAAAAATGGGGAATGGTTATAAGTGAAAACTCAAAAAGACTAAAGCAATCCCTAAGAATCAAAAAAGAACAGAAGTAAATGAACAATACCACATAAAAGTTTGTGCCATACCATATGAAGAAATACTTCAAGTATCTTTAAAGAATGGAATTATGATTGTACATACCTAATGGGATATATCTTAGGGACAGTAAGAATTCCAAAAGAAATCTAAAACTGTGTTTGGTAGAGCCAGATGAGATCTCTCTGAATACCTTTCCCACTCAAATGAAATGAGGCTCTTTGGAGCAATGTGGAAATCTGAGTCTGCAGCAGGGAGTGAAGATGAGTCCAGAACCTCCTGCTAGCACAACAAAGATGTGGGAGCCAACTCAAAGGCTAAGCACCAAGACAAAGAATGCCAGCAATGGAAGGAAACCTATTGCATATGCTTAAGTCCATGCATTTCCAATGACTGGCCACTTTCAGAGATTGCTTAGGTACCAACTCAACACTCTGAAGGGTAGAATAGAAAGAAGGCATGTGTATCTACCTGACTTTTCTTTCATCACTTGTATTTCATGATGACCAAATAGTGAATAAAAGAAAGTTCTTCCATTATAAAATTCCAAACAGGAAATGCAAGAATAATTAAAGAATTGGAAAATTACCCTTTTGCAACCCTAAATAATGGCTCTAGATGCTAAAAGTGCTGGGTGAAAGGTCTCTGGGAAATACAATAAGACTGGATCAGCTCTACACTACCTGAATCTCCTGATAAGTGTCATCATCAACCAGAGTGGCAAGCACTTGTACTCAGTACTCCCTGGGGAAACTTCTCATCGACAGCGTACAGCCTGAATCTGAGCACACCACTTGCTCTAGTGACCAGTTTAGTGGGAATGCCAGAGACAGCAGATAATGGTAGATAATATAGCACAAGGGTGCCACCAGTCACATCCCAACTGTAGGAAATGGTACAGGAGGAATGGCTTGGCTTTAAATACACACATACACACACATATATTTTAGTTGTAGTTGGACACAATACCTTTATTCTATTTATTTATTTTTATGTGGTGCTCAGGATCAAACCCAGGGCCTCGCACGTGGTAGGCAATTGCTGTACCACTGAGCCACAACGGCAACTCCTGGCTTGACTTTTCAACAAATAAAAAGCACAGAAAAGGGGAAGCCCACTTATTCTGGATGTGAGTGTGTGCGTGTGTGGTTCTGGGTTTGCTAAGCCCACACTGTACTACTGAGCCACATCCTCAACATATTCTAGATTTTAAAAGATGGAAGACTATCAAGCCAATGCTAAGGTGTAGTCACCTACATCTATTTTTTTAAACATTTATTTTTTAGTTGTAGGTTGACACAATATAATCTTTATTTTTTTTTAATGTGTTGCTGAGGATCGAACCCAAGGCCTCACACATGCTAGGCAAGTGCTCCACTGCTGAGTCCCAGCCCTAGCCCACCTATATTTATTTTTAAATAAACCAGACACAAAAGAGCATCTTTGAAACAATCAGGGAAAGTGTGAACTAGGTGACATTAAGTAATTGTTCTGAATATTGTTGGGTTTGATAATGATGTTGCGGTGTTGTTTTTATAAATCCTTAGCTCTAGTTAGAAATCCATAGGAATTATGTAGGAAATGACATGATATCTAACGTTTACTTTAAAATACTCTGGACAAAAAGTGCCGTGAAATCCTGGAACAGAAAAAGGACACAAATAGAAAAAGTGGGGAAATGGGAGTAGAGTCTGAAATTAAATTACTAATATTGTATAAATGTTCGTTTCTCAGTTGTGACAAATGCAGCAGGAGGTTAACAATAGGGGACATTGACTGAGGAGCCCATGGGAGCTTGCTGTATTATCTTTGAAGCTTTTCTCTCAAAGTAAAATTGTTCTACAATCTAAAGTTCATTTTTTTAAATATTCCAGGGAAAGGGGGGAAATAAGTAAAAGGGGGACAAACTCCACTTAGAAAATGGGACGTATTGACTAAAGACACTCAATATCATTAGCCATGAGGGAAGTACAAATCAAAACCAGTATGCAGCATCATTGCAAACCCATACGAATGTACAATAAGAAAGAATCAGGCAGCAAATGCTGGAGAGGATGTTGAGAAAGTGGATCTTTCACTCATTGCTGGTGAGCATATAAAATGGGATGAGATGGCCACTCTTCAAAACGGTTTTGCAGTTTCTTATAAAACACACACGCGTATCTCTGTGCTGGGGTACGTGGCAGAGTGCCTGCCTAGAGTGTGCTGGCCCTGGGCCGTGTCCAGCGGTGGCAAAAACACAAGCAGAGGTACCACGAGGACCTTTGGGGTGATGGAATGGTTCTGTACATTGAATCTATGACAAGTTATGAAACTGCAGAGCCACCTGCATGATGTGCGACACCTGGCACAGCTCGCTCAGGCTTCTGAGGCTGCAGTGCCACCAGGCAATATGCCCACGTTCGGGGAACTGCAGAGAGGAGCCACCAGCCTCCTGGGGGTTTCTCTGATGAATTCAAAAGAACAAGTTTTTAAAATATTTCAGGGGGAAAAGAAGGGTCTAAATGAAAAATGTGGACAAATTGTTGAGAACTGTTGACACCGGCCGATCGACCCACTGGACTTCATTAACTATTCTTTACCTTTGTTTGTGTTTGACCTTTTCCGTGATAAACTGTCTTCTTAAGAGTCACTGCTAAACAAATGTCTGTTGAATGAATAAGTGAAGGATTAATGAATAACCGCAGTCTAAACCTGGCCTTCTATAGATAATGGAAGTGGGATCTGGAGGGAGGGCCTGCTCAAGGTCACACGGAATACTCAAGGCTCCTGATAGCTAGTCCAGCTCTTTTTAAATACATGTTTTCAACTTTACACAAGTGAACATTTTAGAAAAAAAAAAAAAGAAAGAAAAAGAAAAAGAAAAATTGACCCTTAACCTAGGGATCCAATACAAGAAGGGAAAAGGCTTCCCAGGAGAGCATCTAGGGAGACCCAGTTGCTAGCTGCACCCAGGGGTGGGGGCAGCAGACCACCTGCAGCGGGTCAGAGGCTGTACTCTCAGAGATTTTCCCCAAGATGAAATCACTAGAATGCCTGGTGTGTTTGAACGTCTTAAAAGAACATTTACACACCCGGAGGAGAGTGGAGGGTTGAATTAGTGATAAGTGCGTGGGAAGCTAAGCAAACAGCAACCCGAAGGACAATTATTAACTCCTGGGAAAACAAAATGCTGTGCAGAGAAGGGAAGTCACTGTGGTTTGCATGGCTCACCTGTGAATGGCATTTACGTGGCTGCATAATTTTCAAGGATGGGAACAAGAAGGGGGAGGAGAGCAGAACCCTTTTCTTGCAAAGGAAGCCCTGGAGGGGACTGTGAGGCACACCTGGCCTCCCAAGTGGGGCCACTGTGAGCAAAGGTGTGGGGCACATTCTTCTCCTTTCATCCCTCGTGCCCTGGGTTTCCCTGAGGGAACAGGATTATGGCCCCACTGTGCCCCCCAATCCAGCTTCCTCCTGTCCCTCTGGAGGGTCTGTCCTTGATCCCTGTCCTTGCTCCCTTCTAAGGCCAGTCTTTCACAAAAGGCATCAGCCCCACTCCCCTGACCCTTCCACTCAAGCTGAGGACTTGGCTCTTCCACTGTCTAGCCCCTCTCAGTAACTCAAAGGGACACCTCAAACCTCAGACACCAACCTAGGCATGTTCCCAGCCACAGATCCACCCAGGCCACTCTGAGGCAGGTACTGTTGTCCAGCTTGTGCCAGACAATGGCTAAGTGGCGGGGAGAAAGATGATACTCAGCTCCTCATAGAGTGGGCAAGGGCTGTACATAATGTGGCTTTGGTGGCCTAGCAAAGACAAGGGAGAGGTCCTCAAACTGTTGTCCTCAGAAACAAGTGCCTGGTGGTGTAGCAAAAGATCTGCTCTGTCTTAGAACCTGTGAATGTGACTTTATGAAAGAAAAGGGTCTTTATAGATGTATTTAAATCAAGGAGGTAAGATGAGACCATTCTAGATTATCAAGGTGGGACCTAAATCCAAGGACGGGTGTCCCTATGGAGACAGAAAGAAGGCCACGTGAAGATGGCGACAGGGATTTGGGCCACAAGCCAAGGGAAGCCTGGAGCCCCCAGAAGCTGGAAGAGGCAGGAAGAATCCTTTCCTGGAGCCTCTGGAGGAAACAGCCCTGCCCACACCTCAACTTCAGCCTCCAGAACACTTGTCCTGGGGGTCCTGGACAGACAGCCCAGAACATATAGAACCAAACCATAGGGAATAGCCAGGCTGTGGGGGAGGATGCAGGGGAGACACAGCTAATGGTGCCCCTCCAGGTTACCCTCTCTCTCACAAGCCTATTGCCTAGCCAGACTTCTGGAAAGAACTAGCTACCTGTGCTGGCTCCACTGCCTCAGTGTCTACTCAATAGTCACCCAACTCCTCGTTCCTACCCCACTCCCTGTAACTTTGTCTGCTCCTTCTCTCTGCTGTGACCCTCCTCCAGGGCCTGGTGCAGGTTCAGCCCCCTGATCCCTGACTTTGATTAAGGGGATATTTCTAAAAAAGAGCTGAAACTCCAACAGGCAGCCCATCCTCAGGGGCCAACACTGTGCGCAGGAGCAGAGGCATAGCCAGGAAAGACCAAGTGTACACTGAGTTCAAGGAACAATGGGAGGGGAGAGCCATGGCAAACATGAGCTGACAGAGCAAGGACCATGGGTTTCCATGAGCCACAGAGGAATACAGGCTATCCTGAACCCCAGACCCTCCCCTTGGGGACAGGCAGACACATCACAAACCCCATGGCCAGATCTTCCAGGTGCATGGACACTGCCACCCAGAGCCACTGGCTGTCACGGGACAGGAAATTGACAAGTTAGGGAATTGCCAGTGCCATGCTGCCTCCAAGGGCTTGGAGGGGACCTGGGCACAGGGACACACTGACTCTAAACAACTTGGTGACTATCTGGCTTCTCTCCTTGAATGTTAGTGCTGTGAGGACGTTCACTTGGTTTTGGTCACTTTTCTGTCACCAGCATTTAGCGCAGCACATGGCACATCATAGATGCTTCAGTATTTGTTGGATGAATGATGAATGAACAAATGAAGAAGCCCAACACTCCACAGAGCAGGGAGCAAGGGTGTCCTGGTCAGCCCCTGTAATGGGCCGCTGTTATCAACACATAGTTGGCGTGCCCCTTCCTTCTTTGAGGGATGACCTGGGAGCAAGGGGTCTCCTGCTTAAAGTCACGTACCCTGAAACCTGGTTTCCACTGACCAAAGTCCAGCCTAGCTCCACACTGCCCCTAGATTTAAATCTCCTCCTCATGGTCAGACTTCTTGGGCTGTCCCTGGAGCAATGGCCCCTGAGTTAATGCTTACCAGGCATGGAAAACCACGTGCAAGGGAACCACTAAATGATAGCCCAGGCCAGCAGTCCAAGGACAGGGGTAGGAGGAAGGCAGCCCCTGCTGAGTCAAGGGAGGGGGAGCTGGGCTAGGAGGGTGGCTGAGTGGGTGAGGAGGAGCTAGGGAAAAGATTGGGAGAGGGATAAGGGAGGTTGTGCTCTCCTCCCTGGCTGGCCATTGCAGCTCCAGCTATCCTGCTGCTTCTCAGATTCATTTCCCCGTGTCCTTGCTTACCAGGAATAGATGGACAGCTGCTGAGGTACAAAGAGTGAATGCTGTCCCATGCCCCAGCCCTTCCTTTCCTGTTGTGGCTGCTAGGAATTGAGTAGTAGGTGAGCCCTCTGACTTGTATGTACCCTTCCTTACAAAACTGACCTGAGATTTCTTGTCTTCAGGGGGCCCTGGGCCCCGGCCAGAACAACTTGGCCCATGGCAAGTAGCCCTTGGCAAGCCCATGCTTCCAGGAGGAAACCTGTCAATCAGAGGCTTAAGTGAGGTCTGGGACACCCATATGGGGTACATAGGGACACAACTTCTGGGCCCCTTCCCTGAATCACAGGCAGGGAGCCGTCCTCATTACCCACTCCCAAGACCCTCAGCTGTGGGCCCTGATTCCCCAGATGTTCCTTGCTATGACACTGGCTGGGCAGGCCCAGGCTTGGGCTCCTGAGTTGTACTGGGGTGAGTGGTGGTTCCCCCAAAGCTGTGCTCACCTCCTCACACCCAGACCCTGTGAATGTGACCTTATGGAAAAGGGGTCTTTACAAATGTTGCTAAATTAAGGATGTAAAGATACAATAAGCTAGATCATCCAGGTGGGCCCTAAGTCCAACATCAGGTGTGCAGGTGTCCTTATGAGACAGAACAGAGAGAGAAGGCTGTGTGAAGGTGGAGGTGGAGATTGGATTGATACAGCCATAAGCCAAGGGATGCCTGAAGCCCCCAAAGCTGCTACAAGAGACAGGAAGAACCCTGCCCTAGAGCTTCCAAAGGGTGCCCACACCTTGGTTTCAGACTCTGACCTCCAGGATGATGAGAGTACATTCTTGTTGTTTTGAG
Source organism: Urocitellus parryii (assembly GCF_045843805.1). NCBI lineage: Eukaryota > Metazoa > Chordata > Mammalia > Rodentia > Sciuridae > Urocitellus > Urocitellus parryii. The sequence continues at coordinate 2,053,241 of NC_135547.1, read as the reverse complement.
CCACCAGGTTTGTGGTCATTTGCTGTGGCCACCTCAGTACACTCATCCAGGAGGGAACAGGCTGAGCCTGGAGCCCTCCTAGGCCAGCTGAGGGGAGGGCTGGGCCTTTGTATTCACATCATCCAGTAACTGAATGGGGGCTGGGGCAACCTAGGCAAGGTTGCTCCCTTTGGCCTTGGGCAGTTCACAAGGAGTGTGGGTGGCAACCATCATAGAAGTTGGGGTTCCTGAGGGTGCACTCACATTCCTGTGTACTGAGCATGCACATCTGACACAACTGTAGAAATGGGAAGGACTGGGGGGGGCCCATGTGCATGGCTGTCTTCAGCCACTTGGGGTTACCTCTTGGCGGAGGAGGAGGCTTTGCTGTGGTCAATCTGCAGAGCATGCGACCCCTGAAGCAAAGTGCAGGGGACACTGACAAGCCCACACTTACATGGACAGATGAATTACATTCTAGAATTTGTTCAATGTTTATTAGGAGGAATTTTTAAAAACAGGTCTATCTACAGAGAATGAGCATCCAATGACCCCCCATCAATCAGTACCAATAGTGACCCAGTTGTGGCCATCTTGCTTCATGTCTCCTTATTTATTTTTGGTACCAGGGATTGAACCCAGGGGCACTTAACCACTGAGCCTCAACTTAACCACATCCCCAGCCTTTTTTACATTCGTTTTACAGACAGGGTCTCATTGAGTTGCCTATGGCCTCACTAAGTTGCTGCTGAGGCTGGCTTTGAACTTGAAATCATCCTGCCTCAGCCTCCTGAGCCCGGCTCATCTATCCTTTGAGATAGACAGCCTCACACCTGCAAGTGAGAACAGGCCCTCCACAGCACCAAACACAGATTCAGCACCTTGGTCTTTGTGCCAGTGAGGGCAAGAGGCTGGCCCACTCAACCTGGGGACTCCACAGGGGTTCCCCAAGCTCCCCAAATCAGGCACTAATGTCCAACCTCTGGATCAAGTCAGAACCAGTGTGGACAGGAGGGGTCTGCAAGGGCCACACAAGAAGCAGGGTCCAGGCGGTAATTGATCCTGGTATTTGCCCTTGCATGGGATGCAGAGTTAAGGGGAAGCAAGGTTGAAGTTGGAAAAGGTGGAATGTGTGCGACACCATATGAAGGTCAGGTGAGACTGCTGAAGAGAGACACAGCAGCCAAGAGGCCCACAGCACACGGCTGCCACTGAGCCTGGGGTGCTCTCCACAACTGCCTGCCACTCCTCCCTACTCAGCCTGGCTTCTGCCTGTCCACTTCCCATCCGCATACCTCTTCTGGAGTACACACATGGGCCTCCTGCTCAACGCAGTATGCACCAGGCTGCTGTAGGGACCTGTGTAGTTTTGCCCCTTTTTCCTCCAGCAGCTTCCTGAGGGGCTCACTGAGGGTTGAGACATACACACACTGATACACATTCATATCTCATACACAAATATGCAGACACATATATGCAGACACGTGTGCATATACACAAGCACACACATGCACACACACACACTCCTCACACATACTCCACGCACATATTTGCATGCACATACACATGCCCACATACGCCACACTATTATGCACATGCATGCACACACACCAGCCTCTACCTTTTATATACATGTGAAAATCATTGCTCCCCAATGCATATAGGAAGAGCAACTGGAACCTGCAGCCCTGAGACTCTGCACAACTGGGTATTGGCAGATGACAGCTTCAAGAAGCCTGTCAGCCTCAACTTAGTTGGACTGTACCCTTCCTGTTGTCCAGGGAGGTGGCTGGTCCCAGAGGTGAGCTTCCCAGTGAAGACAAGGCAAGCAGGGCCAGCAACAGGTGCTAGGCACTCACAGCCTGGCTATGTATGGGTGGGAGCCTCCCTTTTACAGCAGGCCACTGCCACCTCCTCAGCCTCCCCTCACTCACCCTTGGAGGACAAGGGGCCAAGCAGCAGTATAAGGGGACAAAGAAGGAATAAGCTTGAGGCAGCAAATTCAAACAGGGCCCAGGAGGGAGGGACAGGACATGAAGGGGATGTCAGCAAGGACCATCACAGCAGCTCTGCACTCAGCCCAGGCCCAGAGCTGTGTGTGTGCATGTGAGTACATGTGTGTGCCAGTGTGCATATATGCATGGCAGCAGCAGCACCCAGCAAGGTGGTCTTCCAGCACACACTCTGGGTGCATAAGGGCATGGGGTCATACAATAGCAGTCAGGAGAGTGCAAGAAGCCATGTGTGTGTGCGCGCGCGCACATGTGTGTATGAGCCAACAAACAAGTACCTTCTTTCCAAGGGACTCCAGGAACCAAGCTGGAAACATTAAAGAAGCATCTTCAAGCCCTGAACAAAAGGGATCCTTCCACATTTCTGTCCCCTGATTCAGCAGCCATGTGGTAGTATGAGCCCAGGGTCTTTACATCTCCAGCTTCATCTTCACTGCAAATACACACACTCATGCATTCACACACTCATGCACACACATGATTGCAAACACACATAGGCACAGTATACTCCAGGCACATGGACATGCATTCTAGGTCCCTGTGCAGGAGAAACTCTTCTAGGCCTTGACACTCTTGCCCATACCATTCCTCCTGCCTCTTATGTCTTTCTTCCCTGAGTCACCTTATGAACTCCCATCTCAACAGGCAGCTCAGTGACCCACTCTTTTCAGACTTTTCCCTGGTCCTGCCCTACCTGTGAGTTTAGTGAGCTATTTGTTGAGGGTGTTTAACTTCCTCCTGGATCCTCAACTACTATCCCAGTAACTATATCAAGAGCTAGACTTTGGGGCTGGGGATACAGCTCAATGGTAGAGTGCTTGCTTCACACTCTACCAGCCTCAACTTAGTGAGACACTGGGTTCAATCCTCAGCATCACATAAAAATAAATGAATAAATAAAGATATTTTGTCCATCTACAACTAAAAAAATGTTAATGCTATTAACTAAGAATAAACTAAGAACTTTGTTTCAATGTCAATTATGAACTGCTGTTATGTTACTTTAACAAAAACTGGATCTGTCTTAGAGGGAGAACAAGCAACTCACCAAAACCTCTTCATTTTACAAATGTATGTATGTATGTATGTATGTATGTATTTATTTATGATACTGGGAATTGAACCCAGGGGCACTTAAGCACCAAACCATATCCCCGACCCTTTTTCATATTTTATTTAAGGACAAGGTCTAAGTTGCTTAGGGCCTCACTAAGCTGCTGAGGCTAGCTTTGAATTTGTGATTCTCCTGCTTCAGCCTCCTGAGTCACTGGGATTACAGGCATGAACCACCACACCCAGCACAAACTTTTTTTTCTTTTCTTTTTTTTTATTGGAACTGGGGCGTGAACCCAGGGCTTTGTGAATGTGAGGCAAGTGCTTTGCCACTGAGCTTCATCCCAGCCCCACAAACTTTTTATCCTTCCTTTTCATGAGTCTGGGTTCAGAATAGCAAAAGAAAGCATAATCATCTCCTCTGAATCAAGTTCCTTTTCCCCCCTGAGATCCTTTTCTGTTGCCAGGCCCTGAACATCATGAAAACTATGACTGGTAAGAAAATAATAATCATCTCTATAAAGATGTTAAAAACTTCATTTCAAAAGCAATATGTTATCATGAAAAAGGGTCATTCTCCCAAGAGGACATAGTGATCATAAATGTGTATGCACCCAAAAAACAAAGCTGAAAAACATGTGAAGAAAAATGGAAAAAAGTGAAAGGGAAGAGGAACAAATCCACAATTATAGTTGGAGACTTCAAGATACCTCTCTCAATAATTGACACAATAACTATATAGAAAGTCAGTAAGGATATAAAGAACTCAACAACATTATCAGTAAATTTACAGAATAATCCACCCCACAACAGCATGTTGCCCATTTTTTCTGAGTACCCATGGAACACATCCAATATAAACCATATCTCAGGCAAACCTCAACAAATTTAAAAGAACTGACATTATACAGAGTTTGTTCTCCAATCAGAATAGAATCAAACCAGAAATCAATAAACAAAATAAAAATCTCCACACACTAAGAAATTTAAAAAACACACTTAAAAAATAATCCACTGGTCAAAGAGGAAGACTGAAGAAAAAAATTTTAACTACATTGAAATGAAAGAACATAATAACGCAACATTGCAAAATTTATGGAATGTAGCTAAAGCAGTTCTGAGAGGGACATTTATAGCACAGAGAGATTCTTTTTCTCCCTAAAGAGAAGTCAATATCTCAAAGGCAGGATGGCACATGAATTAGGGCTATAAATTTGCCTAACTCACTGAATCAAAAATATCTCTCAGATCCAAAGTTTGAGTGATGTACACTTTAAAATGACATTAAGGGGCTGGGGTTGTGGCTCAGTGGTAGAGCCCTTGCCTAGCACGCATGAGGCACTGGGTTCAATCCTCAATACCACATAAAAATAAATAAATGAATAAATAAAGGTATTATGTTTATCTGAAACTAAAAAAAAAAACTGTTAAAAGAACATTAAAACCTGAATATAAGCTGGGTGTGGTGGCACATGTCTGTAAGCCCAGCAACTTGGGAGGGTGAGGTGGGAGGATTTTAAATTCCAGTCCAGCCTCAACAACTTAGTGAGACCCTGTCTCAAAACCAAAAAAAAAGTATTTAATGGGCTAGGGATGTGGCTTAGTTGTTAAGCACCCCTGGGTTCAATCCCTAGTACAAAAATTAAAAACTGAATATATCAGGAAGCTGAAGAATTTAGATCTCTTAAATTTCACTGAATCTAAAATCAAAAACCTAATTTGAATTGAGCTCTGGATCTACCTCAGACTGATCAAGTTACTTTGAAGAAGCCATTCAAATGTTCTACATCTCAGTTTCCTCATTTATGAAATACTAAGACATTCTACTTCTTAAGGATATTTTGGAATGAAAGTATATATGAGTTGTATTTCATAAATAGTAAAGCTCTGGATTGGTTTGCTAGAGATGCAATAACCAAATACCACATACAAGGTAGCCTAAAACAACAGGCATTTATTCTCTCTTGATTCTGGAGGCCAAAAGTCCAAGGTCCAGGTATTCAAAAGGCCATGCTGCTTCTGAAGCTTCGAGAGAATGATGTGTTCCTGGGCTCACCCCTGAGTTCTGCTCGTTTGCTGGTGATCTTTGGCATTCTTTGACTAGTAGATCTCTAGTTCGTCTCCATGTGGTGTTGTCCCTGCTTGTGTCTGTACCCAAATCCCCCACTTTTATAACATCAGTCGTAATGGAGTAGGGGCCCACCCTACTTCAGTGTAATTATTCTACTAATCATATCCCCCAAAGAGCTTACTTCCAAATAAAGTCACTTTCACAGGCACTGGAAGTTAGAACTTCGACATGAATTTGGTACAGGGGCATGCAATTAAACCCATAGCAAGCTCCCTGCCAATTTTATGCTAGAGAACTGTAGTCTTTATTATTGTCCTTTTTGTTGGCTACAGCCATAAAATGTACATATATCTCAACCTTGTCAGCCTCCTTGTCAATCTGCCTTGATAGTTGATGGCATGGAGGTATATTGCTGTCCCTGGGAAGGTGTGTACACACCCACATATGGACACAGTGTTATTGTCTGGCTCCAGTCCGTGTACAGCCTTTCTGTCCTGGTCTTCAGTGTAAATGCAAGCCCAGGCCCCCAGACAGGGCCAGCCTCCTCACCACATCCAGCCCCGAACCACCCAGGGATCCTGTGGCTCTCAGTGCACAGCTGTAGATCTGTCCAGTGGGATTCTGTGGAGTCACCCAGGCACCCCATCCCTCACAGAGGCGTGCTCTGTTTGTCTCCCTCCTCCCTGACAACAAGCATTCACACGAGGCTTTGGTTTCCTCAGTAACCAAGGCCTGCAGCTGACTGGTCACAGAACCCGCAGCAGAGGTGTCCCAGGGACCACCAAGGATAATATGGCAGCTCGTCCTCCTCCTGCCCTTGCCCACCTTTTCTCTTGCAGCACCTGGAGGATAGCCAGCCGAGGGAGACAGGTGAGGCCAGCCAGGCCTTGGAAAGCACACTCCTGGTGCACCAGGAGGCCATGAGAGGTATCCAGGCACCAGCCAAAGAGGGCAGAAGGTGAGAATGCTGAGGCTGGGTGAGAGGGAGGCTGGAGGGGTTTCTGGCAGGTCTGGGGGTACATTCTGTGGAGGAGAATGGCAGAAACAGAGGCTAGGACAGGGAACAGCAACAGGACCCAGCAGGCAGTGTACATGGAAGTGGGAGTGGGGGAGCCTGAGGGTAAATAAGGGGCAGTGGGAGATGATGCTGGGAGGGAACCTGGCAGCAGGGCCACAGAATCTTAGGTGTCAAGACTGCCAGACAGCACCCTCAGGCTTTGGGGTACACTAGAGCACAGGAGGCAGGTATTTGAAGGCAGGTTTCTGGACCCACCTGGGAATTCAGAGTCCTTACCTGGAGGTAAGAAAAGGCCACCAAAAGTGTGGAATGGGGAGCCTCTACACAGGGAGTCCTCCTGAAAATGGCAGCAGCCATAGAAGCCAGTCAGATGACCAGAAAGATGCCAATTGATGCTGGGACAGTAGGATGTGCCATGAGTGCTGCCCATAGGCAGGGGGCTTCTGGAGGCTGACCAAGCGCTCAATTCTCTCTGGGCCCTGGCAGCCTTGCTCAGGGCCAGGTATACACTGGGTGTCATGGAGGTCTGTGGGGGGTTACACAGCTACCTCAACTTCACATCCTTCCTGCAGGAGACATTTGTAGCATGCCTGCAGTGCTCAGGCCCAATGCCAGCCACACTGGAGCACAAAGGCATCCGTAGCATCCATGAATCGGTCAGCTGGCCAAATGCAGAAGGAAGCAGACAACGGAAGCCCCAATAACACAGGGAGGAGGGCAGGGTGACACCTGAGGGTCATGCCCAGCGCTGTGAGGCCAAATTGAAGGTGGGGAGAGCACTGCAGATAGGAGATATACTATGTGCCAGGCACTGAGCCACGAAGTGACCTGGCGAGGGAGGGTAAGAACCATGCCTGGTGCAGGCCCAGGGGCTTCCTGGAGGGAGGGGGCTCATGCTGAGTCTCCCCTTCAGCGTGCTTCACAGCCCTGTCAAGAGTCAATTCCACTCCCCTGAGTTTCTCACCCTCTTGTCTTCATGACAGCTGGGGCAGGAAGCAGTGGGCACAGGAAGTCAACTTCAAAACATTCCCCTAGCAGGATGGAGGAACATCATGAGGAGTCGAGGGATCTGGACACCAGAGGGAATTCCAGTATGCTCACCCCAGTGCTGCCTCTCAGAGGTGAGTGAATTCTGCCCTTATCTCCAATGATTTCCCTATACAGCTGCTTCTTCCTCCACAGAAGGGTATCAAGGGCACAGGGCATCAGGTAGTGGCCCAAGAGCTCTGATCTTGCCTGGAGTCACCCACCCACCACCATATCTCACCTACAGACAGCCTCACTATGAGCTGCTGAGACAGAGGTCCCAGACTCTCAGATTCCTTCCTTCCTGGGGTCTCCCCACATTGCTAGAGCCCCTCTTGGAGCCAGATACCAACATCATAGGGGAAGAAAGGATTCGTGGAGCCACTGCAGGCAGGGCTGGGGTTGAAAAAGTGAGCATGCCCCTGCCAGACAGATGTGAAGGGCCACGTGCACAGCAAGGACAGTAGGTAATGATTTGAGGGGGTGTTGAGAAGGGATGAATGTGTTTTGCACATGAGATGGATGTGAATCTGGGAGGACAACAGGAGGACTGATTAGGCTAAATAGTAACCCCCAAAATATGTGTCTACCTAGAGCTTCAGAATGCACCTTATTTAGAATAAGACAAAGGGACACCAGTCATCCTGGTACATTCTGGTAACGGCCAGTTAAGAGCTGGGCTTAGAGGAGGTGGATGGGGGAGGCCAGGTGGTGGGTAGGAGCTGGATCATTCAGGATCTGTGAGCTGGACTTTGTCCTCAAGGCCACAAGGGGCCATTGAGGGGCCCTAAGGGGAGGAATAGCTGAGGCATCTGTCTCAGGTCAGTCAAGCTGGCCTTGGTGTGCAGGTGGGGGCAGGGATGGGGGCTGGGCCTGGAAGCAGGACACACCGAGGAGCTGGTACAGTTGTCCAGGCAAAAGAGGACAGGGTCTGGTAAAAAGTACCAGAACCTGGCAATGGGAGGGGGCAATGGGGAAAGAAATTGAGGGTGTCTCAAGCTTGAGGTGTGGAGGGAAGACAGTGAGCTCACTTTTGGATGTACTGTATGTTAAGCACCATGGACTTCCACATGGCAATGGCAGTAAGAGCTGTGAGCAAGGACACTCAGGAGACACTGATGTCACAGTTGTCACCCAGGAGAAGAGCTGAGGTCATCCAGTGGTGGCATGTAGAGGGAGACAAGAAAAAATCATGGAGACTGAGAAAGAGACTTGGGATAAATGGCCAGAGAGAGGAAAAGAAAAGCAGGAGCATGGGAAGTTGTAGGAGGTGAGGAAGGGGAATATTACAGAAGGAGGGAGTGGGCCACTGTTGCTGAGAGTTAGAATAAGTGCAAGACTGAAGAAGGCCCTCTGGACTTAGCTGGGGACACCTCAGCAGCTGGGAAAGATCAGCCCTCAGGGCTGCACCTGTAGATAATTTCTTCCAGCTGGGAACCAGCTGAGGCAGCATCCAGGGAGGACTTGGTGAGGACAGGCAGGATGGACATATTTGCACGCCGATGTAAACACGGCAGGGTGGCAGGGGAAAGGAGGAGGCCAGTGTGAATGGGGTGGGAGGCATAAGTGGAAGGCCAATTCAGGACAGGAATAGGACCCCCTGTCCCCTGCATCTGGCTGCTACTGGTGCTCAATAATTCTGGTGGCAAAGTCCAGCTCCAGCCTGGTGCTCCCTGCTCCTTGGACCTCCTGCCCCTTGCCCATCTGAACTATCAGTCATTGCAGGGATCAGCAGCATTGGGGGAAGGAGGCCAGGAATCCAGGGCCAAGGCCTCAGGAGTAGACCTGAAATCCAGGGATAAAAGAGAACACCTTTCAGAGCCCTGCACTTTGACCACAGAGGAACAGGTCACATCTAGAAGACACCACCTAGGAATCTAAGTCTTTGCTATAGCTTCTGCAGATTCCTTGAGGCTCTGGAATGAGGCTGTGAGGGAGAGGTTCCAAGTGTATTACAAGGATGCTAACCTGCCAGCCAGCCCCAGAACATCTGGGGAGCTCACCAGGTTCAATGTCTTCCATGTTTGACTTCCAAGTATTGTCTTGTATACGTGCAAGCGAAGTGTGTTCCAAGTTCCTGAAGAAACTTCCATCACAGCACAATTTAGATGGCGGAGAGGGGCAGAAGAACAGATGAAGGCCAACAGCCCTGTGCCTTGTCCATCCACTCTAGGCTGGCCCAGCACTGAGCGGGGACCCAGGTTCCTGCGCAGATACCAGGAAACAAGCCCTAATGCTGAGCCGTCTGTGACGTCTTCCTCTGGCTGGCCCTCACTGCTCCATCTGACAATCCACACGTCCTCTAGGCTTATAGCCTTGGAGACCCCATCCCTGGCCCCCCAGTCCCTCTGGAACTTCAAAAACCTGCAGTTCAAGCCTCAGGTGCCATGAGAAAGCCAAGGTTCCTGTGGCTTTGGCCAGCTCTCTGTGTCCCTAGGACAAACAGGACCCTGTGTTGCCCTCATGGTCCCATCCCATATCAACCACAGCAGCTCTCCTCCCTCCCTCCATTGCTAGAATGAGTCTCAGGCCACTTCTGCAGGTGGTAACAGCAGAGTAACCAGTAGATGGAGACCCTCCTCCATCCCCCAAGCTACTCCTAGAACCACCATGCCCTCTGTTTCTCTCCATAATGAAATGGCATTTGGGCACAAAGTACACAGGGACAGAAGGGAGGAGTGCTGAAGATAGTTACCTTGTGACCTGCAGGCAGGACAGCAAGGATCCTGGAAGGAGTTCTGTGACTGGAAAGGCCTGTCCCTGAGCAGTGGGCTTCAGCTGTCCCTGCTGAGGGCAGGTCTCTGACCCTGATCTCCCAAGGATGTGACAGATCTCCCTGGTTTCACTGCTACCCCGTCCTGACCTGCCTCTCTCTCCCCACCTTCTCGCTGCCTAGGAGCTGGCCCCAGGGGCAGGCAGGTCATATGGTGGCACATCTGCACTCTCCTCACTCTCCTTGCAGGGTGCTCTCGGGATGCAAATCAGTTAGTGATGTGGGAAGCAGGTACTGAGGGGTAATAGCTGCTCTCTAAATTTAGATGGGAAAAATCCCCACAGAGTTGGCAGAAATATCCTGAGCCTTCCTGTGGAGAGGGGGCAGCAGGGCCCAGGGTAACAGAGGAGTAGGCCTGCTGGGTGGGGGTGCACCTACTCCAGGGGCCAGTCCCTGTCCATCTGCAGCTTTAGCCTGGGGCTCCATCCTGTCGGGGAGACTCAGGCCCCCTCAGGCTCTTCTGTCAATTTGGATTGCGTTCACAGCTCTCCAGAGCCCACCTGCAGCCAATGGCAGCCTCCTTCCTTGCTAGAGCTGACTGGGTGGGATGCCAGGGGCTTGAGGTCTGGGCCAGAAGCTCCCTTCCTGCCTGGGCCCACATCTGTGGGAAAGAATGGCCTGAGGCTACAGGCTGTGCCCCAGCTGGTGGAGACTGTTGCTCTGGTCTCGGCTCATTGCCTGCTAATTGTGGGGCTCTGAGTGCCTCACCTCTGTCTGTGCCTCAGTTTCCTCATCCATAAAGTGCATCAGGAGCTTCCTGGAGGATTCAGTGAAAGCGTAGACACCCTGTGCACCACTAGCCAATGGTCACAGCACCACAAAACAGGAAGCTCTCTTCCATCCCCCAAGCTACCTGCTTCCAGCATTATACAAGGGACCTGCAAAAGAGTCTTCCCAGCATGCAAGGAGGGCTCCTCCTGAAGTTTGTGAGCTTCCAGTTGGAAAGTTTGGAGACAGTAGTGCTTCAAAGGGCAGCTGGGCAGCATGCATAACAATGAGGTGGTATCCCCTCACTCCAAGTCTCCCTGGGGACTCCTGGCACCCGAAGCCCTCCTTCTGACCCCTTTGCCACTGCTCGCTGCAAGGTTTTGGGCAAGTTTCAGGATGGGCAGGACTGGAGCTGGGGGATTCCTTGACCCCAGAGCAGCCAGCCTGAGAGCTCAACCTTGGTCTGGGGGCAGGAAACAGTGCTGGGAGGAGAAGGGACAGTGGCAGTGAGACAGCCAGATGAGCCAGTAGGAAGGACATTTGCAGGTGCTCAGCACTGTGACAGAAGGGTTCAGAGGCAAAAGCCCTTGAGGACGGAGATGAGACGACCTCCCCAGGAGCCCCTTCCCCACCCACCCCCATAGACATCACAGCCAGGAAGAGAGCTTGCAGTAAGCTCCTGCCTGGCCCACTCTTGGCTGCTTGCTTCATGTTATCTTGTTTCCTCAGCTTGACCAGCGAGGCACATTGCTGGTGAGAGTAGGGGGTGGGGGACATGGAGATATGTGGCCAGAGGCCAGCAGGCCACTCACAGAGGCCTACCTCTTGGGCCAAGCAGAGCAATGGGGTATCTCAACAGGGGGACTGGGTACCACGCAGCCCTCAGAGCCCCCAGTCTCTCCAGCCCTGTCCTTCTGCCCCTGGTGGTTCCCCTTTCTCCTGGCCCCATGCAGCCCTCCACTTCTCTTGGATAAGCCAGAAAGTCACTGGCTTCCTTGTCCTCTCCTTGCACCTTGTGTGGCTGCAAGCTCCTCATCTTCCCTCACCTCCCCTTGCCTGTCCAGCCAATGGGCATGGGCGGCTGGCTCTCTCCTGGTAAAAGGATTATATCATCTGTAATGTATATCCAGACACACGCGCTGCGTCTCGGGAGGACAAGACAAGGAGAGGGAGCTGTGCAGCTGGCCAGAGGGGCTTTATAACCAGGTTATTGAACCTGAACCTGAGCCTCCTGGAATGGGGGTGTTAATGGCTCTTGAGGTCCTGGCCCCCAGAAAGCAATCACTGCACAGCCTGGCTCTCTCTGTCCTGCCCTCCCCTCCTTTCTCTCGTCTTGCCTTCCTGCTGTCCCTGCTTGGTGCCTTCACCCTTGGGGCTCAGCTGCCTGGTTGGCCTGCCTTTGACCCCATCTGCAAGTGCAGCTTTGGGAGCTGCCACAGGGCCATTTTGTTTAAAATGTCTAGGTGTGGTCATTTTGCAAGCCACCAGGGGCAGATGGAGTACTTCTTAACAGGGCTAGAATATGTTCCTGAAGGCATAGCAACTGGTAGCAAGACACATCTAGAAGATTCTAGCTGAAGCACTGCAGACCAGGAAAGGATGCCAAGGGAGGAGTTGAACTGGGCACAATGGTGGAGCAATGGTAGCCAAGAGCAGTTGTCAGATTAGCAGATGGATTCAGCTACAGATGTTGCTCTCTGTAAGACCCAATGGTTACCCAGAAATAAAGCTTTGGGTGTGTGTGCACCCAAGTGCCAAATTCCCAGATGAGAGCAAGGTTCTACAGAGGAAGCAAGAGGACTGGGCCCAGGGTTCAGATCACAGCACCACCTCGCACTGAGGAAACTTTATTGAACCAGGAGGAGGGTAAATTTGTCCCATAGGGAAATGGAATGGGCAGAGCCCCAAGGGCAGACAGAAGCCTTCATGGCTAACCAACATGGGGAACGTGCCAGGCCCAAGACTTTGGTGGCCACTGCCTTTCTCCAAAGTCTCACTTACCAGAAATGTGGCCTAGAGTTGGGACCTAAAGAAGTGTGCCTTAACAGGTTCAGATGCCTCAGCCAAAGGGCCACCACATCAGAGAGAGTCAGAACTGGGCCAGACACCAGTGACACTGCCAGACTGAAGACCTCTCCACTCCAAGCAAGGCCCACCTTCATGACCCTTCAACTTTCCCAGGGCTGGCAGTTCCTGGGGCTACTTCAGGGCCTTTGGTGAGTATCTGAGAGATTCAGGAGGGTACGGGGTCAGTAAGAAGTGAGATGGCCCCTTTCCAAAGGCCAACCCCAAGGAAGAGAAGGGAAGGGAGTGACCTACTGATATCCCTGAATTAACACTGAGTGCCTGGGTCTTCAGGGTGGAAAGGGGACCATGGAATGGATTGAGGGGCAGTGTCACAGAAAGGATGAGAGCTGGAGCTGGTGTTGTGGCTCAGTGGTAGAGCTCTTGTCTAGCACATGTGAGGAGCTGGGTTTGCTCCTCCACACCACATAAAAATACAGTTATAAAAAGTTGAGTAAAAATATTTTTTAAATAAAAAGGATGAGGACTGGAACTGACCAGCCAGCTCACTCTCAGGTTTCTTTCAGGAGCATGCAGGACCCGAGCTGTAGACCTGGTTGCTTCAGAGCTGGGGACCCAGCTAGGCCCTTGATTCAGTGATAGGAACCTGCACTCACTCAAGTCTCCTTCAAGTCTCCCAGCCCCCAAGAGGGTGAAGGCTTGGGCTTTCTAGCCAAGAAGGTGATGTAGATGAGAAGAGGGGCCCTATTTTCCAAGACTGAAGAGGCCAATGTCTTTCAAGTTCCCAAGTGTCTTCAGACCAGCCCAGCCCTAGACTTTTTTCTCCTCCAACAGTAGTGGCTCTTGTTGCTTGGAGAGCAGAGACACTGTGGGAGGACTGCGGTAGGAGCTTTGCAGGGGTAGGGGATCAGCACTATTCAATCCAAATGCCCCCCCCCCCAGCCTTTCTGCCCTGAGTCACTAATGTGCAATATGGGGAGGGGGTAGCCAAACTACCTAGAAACTCCTCTGAGTCAGCTCACCAAGCCTTCATCAGGGCCCAACTGAGTGTCCAGGTCATATACACAGCTGCCATATGTCCTCTGCATATGGGAGGAGCATGGGATGGGGGTTAGCCAGCCCCATCATTTTTGTCTTGGTATATACATATTTATCATATGTCCACAGATAAAAGGGAAGGGTCTCACTGTGGTTGATTTCTTAGAAAAGGTCCCATAACTTTGGAACAACTGGCAGTACAGGCTGTCAAAAGAATACTGGGTCCAGTGGCAGGGAGCCTACACAGACACTTGCCCATGTGATGTCATTTTGGCAGGTGCAAGCCCAAGTCCTGAGCACTTCAGCTGCCTGATGTTGAGGGAGAAGAGTCGGGCAGGCCATATTCCAGAGAGTAGGCCCAAAGGCCTAGGGCTCCAGAGCAGAAAGAAGTTGTAGGGCTTCGGTCCTCTACCTGGGAGGGCGGAGCTGCTGCTGAAGCTGAAGAAGTGAAGAGGGGCAGTCAGGGCACACAGGCAGGGTGGACATGCCAAGCTGGTGGTGGCCAGACTCTGCCTAGACTTGCATATAGTGGCCTGAAACTGGAGCAAAGTCAGGGGGGCCTTTTGAGATCATGGGATCCCATCTCTCCCCAAATGTACAGACCAGGAAACTGAGGCCCAGAGATGGAACAGGGACTTGAGCACCAAAGGCAAAGCTGCTGGCTTCCTCTCTTTTCCAGGGGTAATGACTCAGGGGAATTCAGCAGTGCTGCAGACAGGAGCCAGGCAGCCAGGCCTCCCTTGGCTGCCCCTCATCCATGGAGATGCTGGCATCCCAGCCCTTCCTGTCTCACCCTACTCTGCTATCTCCGGGCAGAGAAGCCATCCCTTGATAGCCCCGAGTCACAGACTGGTTCTCAGCATCTCCCCAGTGCAGGTCTGAGCCCCTGCTGACCCACAACTGGCCTGAAAGCAGAGGAAAGACTGGGCTTATGCCCCTGCCTTCTGCTCCCCTACAGCCAGAGCCAAAGGCTTGGAACCCTGTGGGTCTCCTGTACCCACACTGGGTTGAGGCTCTAGGCTTCTGAACTCAGCCTGAGCCCTGTGTGGCTCTGCCATTACATTACTAGACCACGGCATGGAACCACTGCCTCAGTTTCCCTAGTGTAGCATGGGAACAGTCTGCTCTGAACTCACAGAACTGACCTAAGGATAAAATGAGGTCCTTGATGAGAATGTTTGTGAACATTGGTGCTGAGAAAAGCAATAGGACCTGGTGCCAAGGACCCCTTCCCCACTAGCTCCCCTCCCCTCCCCCAACGTTCTGGCTCCACCCCTTCCAGGCACTGAGGTTCACATGGTATTCCTATTAGCCAAAATCTGACACATGAGAATAAGAAAAGATACCGCAGGACTTGGGGTGGGGGCACTTGCAGCGCGGTCGGCCAGAACTTACACCCTCTCCACTGTGAAAGCCAGGGGTGGCCCTGGAGACCAACCTATGCCCGGTCTGTCACAGGCCCCTTCACCTCTCCTGCAGGAAGCAGGGATGCCAGTGTAGACTCTGTAGAGCAACCTCCCCTAACTCAGGCCCAGCGTAGGTCAGGGCCACCCCCACCCCACTTTGGTGCCTGAGATCAGGGGGCCCCCGTGCGGCACCGCTGTTGGGGGCTGGGGGCTAGGAGCTGAGGGCCGCTGGGCGCGTCGGGCAGGACGCGCGGAACCGGCAGAGGCTTGCAGGTGGGAGGAAGGCGGATGGGGGCTTGGGAGGCGGAGGGAGACGCTGGGCAGGCCGCGGCCCCTCCCCGATCCCTCCCTGCGCGCCGGCGGCGACATTGCCCCTCCTGGGCAGGGGGCGGAGAAGACCGCGACGGGAGGGGAGGAGGCGGTGGAGGCGGAGGCGGGATTTGGAGTTTCCCTCCGCAGCAGCGGCGGCGGCGGCCCCTAGGCTCCAGGCGAGGCCGCCGCCCGGGGCTCTGGTGGCGTTCAGCAGTGGCAGTGGCGCTTCCCGCCGCCCGAGCTTCGGAAACTTCCCAGCCGCGACGCACGGAGCGGGTGCAGGGATCCGAGCCTAGAGGAGGTGAGCGGAGCACGCGGCACCCCAGGCCCCCCACCCCACCCCCACCCGTCCTGGCTGCCCCCCGACGTGCGTTCCTCCACCCTGCACCCCCAAAGTCCTGTCAGTGCACAGTCCAGCCGGGGCGACGCATTCACCCTTGCAAGACCCATTCGGTTCTGCCACCACATACCCCGTACCTTGCCAGTGCACCTCCCATGTCCCCTGCCAGTTCAACCACCAGATGCACAATCACGCGTGCACAAACCACGCACCATGAACCCAAGTCCCTGTAGTGCACACACCAGTAGCCCCTGGCCCACCACTCACCCACTGTCCCCAACTCACGCCAACACCCATCCCAGACCTTGCCACGCCCCAGTACACACCCAGGCGCGCAGACACTGCCAACACATCCCTGCTATATCTGCACTAACACAGCTCCCCCCACCATGCCCTCACCATCTTAAACTCCCCATATGCCCATTACAGACACCCCACCCACGTTCCCAGCCCAGAAACACTGCAATCCACCCACCCGAGAGCGAAGTCCCAACACAAACCCACACCCCAGTGGCTGACACTCCCCACTCCCCAGGCAGGCACTTCCAGCATCCCCAGCAAGCACTCTCATACACCCCAACATGCACGCACACTTGCTTGATTGCATGCTCTCCAGCATCATGCCCCGCCCCCATCGCAAATAGCCCTCAACACTCCCCCACCACATCGCTGAGTTCCTCCCACCACTCCTCCCCAACACCTGGCAGAGGGCTCTAGAGGCTGCAGCATTTGGTGGCATCTCTGCCAGGCACCTCTGGCTCTCCTTCAGCAGCGGCTCACCAGCCTAGGCACTCCTCACCCTGCCAGGTGCCTCCCTAAGCAGACCTTGAGACTCCCTAGTGACTGGCACGACCTCTTCCCTAAAAGATAAAGAAGGCACTTGGGGCCCAAGGTATGGTACTTAGATGTGGAGGCGAGGGGCTGCGGGGATGGGGGTGTAGAGAGAGGCAGGCACTGAAATGGAGGAGGCCCAGCTGGGCCCAAAGGAGTGCCAATTGCCCGGCCCGCACGTAGTGGGTTGGTTTCACGAGGGCTGGAGTCCTCGTGCACTGTTTGTGTCCCTGTCTGCGTGTGTGCTGGGGGGAGGGCTGTGTGTGCACGTGTGCTTGTGCGTGTCTGGGAGGAGTGTGTGATCGGCAGAAGGAAAAAGCAGGAGCAGCACCCTCCTGGGCTCCCCCAGGCAACAATTGGTTTCATTCATTCATGCCTTCTTTGTTAACGAGCATTTCTTCGGTGAGCTCCGGGCGCGTGCCAGGCCCTGCACTGGGGGCTGGGGCCAGCTTGGGGCCGGGCACACACCCGTTCCTGCCTTGGAGGAACTCCCAGTCCCGCGAGGAACCCGACCAGGAAAAGCAGAAAGCCATCCCCAGCGGAAAGTGGATTTGGTGGAAAAGACACTGGATTTGGCAGGAATGCTGTCGCTGGGAGTTGTGCTCCTAGCCATGTGACCGGGCCGCGACAGCCGAAATCCTGCCACTCGGCCCGGCGGGAACGGTGCAATTGGCTGGAGTGGGGGGGGCGGGGGAGGCGGGGCGCTGCTCCTGGGAGGCTACCCGGACCCGAGAGCGCACGCGGCACGCGCTGGGCCTGCGGGCGACGGCGTCCGGGCGGCCTCCAGGGGGCGTTGGCCTCGGCCAAGCGAAGGCCAGGGGTACCCAGCGGGGGCGGCGGTGGGCGCAGCGCCCATCCTGCGGCGAGCTGCGAACGCGCCGCCTGGCTCCGCCCGCCAGAGGGGGCTAGGCGAGGCCCGGGCGCGCGGCTGTCTCCCGTATCACAGCCCGCCAGGGGAGCAGTCGCGGGGCGGGGCTAGCGCCCGGAGCAGGCGCTGCAGGGGGCCTGAGTAGGGGCGGGCCGGGCGAGGGTGGGGGGGAAGGGGGCCGGGGCTTGGCTGCACTCAGCCCTGCAGTGCGGAGGTGGCAACAGGTTCCCATTTGTCCTGTTGCTGGCGTTGCGCGCGCTGCAGGCGCCGGGCACAGAGCACTGCACTGACTTTCGTGATTGAGAGCCCCTCACCCCCTTCACTCCCTCCCGTTTCCCCGGTAGGAGGCCTCACCAGCAGGAATCTGGAACAAGGTGTAGGGCAACCACTCTTCAGGTGTTAGGAGACGCAGGATTGTTGGAGTCCAGACTTCCCTTTCCTTCGCCATTGCAGAGGTTGCTTTCCTCCTCGTCCTCATCTCCCTCCCCCTCCAGCTACAGTCACCTCCTCCAGGAAGCCCTCTCCAGACAGCAATGCCTGGGCACCTCAGGAGTGTCAATTTCCTTCGGGTTGGCGATTCTCTCTGAGCACACTGAGCCCCCATGACAGGGTGGATGGGGCACGTGCCTCTCCAGACCCCCATGCTGCTGCTACCCCATCCACAATGTGACTAAACCCCAACCCTGCTTGCCAGGCCAGGACATTGCAGAACTTCCGTGGTGCCTTCAACTTCTGTCCATCCCAAGGTCCCACCCACAGCTGCAGTGGGGTCTGGAAGCAGCACATAGGCTGGGTGCCCATGGCCAGGTGGCAACTAGTGCCTGCGTCTGTCAGTGGAGCTACAATGTGAGAGATGGAGAAGGTAGAAGGCAGAGTCCCTCTTCCAGGAGTGCACTGTGAAAAGGGGAAATGGGCCATGCCACAGCCTAAACCCATGAGACCAAGGAGCACCAAAAAAGGACCCTACAGGCTGGCCCAAGGAAGGGGGCTGGAGAAAATGCAGAATCTGGGCAGGCAGCCTATATGTAGGAGAGAGGCCTGGGCTGGGACCCCTGCCCATAGGACTAGAGGGGCATGGCCCAGTCACCCAGATCCCCTGCATGCAGGTGTTGGTACTGTAGAGGAAGGGACATGGTGGGTGTGGCCAAAGATGAGCCCACCACCTATGGCCTAGGAGTCTGAAGCTGACAGCCCAGGGCAGGAAGGGAGGGAGAAGGCAGGCCTAGGTCCCATAGAGGTGACCTAGCTTTCCATAGCCTGCTGCTTCCCTTAGCATCACTTCACATGATGTCTCATCTTACCATGTGGTTCATGAAGGAGGCTTTTCAACAGGCATGCAGTAATTCTAAGTGTTGGGCTTCTCGGTGGCTTTGCGTTTTTTACGTCTTAGAAAAATGTTTTGTGGTACCCATCCTGTGTGAATAGGTCTGCTTGCTTTTATTTAGTTCCTTATGGTAGATTCCCAGAAGTGGCCAAAGGTATGGATTTTTTGTCTAGCTCTTAACGTACATTGCCAGATTAATTTCCAAAAGGACCAAAATCACCCAGCAAGAGAACAGCATGCAGTTTCTCTGCAGCCTTGCCAATGCTGGGTGTTCTCATTTTGAGAACATTCTACTAATGTAGCAAATGGGAAGTGTTACCTTGTTTTGCTGTTGTTACCTTGTTTTTTGAATTGGCTTTCCTTCCATGACTGAGATTAAATCATCCTCCAAATATTTTTTACCCCATCACATTCCTTCCTTCATGCAGTTTGCAGTCTTTTTAAGTTCCTTATAGATTTATCTACCAGGGTCTTAACCTTTTGATTATTTTGTATGAGCTTTATCTTATCTGTTGTATGTTTTCCTTCAACACTGTTATTTGCTTTTGTTGGGCTTTAAGCAGAGAAAGGACACATAGCCAGATGGGGCATTTTAGAAACCTCTTCCAGCCCTCCTTTCATTGTCTCAGCACTTATCATCCCTGATATTTTGTTCAGTCTCTTAGCTTATCGTTGATCTGTCCTGCTGGTCTGGGAGGGAGCACCAGGCATGCAGGAACCTTGTGTGTCAAGCCTGTTCATCACCTGTGTCCATGGAAAGGATGGAGGCGGACAGCCTTTGTAGAATGAATGGCATTCTGGCACAGGACAAGGCAGGGTGAAGGACAAGTTGATGCAGGAGGCAGGGAGACCATTTTGGAATCTATGACAGTGACTTGGCCAAGAGATGGTGAATATGAGCCCACAGCTAGTGGTGCAAACAGAGGGATGTGGGTGGATAGAGATTTTGGTAGAAAGTACTTCCCTCCAGATGGATCTGTCCAGGAGGTTAAGGAAAGGAGGCAGGTGGAGGAGCCAGGGGTGACTCCTAGGCTTAGTGTGATATGGATGTAGTGCCTCAGTTTAAGGCTGGGTGCTCAGAGCTCCTGGGCACTTTACTCAGGCCTGGGCAAATGAAGGTGGTATGGGGATAGGGTGCTGAGGAGCTTCCCTGTGCCTGCCTATCCCACCAAGGAGTCTTGGGCAGAGCTTTGGACCCAAGATAGCAGCAGGTTTTCTAGTCCTGCTTCTTCCTCTCCTCCATGAATTCAGGGACAACCCCACAGCGGCCCAAGGTGGTGGCTCTGATGAGCCCATTATACGGATGGGGCCACTGAGGTCCCGGTGGGAAATACGGTGGTCCAGGACCACTGAGTGAGTTGTTGGAAGCAGCTTCTGGAGCAGGAGCATGGGGCTTTTGTCCCCACCCCTCCCCCTGCCTCCAGGGGCCAGGCTGGCGCCGGCCAGGGGAGCTCTAACTGGTTCCCTGCTGGGCCCCTGACCTGCCCTTGGCCTCTGCCCTGACCCTGTCCCGCTTCGGTGGAAGCCCCAGCTCAGCCTGCCACTCGCGAGTCCCACCCGACTCCTTTCTCTTGCACTCGTTGGCTCGTCGACCCCTCTGGGCCCGCCCCGCTGCCCCGCCCCGGCCCGCCCCTCTGAGCTGCTACTCCACGTCCCGAGGCTGAGCCTTCCTAGGTGGAAGCTCAGTCTTGCTGCCAGGAAGCTGCCGGCGCGCGAGCTGCGCGCGAGGCTTGGCTTCCACGTGCGAGCCTGCTCCGCCACCCCGCCTCCTCCTGGCCGCCGGGCCTGGGGACTCCCTGCTCTGGGACGGCGCCCCGCGCCCTGCCATTGCAGTAACCCTGGCCGGGACATCCACGCGTGGCAGCCTGCCGCCAGATCCAGGTCTCTCTCCTTTTGTTCTCTCCTAGGGGGGAGGACTGGGGCCGGAACAGCTACTAGAGGGTTTGCCGAAGCCGGTCACCTCGTCGCCCCTTTTCCCTGGGCGCGTCTGGCCTTGGGGGAGATCGAGGCTTTGAACCCCATTCTTTCGCACGCACACACCCCCCAAAGTCGTAAGCTCGAACTTGGGGCGTGATAGCGGGCAGGCCCAACGAAGGAGCCAGAAAGGAGGTGTGAAGGAGGTGGCTAGGGCTGGGACGCCCCGGGAGGAGCCTGGAAGGGGCTGTTAGACACCCGCTTGTCTTCTGGGAGACCCTCGCGCCTCCCCAACCCGGGCAGGGAGCAGCGCCCCGGCGCCCGAGTGGCTGCCGCGGTGCTTTTCTGGGGGCGCCTCTTTCTGTGTTCTCGCTGCTGGTGGGGCGCGAGGAGAGGAACGGGAGGTGTACGAGTGTCCCTGCGAGATTCGGCGCCCGCCTTCAGGACTTGGGGCTAGCTTTACATCTCAGCCCCGGAGCGGCGGTCCGCGGGGACCCGAGCTCACACCGCGCGCCTTCCCTGTCTCCGCAGCGCCTGCCCGACGTGCAGAGAACCGCGCGCCCATGGAGAGCCTCGGTCGCTCGTGCCTGTGGCTTCGCCGGGAGCTGTCGCCCTCGCGGCCGCGGCTGCTGCTCCTGGACTGCCGCAGCCGCGAGCTGTACGAGTCCGCGCGCATCGGCGGGGCGCTGAGCGTGGCCCTGCCTGCGCTGCTGCTGCGCCGCCTGCGGAGGGGGAGCCTGTCGGTGCGCGCGCTCCTGCCCGGGCCGCCGCTGCAGCCGCCTCCCCCTGCCCCGGTGCTCCTGTACGACCAAGGCGGGGGCAGGCGACGGCGCGAGGGCGAGGCCGAGGCTGAGGAGTGGGAGGCTGAGTCGGTGCTGGGCACCCTGCTCCAGAAGCTGCGGGAGGAAGGCTACCTGGCATACTACCTGCAAGGTAGGTATAGAGTGGACTTGGTGGGCACCTGCCAGGGGAGGACCCCTGCCTAGGGAAGCAACACCTTGCCTTCCAAGGGGATTCATAATTAATTTGACCTTGGGTAAGCCCCGTCTATTTTGTCTAAAGTGGAGGTGAGACTCCCTCTCCCAACAGCTGCTAGGCTGCTTTCAGGGGAGGGGAGCCTGATCATGACCTTGGGCAGGTCCTTCACCCTTGAGAAGCCCCAGTTCTTAGTCTAGAAAATGGGGAGAACTGGGCCGAACTGACCTAGTTAACAGGATGCTCAAGAACAAAGTCCTACGTTTGGGATCCCTGTGTCTGGCCAACAGCTTCCCCACCTTCCTGGTGCTCCCTGCTCCCCTGTACCTCAAAGGGGGCAGAGGCCAGACAGCAGGAGGGAAAATCCCAGGCCCTGAGATGGTGGGGGAAAATCCTGGAGAAGGTGTGCAGGCAGGAGAAGGCATGAGGACAAGGGACCAGCCTCCCCTGTAGTCAGGGCAGGGCCCTGGATGTACAAAGTGGAGGCAAGTTGATACAGGTCTGTTGGCCCTGTTCAAGCCAGATACCCCCTCCCCAGAGGCCCAGTGCAGGGGCAAGGTTCCTGTGAAGCTATAGAGGCAGCTGTCCCCACCTCCTGATCAGTTGGTCACCAAGAAAGGTCAGTTGGGCTGTAATGAGAATATATAAATATAGAAAGTGTCAGATTTCCAGGTCCCCACCCCCAGCTCAGGGAAATGATCGAATCTGTAGACAAAAGAGTTGCTGGCTTCTCAAGACTTTGGAATCATTCAGATGGAATGTCATACTCTCTCCCAAGCTCCCCATTTCTTGGGGTCCCATTTCATCCCTTAGCGTTCTCCAGGCCACACCTGATCAGGAGATGCCCAGGTAGAGAACTGACACCCAAACCTTTCTTCTTCTTTAACTGATGATTGCTGTCCTCAGTTGAGCCCTCACATCTGCCTTAGCTCTCAGCCCTGGAGCTCTAAGATCCTCTTGGGTGGCTCTGTCAGGACTCAGCTTCTTGCATCTCCAGTGGCCACAGTGGGCACTTGTCATCCAGTGCTGCATGAGGATTGCTAGGGCGCCCACAGCGTACCACACATGGCCCCCCCTGTGTAAATGAAACGCCCCTTGGCGCTTTTGTTCCGTTTGGGGAGATCTGCAAACCCCCTAGGTTGTATAGGGCCAGCTCCCTAACCCCTACCAGGGGCACTTGGCTGCTCAGGAAGCCAGGTCAGCAGGACCCTTTGCTTCTCCCTCCACAGGTGGCTTCGCCAGATTTCAGGCCGAGTGCCCTCACCTGTGTGAGACCAGCCTCAATGGTGGTGCTGGCTCAAGCATGGCCCCAGTGCCCAGCCCAGTGCCCGTGGTGGGACTGGGTGGCCTGTGCCTGAGCTCCGACTGCTCTGACGCGGAATCTGAGGCTGACCGCGACTCTATGAGCTGTGGCCTGGATTCAGAAGGCACCACGCCTCCCCCAGTGGGGCTGCTGCCATCCTTCCCGGTCCAGATCTTGCCCAACCTCTACCTGGGCAGTGCCCGGGATTCGGCCAACTTAGAGAGCCTGGCCAAGTTGGGCATCCGCTACATCCTCAATGTCACCCCCAACCTCCCTAACCTCTTTGAGAAGAATGGTGACTTTCACTACAAGCAGATCCCCATCTCTGACCACTGGAGCCAGAACTTGTCCCAGTTCTTTCCAGAGGCCATTGCATTCATTGGTGAGTCTACCTTGCCCTCTCCTTCCTTCCTCTCCACTGCACCTCACCTCCAGCCTCTCCCATTTCTTCTCCCTCTCCCTTAAGAGAATTCTTCCCAGGCTTACCTGCCATTCCCAGAGCGGGGATAACCCTTCTAGGGTGGGGGTGGACAGGGCTCAAGCCAGCTCCAGAGCCTGCTAGCAAAACCTCCAGGACTCTTGAGGGCGAGGGGTGGGCTGCAAGGGCCCCTCTGGAAGGCCACCTGGCTATGGTCTCACACTGGTCCTTGGGTCACCGTGGCTCTGCACTCCCCCCCTAGACGAGGCCTTGTCCCAGAACTGCGGGGTGCTCGTCCACTGCCTGGCAGGGGTCAGCCGCTCTGTCACCGTCACCGTGGCCTACCTCATGCAGAAGCTCCACCTCTCACTCAACGATGCCTACGACCTGGTCAAGAGGAAGAAGTCTAACATCTCGCCCAACTTCAACTTCATGGGGCAGCTGTTGGACTTTGAGCGCAGTCTGCGCTTGGAGGAGAGGCGCTCCCAGGGGCAGGGCAGTGGGGGCCAGGAGTCTGCCACCTCTGACCCCCCCTCCTTTTTTACCACCCCCACCAGCGATGGGGTCTTTGAGCTGGACCCCACATAAGACCATGTGGGGCTGGCAGGGCTGGTCCCCACCCATGACCCCACACCCAGTGGGTGCTCTAACCACCCATATAGTAGGGGAGAAGGGGGGAGGGGACTCAGCCATAAGCAGGGGGGTGGGGGTGGGGGGGAGGGAAAGCTCAATACCTCACTCGGGGGCGGTGGAGCAAGGCAGGGGCCAGAGCAAAGACCTGCCCTACCCACTCTCAGCCTATTAAACGTGCCTAAGGGCCGGCCCCAGGGCCATCGGCCTTACCCGTGCGCTTTCGGGTGGGACCACGCTCCAGAATCTGCCTCTTCTGCGACTGTTACTTTACTCTTTTGGGGGTGGGGTGGGGTTCCCTATCGAAGAACCATTGCAGGTGGCTGCCTGTTCCCTGGGGCCCTGGGTGCTCGCCAGCTCTGCTAGGCCCTGGGCCTCCCTGCTATTTCCCCCTTCAGGAAAGTCGTGTGCCACTTCCTTTGCCACAGGAACCTGCTCCCAGACCCTTCCCTGTCCCAAATGGCCACTTGTGAGGAGAGAGTCACCACCACCACCACCAGGGTAGTCATCTCCCTGCTTGTCTGTCAAGGGCTTGGGTCTCTTAGGGCTGAGAGCCTCCCAGGAGATGTGGACCCAGAGATCAACAACTGCCCGGCCTCCACAGGGACAGTCTCTCTGGAGGCCTCCACGGGGACAGTCTCTCTGGGTGGCTTCTTACTGCGCCTGGGAGCCACTGGGCGGGTTCCCGGCCACACATCTGGCACCCTGACTGTTTCCTTCCTCCTCCCCCAGATGTCTTGACAGGATCACTAGGGCTCTTTGTGACTGAGGGTGGTCAAACTGCCACCGGAGGAGATGGGGTCTCAGAGCAAGAGCTGGGAGGGGAGGGAGGGAAGGATGAAGGCCTTGATTTTGCTGCTGCGGGTCCCACAGCCGCTGTGGGGGGGGGGGAAGGGGCCAAGCTGCAGACACACACGGTCATTCATTGCAGGCCGCACCCCTTGTAGGAAGTGTACGTGTGCGCGCACGTGCACATCCAAGTTCATACATGCACACTAGCCTCCACTTACATGCTCGCCTGGGGCTGGCAGTCCCATCGCCCCCTCAAATCTGGAAGAGGGGCTATGCTTGTTTGTTTTTGTAATCCACATCATGATTGCTTTCTTTAATTGTTCCTCCTGAATAAACAGTTTATTTAAGATACTGAATAGAGAGGAAAGCTTCTTCATGAGCTCCTTAGGAGTTCTGGGGGAAGGTGGGGAAGAACCTTTTTGCCTGCTCCTAGGAGGGCATGCTGTGCTGGCCAGGGACTCAAGTGCCACTTCACATCCTCCATGTCATTTCCCAATCTCTGAGCCCCCATCCCCTCACCACACATCTGAGCTCCCCCCTGCCACACCTGCTAAAGACCAGGACCCATCAGCAAGCCAAACAGAAGAGGTTGGCTGCTTAGAGCTGCCTGGAGGGGAAGACGACTCAGTGTGAGTGAGTCACACAGTATGTATCCATTGCCTCAGACAGCAGGGAAGAGAGCACCCAGATTCAGCCATGAAGTTTGGCAACCAATCCCCAAAACACAATGTGAATCAGACCCAAACCCTGCCTCAAGGCAAGCTCCCAGCAGCCCTGGTTAGACACCATCATGAGGTTGACGGGAGCTGTAGGGTGGCCCAAGCAGTGGGAGGACAGGCACTCTCGCTGACATAATGTGGAATTTGGACTTCGAAGGCCTAGACAGGGCAGAGAGGGCCCTGGGGGGGTCTTTGGGCTATCTGAAGTGACAGATGGGGCCTGCCTCTCCATCAGAACACTGCCAATGCCTTCTCCACAGCAGGCTGGAGGTGCTGGTAATACTGCAATTCTGCACCACAGAGATGGCAGAGCGGAAGGGCAGCTGGAGGGTGGGTGGGGAACAAGTGTAGCTTGAGAAAACAGCTCTGTGTCACTACAACAAATACCTGGGCTAATCAACTCAGGAGAGAGAGGGGTTATTTTGGTTCCCAGTTTCTGAGACTCCAGTCTGGGATCACTTGGTGCTGTTGCTTTACACTCATGGTGAGGCCACACATCACAGTGAGAGAATGTGTCAGAGCAAAACTGATCACTCCATGGCCAGGAAGGAAAAGAGCATGTCCCCAATGGACCTAGGGACTGCGTACCAAGCGCCACCTCCCAGAGTTCCCACGACTTCCAAATAGCACCACTCTGGGCCAAGCCGTTTGGAGACATTCAGGGTCCCAACCACAGCCAAAGACTTGTGAGTAACATGGAACAGAAATGCGGGCAGCCCTTCTGCTCCACAGGCCCTGGAATTGGGATGAAATCTAAAACCATGTGACTGTATGGCTGAGCTGATGAGAAAATAAGAGAAAGGCTCTCAGGTAAGGAACAGTGAGGATCCTGGAGTCCAGTAAAGGGGCTGCTCCAGGGGACAACAGGGCATCTCCTAGCCCAGGAGCCAGAAGCCTTCACAAGGGACACAGCCTTGCTGACCTCCAGAACTGTTAGAGGATAAAATTTTGTTTGATAAAATTTAAGCTACTACCTTGTGTAACTTGTGACAGCAGCAATAGAAAACAAACACAATAGATGACCTTGAAAAAATACCCCCACAAAAAGAGGTGAGGATGTGTGTTTATCTTGACCTTGGAATTGGGTGAAAGTAGAATAAAAGAAAAATGACACTCCTGAGAATTCATTGCCACAAGTGGAAATTCTCAATTAGAGGGGCCTATTCAGAGTAATGGATGTTCCAGAATGTCTCTTGGAGAGACACAGTGATAGCGTCAGTGGGAAGCTGCAGGATTGGTCTTCAAACTGCATTTAACTCTCTTATACCCAGATTTCACTTAGATTGTCATAGCTTAATAAAAATAGGAAAGCTTAAAACATTAATAAAATACACTGTTTAGTAATCCCAGCAGCTCAGGAGGCTGAAGCAGGAGGATGGCAAGTTAAAAGGTAGCCTCAGCAACTCGGTGAGACCTTGTCTCAAAATAAAATATAAAAAGGGCTGGGGATGTGGCTCAGTGGTTAAGTGCCCCTGGGTTCAATCCCTGGTACCCAAAATAAAATAAAATAGATTGGAAGTTCTAGGTGAAATGGTCCAGAGGTAGAATGGCTGCAGACTGACTCTTTGAAGGGATGACCTTTAACCACAGGCCACAAAGAATTCCTATAGGAATTTTATTTTTTATTTTTTTTTTTTTTTAGAAAGAGAGAGAGAATTTTTTAATATTTATTTTTTAGTTTTTGGCGGACACAACATCTTTGTTTGTATGTGGTGCTGAGGATCCAACCCGGGCCGCACTCATGCCAGGCGAGCACGCTACCACTTGAGCCACATCCCCAGCCCCAGGAATTTTAAATATATATAATGAAAAATGTGTAAGGAATCAAGCTACCATGAGTGACAGAAACATACAAATATAAAAACTTAACTATCACAAAAAGAAAAAAAAAAGAAAACTTAACTATCAATTCTAAGATAACAGATTTAAAACTTGTATGTCACAGTATATGATTAATATGTTTAAATAAATAAAAATCCAGAGGTAGTGGTATATCAGCCACTTGGGAGGCTGAGACAAGAGGATCCCAAATTTGAGGCCAGACTGGTGAACTTAGTGAGAGCCTATCTCAAAATAAAATGAAAAGGGCTGGGGATGCATCCCAGTAGTAGACTGCCCCTGGGTTTAATCCCCAGTACGAGAGAGAGAGAGAGAGAGAGAGAGAGAGAGAGAGAGAGAGAGAGAGAGAGAGAAGGAATGACAGAAAAAAAAAGGTGAAAAAGAAGTCAAAGGAAGTATTTAAAGTGTGACAAAGGAAAAATAACTATAAAATGACCAGGTACTCTTAAAAAAGACCAAATAGAATTTCTAGAAATTGAAGATACAACTATTGATCAGTAAAGGACAGAATAGAGAGAATAATTTTTTTTCTTTTAAAAGATGGAATTTTCCAAAAGTGGTAAAGGATCAGTTTTGGAAAAGATGCTAGAAGAGATGCTTAGTGTCCCCCAATCTCCATCTTCTCCTTCTCCCTTTTGGAAATTTTATTTCTAAATAAAATCACTGCTAATGGTGACTCTGTTCTTGCACATCATCTGCTTTTTCCACTAGTACTCTTAGCATTTTAATCACAGTCACTTTAAATTCCCGGCCTGACAATTCAACATTCCTATCATATCTAACTCTGGTTCTGGCGCTTTGTCTCTTCAAACTGTTTTTTGCCATTGAAGTTTGTTGTTGTTCTTGAGAGCTGGATCTGGGTGAAAGGAACTGCTGTAAATGGGTCTTTAGAGATGTGGTGGTGACGGGATGGTGAGGGGACGCAGTGTCCAACTCAATGACTAAGTCTCCACCTTGGGTAAGCCTGTGTCCCTGACCCATGACCTTCACCAATGCTTCTCAGACTCTGTCCCTGTACATAGGATAGGATGGCTATGGCAGGCTGGAGCTGAGCTTGCCCATTCCCCCAGCTCGGTGAGCCTTCAGTAAAAGCCTAGAAGGACAGGTTCCTATTAACTAGTTTCTCTTGAGAACAGGCCTTATTAAGAAGAGAATGCTCAGGATATATTTCAAAATGGTTTATTTCTCCCCTTCTCCTGCCAGAAGCATGAGATCCTTCCCTGTGAGAATCTGATGGCACTTCTGGAGAGAAAACTCCCTAAAGCATGGGATGCCCTGAGACTACCCTCCCACAGCAGAACTCTGACTTGTTCTTACTGAGTCTCCAGCAACCCAGCAATTACAGTGCAGGTTTCTGTGCCCTGGCATTGGTTTGTGCTTGTGGGTTTCTGCTCTGGGTGTCTGGCATCTCTGTGTGCACCTGTGTCACTTCACCTGAGAGGCAGCAGTTTGCTCTGTGACCTCAATTGTCTGATGGAACTAAGAGGGGTAGTTCATTTTCAGTTTGTTCAGCTTCTCATTTGTTTAGGACGGTGTGAGGACTTGTCAGCTTCTTCCACACCAGACTGGAAACCCAAACTTTTATAGGTTGACTTTTCTTCCCATTATGGGTCACATTTGTTGCTGCTTCTACCTGGGCCAGAAAGCCTGGCTGGGAGAGCTCACATAGTTTGGTTTCACTCCCTTGCAGACCACAGGCCTTTACTGACTGCTATTCATTAGCTGAAAACTATTGTTGTTGTTATTATTGTTGTTGTTGTTATTTTTGTTATTATTATTATTTTGATACCAGGAATTGAACTTTTTTTTTTAAAGAGAGAGTGAGAGAGGAGAGAGAGAGAGAGAGAATTTTTAATATTTATTTTTTAGTTCTCGGCGGACACAACGTCTTTGTTGGTATGTGGTGCTGAGGATCGAACCCGGGCCGCACGCATGCCAGGCGAGCGCGCTACCACTGAGCCACATCCCCAGCCCAGGAATTGAACTTTAACAAAGCTTAAAGTTATTCGATATCAATATGACCATGAGGGAGTAACAGGGTCCAGATTACATCCCCTACCATAAACAACTAGAAAACTGGCAAAACATGAATCAATAGTTTTCAGCCCAGTGTGGTGCTACATGACTGTAATCTCAATGGCCCAGGAGGCTGACACAGGAGGATCATGAGTTCAAAGCCAGCCTCAGCAATTTATTGAGGTCCTAAGCAACTCAGTGAGACCCTGTCTCTAAAAAAATATTAAAAAGGGCTGAGAGGGCTGGGGCTGTAGCTCAGTGGTGGAACACTTGCCTCACATGTAGGAGTCACTAGGTTCAATCCTCAGCACCACATAAAAAATAAATAAATAGGGGCTGGGGATGTGGCTCAAGCGGTAGCGCGCTCACCTGGCATGCATACAGCCCGGGTTCTATCCTCAGCACCACATACAAAAAAAAAAAAAAAAAAGATGTTGTGTCTGCTGAAAACTAAAAAATAAATATTAAAAAATAAATAAATAAATAAAATAAAGGTATTGTGTCCATCTACATCTAAAAAATATATTTAGATAGATAGATAGATAGATAGATAAAAAGGGCTTGGGATATGACTCAATGGTTGACTACCCCTGAGTGCAATCCCTGGTACACCTTCTGCCAAAAAAAAAAAAGAGTCACCCACAGAATGTGTCAAATGAAGGTTTAAAGGGAGGATTCCAGCTGTGGGCAAATGAATGTATTAGCAAATAATCTCCCCCAAAAGCAACTATAAAGTTGTAGGGAATTTACAAAAACAATGTTTTGGATCTGGGATTCAATGAAAGAGTGCATCTGGGAGCAAGTAGGTGATTACATATCATACCAAGAACAGAGAGAAAGAGAAGGGCCAGGCTTTCCCCCTTATAACAACCCTCTCAAAAGTTCTTGGGTCACTGAAGAACTCCCTTCCAAGAGCATATCCCAGTGACCTATGAACCCCTCAGTAGGCCCTACCTTCTCCTGAGGCCAGAAGGCAGTGGGATAATGTATTCCAAACCAAAAGGAAAACATGCTACCAAACAAAAATTCTATATGTAGCAAAACTATGCTTTAAAAGTTTAAAGCTAAAAAAATCATTCCCAGATAAATAAAGGCTGAGAGAATATTCACTATTAGCATAACTCTTCACAAGAACTACACAAGGAGGATCTTTGGGCTGAAAGGAAATGACATCAGCTAGCAACTTGAATTCAAAGTAAGACATGAAGACCAGGATAAGTGGTTAACATATGAGTTCATATAAAAGTCTCTCTTGAACTGGGATGTAGCTCAGTGGGAGAGTGCTTGCCTGGTATGCATGAAGTCCTAGGCTCCATCTCAAGCACTGCACAAAAAAATCTTTTATTACATTATTTCTTCACTTCTTGTATTCATTTCTTTTAAAAAACACAAGATTGCATAAAGCAATAGCTATAACACTGTATTATCTGACTTATAACCTATAAAAATGTACTATATATGACATTGTTAGCACAGAGTAGAAGGGAAAAATGGTAGCATATATTGTAATAATGGCTGTGTATTTTACCAAAATTAAGTAATATTAACCTGAACTACATTGTGATTAGTTAAGATTCATAACATAAACACTAGGGAAAACACTAGGAAAATAACCCTAAAATACAGAACCAACAAAGAAAATAAAATAGTGCAGTAAAAATTTTTAATAAAAAGAAGGTGGCCAAGAACCAAGACAAGAGCAAAGAGACAAGGAAAATAAATAGCAAAATGTCAAATGTAAATCCAACCATATCAGTCATTACAATAAGTGTGAGTGATCTAAATCCTCCAACAAAAAATCAAAGATTCAAAAAAGGAAGATTCAACTAACTGCATACTACAGATTGCTTCCAAGGGTCAGATCTTATGTTCAAAGGAAAAAAAACATCAGAAAAAATCTGGGTGTGCTGGTACATGCCTGTAATACCGGCTACTCAAGAGGCTGAGGCCAGTCTCAACAGCTTTTCGAGACCCTATCTCAAAAAAAAAAAAAAAAAAAAGGAATTGAGAATGTAGCTCAGTGGTAAAGCACCCTGGGTTTAATCCCCAGTACCACACACACGCACACAAAAAAAAGAAAAAAAGAAAAAGAAATGCCTTGCAAACTGTAACCATCAAGCTGGAGTAGCTATATAATTAAAGAAAAAATTCATTTCCTAATGATAAAAGGTCATTTCTTCAGAAAGATATAAACATATATGTCTCTAACAACACAACCCCAAAATACATAATACCTGAAGCAAGAACACATGAAACTGAAGGAAGAAAGAGAAAATTCAACTATAGTAGTTGAATATTTCAATGCTCATTTTCAATAGTCAATAGAACTACACAGAAAACTAGCAAGGATGTAGAATATTTGAACAAAATTATCAACAAAATTGACCAAACTGATACCTATAGAACATACCATTCAACAACCACAGAATACATATTATTTTCAAATACATATGGAACATCCTCCAGGATAAAAAATAACTTAGGTCATAAAATAAGTCTCAATACATTTAAAGAGACTGAATAATACAAAATATCCTCACTGACCACAACAGAAATAAAGTAGAAGTCAAAAAAGGGAGGAAACTAGAAAACTACAAAAATTTTGAAAAGTAAACAACATACTTTTAAATAACTTACAGGTTTAAAAAAAACAAGGAAAATTAGAAAAGGCTTTTAACAGAATGGAAATAAAAACATGATTTATCAAAATTTATGGAGCACAGCTAAGGTAGGTCTTAGAAGAAAATGTATAACAAGGAAAGGTCTCAAATCAATAACCTAAGTATCTACCTTAAACGAAAAAAAAAATGAGCAGACTGAATCCAAAGAAACAGAAGAAAAAATTAATATTAGCAAAGAAAGAAATGAAACCCAAACCAGGAAACAATAGAGAAAATCAATTTTGAAAAAGTTGGTTCTTTGCAAAAATCAACAAAGTTGATCTTAGCTAGACTAACCAAGAAAAAAGAGAATCAAATTTCCAAGATCTAGGGCTGGGGATGTGGTTCAAGCGGTAGCGTGCTTGTCTGGCATGCGTGCGGCCCGGGTTCGATCCTCAGCACCACATACCAACAAAAATATTGTGTCCTCCAAAAACTAAAAAATAAATATTAAAATTCTCTCTCTCTCTCCCTCTCTCTCACTGTCTCTCACTCTCTTTAAAAAAAAAATTTCCAAGATCTAGAAAGAAAACAGAACACCACTACTGACCTATAGAAATTAAAAGGATTATGAGAGGATGTTTTGAAGAATCTTATGCCAAAAAATTGGATAAACTCAGATAAAATGGACAATTTCCTGAGTGTCTCAGGAATAAGTGCCCCTGGGGTCAATGCCTAGTGCCCCCCCACACACACACACACACAAAGGCAGTGTGGTACTGGCATAAGGATAGATATTCAGATAAATGGAACAAAATTGAAAGTGCAGAAAATAAAAACTTAGTATGATGTTCAATCGATTTTCAACAAGGGAGTCAAGATAAATCCACAGGAAAACAATGGGCTTCTCAAATGGTTTTGGACAACCATGAAAACAAGAATGAAGTGGGACCCTAACCTCACACCACATACAAAAATCAACTTGAAATGGATCAAAAAGTTAAACGAAAGAGTTCAACAATTTAGAAGAAAATAGAGATGTAAATATTTGTAGTCAGGATTAAACAATTGTTTTTTTTTGTTTTGTTTTGTTTTGTTTGGCTACAACAGTAAAAGCAGCCAAAGAAACTTATTGCATTTCACAGTTTTAAGACTTTTGTGCAGTGGGGATGAAAAGGATGGTGCAAAGAGACAGACACTATCACCCTATATACATGTATGATCACACTACTGGAGTGACTCTGCCCCACGTACAGCCAGAGGAAGGAGAAGTTACGCTCCATTTGTGTACAATGTGTCAAAATGTATTCTACTGTTATATACAACTAATTAGAGCAAATTTTCTTAAAAAAAAAAAAAAAAAAAAACTTTTTGTGCAGCCCAGCACAGTGGTGCATGCCTATAATCCCAGCAGCTTGGGAGGCTGAGGCAGGAGGATCACAAGTTCAAAGCTAGCCTCAGAAACTTAGCTAGGCCCTAAGCAACTCAGTGAGACCCTGTCTCTAAATAAGAATAAAAAGGGCTGTGGATGAAGTTCAGCGATAAAGCAACCAACCCTGGGTTTAATCCTTAGTACAAAGACAAAAAATATATATATATATATCTAGTGCATCAAAGGACTCTATGAAAGAACAAAAAGACAACCTGTGGAATGGGAGAAAACATTTACAAATCATACATCTGATAAGGACCTAGTAACCAAAATATATAAAAAACTTTAATAGCTAAACTTTAATAGCTAAAAAATTAACCAATTAAAACATGAACAAGGACTACGCATGAAGCTCAGTGGTAGGGCACTTGCCCAGCATACATAAGGCCCTAGATTTAATCCTCAACACTACAAAAAAAAAGTTTTGTATATATGTCTCTCCAAAGAAAATATGCAAATATCTAAAATACCTATGTGAAAAGATGCTTAATATCATTGGTCATTGGAGCAATGCCAATCAAAACCACAGAATACCCTAGAATGGCTATAAACAAAAATCTGCTAGGTGAGGTGGCATGCCTGTAATCTCAGCAGCTCAGGATACTGAGACAGGAGAATCACAAGTTCAAAGCCAGCCTCAGCAACTTGGTGAAGCCCGAAGCAACTCAGTGAGACCCTGTCTCTAAATAAAATACAAAGTAGAGCTGAGGATGAGGTCAGTGGTCAAGTGCCCCTGAGTTCAATCCCTGGTACCACCCCCACACAAAAAAAGACAATAACAAGTGTTATCGAGGGGGGATGTAGCTGAGCGGTAGAGCACTTGCCTAGCATGTATGAGGCCCTGAGTCCCAACTTCAGTACTGCAAAAGAAATGTGTTAACAAGGATGTAGTGAAATAGGAAACCCTGTGCAATGCAAAATGGTTTAGTTGCTTTGGAAAACAGCAACTAAATCATTGAAATTTCCTTCAAAAAGTAAACATGGAGTTACAATAGGATCCAGCAATTCCTCTTCTAGGTATATACTCAAGAAAACTGAAAATATATATCCATACAAAAATTTCACAGCACTATTATTTAGGATAGCTAAAAGGTGGAAGCAATTCAAATGTCCATAAATGGATAGATAATATGTAGCCTATCAATACCATGGAATACTATTCATCTGCAAAAAGGAATAATTGGTACATTTACCATAGATGCTACAATGTGATGAACCCTAAAAACATATGCTAAGGGTAAGAGGTCAAACACAAAAGTTCCCATATGGTATGATTACATTTATTTGAAATATTAGAATAAACAAATCCACAAAGACAGAAAGTAGATTAGTGGTTGTCAGAGGCTGAGGGAAGAGTTATGGGGTAATGGGATTTCCATTTGGGATAATGAAAAGTTTCTGGAATTATATCATAGGGTTGGTTACGAAACTTTTTAAATATACTAAAATTCATTAAATTATATATTTTAAAGGGTGAAATTTATAGTACATGAATTATATATTAATAAGAAAACAAATTTTAGGGCTGGGTTGTAGCTCAGTGGTAGAGCACTTGCCTAGCATATGTGAGAATCTGGGTTTGATTCTCACCACCATATATAAATAGATAGATAGATAGATAAAAATCCATTGACAACTAAAAAATATTTTTAAAAAAGAAGACAAATTTTAAGCTTGAAAAGTAAAGGATTAAAAAAGACATAGCAAGCTAATATAAATAAAAAGGCATAGCTGCTATATTAATATCAGATAAAGTAAAGTATAATAAAGGCAAAAAGCAATGCTGAAACTAATACACGTGTTAGCTTGTATTCTTCATTAAATTTTGATAAAATGTTTAACTTACTTGAAATATATAGCAAATGTGAATTCATATGCACTTAATAACATAACTTCAAAAATTCAGTAAGCAATAAATGAAACAACTACAAGGAGAAATTGGCATAAAGAAGTTGGGACCTACTCAGAGCATCATGTGAGGCAAGACTTGGCTCCCTGGGGCTCGAAGATCTATCAAAATCTCAGTGAGGTGTGAGGGGAAAGAACTGGAGGAATGGATGTAAGGTTTTCATGATTATCAAGAGGGACCAGATAGGATTGGAAAATGTTGGGAAAACATCTTTAAAACAAAACTCGCATCTTGTCACTGTCCTGCTTAAACCTTCAGTGGCTCCCTAGTGTCCTCTTCAGAAAGTTCACTTCGCAAGCTGTTCCCTAGCCACTTCCTCTCACAAGTCTCCTCAATCAACCAAATTAGTTTGTTATTTCTTGACACCCAGTACTTTTTATCTTGCCCACCTGTGGTTAGGGATGGAGACAGGAATGCCTGGAGGAAGCTGGGGTTGGGTGGAGAATGATTGTCATGCACCTAAACACAGTGTCTGGCCGGGAGGAATGCACAGTTTATGGAGCCAAGTCAGTCAGCACCTGACATGGCTTGGCCCCTTTGTCTTCAGCCTCTCTCCTGTGTTCTCCTTCACAACCCACCGGGCCTGCCCTGGTCAACCCGCTTCAACTGAGCTCCATCCTTCCAGTGTCAGTCCCACTTCAGCTGCTTTGGCAAAGGCCCTCTACATCTCTTGCCTTATTCCTTTCACAGACCCAGATGTGTCTCCCAGTCACCAACCCTGCTCCACTTCCGGACCACACCTCATACTGAACTCCAAAGAGAACTTCAGAGGGCCCAGGTCCCACATCCCATCCCTGCCACTGCAGGGAAAACCTGCCTGGTTGCCATTAAGTGAGATCTGCAACTGAGGCACAGAGAACAGTAAAGACAACACTAGCCACCTGCAAGGACCAAACTGAAATCCACAGTGGGTTTTCCCTTCCCAGAGTTCTCTCTTCCTTAGCACACTCTTAGCATTCACGAAAAGATGGGTGGAAAGAAGTGCTCTTGCTTACCTCAATTCCCCAGTCATTAAGACCCAAACAAGACATAATTTATATGGAGGCAAGTAGGAAGACGTAGTAAGAGAGTGTGAGTTCAATGCTCACTGTTACAAGTGACATAGCTTTGGCTCAGTTACTCAGCCTCAGTTTCCCCAAATGGAAAGTAGGGGAGATAATAACAATGTCAGCTACCTCATTCACATGTGAGATTCAAGTCAATATATGTGAAGTTCTCCAGAACAGTCTCTGGCACAGACTAAGTGTGCAATCAAGAGTCAGTATTAGCATCTTTTTTATTAGAAAGAAGAAAGATTCCGAGGGGCTGGGGATATAGCTCAGTTGGTAGAGTGCTTGCCTTGCATGCACAAGGCCCTAGGTTCAATCCCCAACACTACAAAAACAAAGTAAACAAAATAAAACAATTAGAAAGAAGAAACCTTCATTAATAATAAGTATAGGGGTTGGGGGTTGTGGCTCAGTGGTAGAGCACTCACCTAGCACGTGCAAGTCCCTGGGTTTGATCCTCAGCACCACATAAAAATAAATAAATAAAATAAATGCATTGTGTCCAACTACAACTAAGAAATAAATATTTCTTAAAAATAATAAGTATAAAGCTAGACACATATTTGCAAAGAGACGTATGAGGAATAAGTCAATTTTTCTCTACTTTTATGTCCCTCAGGCCCCTCAAACTCACCATATCCCAAACCAATGTCATTATGTCTCCCCCAAAATCACCCCAGTTGAACCCTTCTTTATGAATGGTTCCATGTCCACCTAGAGACACACAGGCTATTCACCCTACCTCCTTCATTCCCCACCCCAAATCCACCATCAATTCCTAAAGAGCTTCTAGGATAACCTCTGGGTCTCCCTGTCCCCAATGACACTGTACAGGTTGAGCCTCCTTGAAACCTCTGCCACCCACACTTTTGCTCCAAGACACAGCATGTCATCTACCCTGTTTGGCCCAGATCTGGGGAGACAGTTTCTTCTTGTATCCTCCACAAGGGTTCCCCTGCTCAATTCTGGTCAGATCTGCTGACACCCGGGAAGATCAACCTGCTCTGAGGGGCTGCACTCCACCAGCTTCACAGCACCTGAGCTTTACAGCCAGTTCAAGCTTCTCCCAAACTGGACAAAGGCATGCTTTGGTCCAAACCCCTTCAATAGCTCCCCATGCTCATAGACTAAGGCCTGAACCCCTTACCTTGCCAGGATTGCTAGGGCCCTTTCCTCCAGACACAAGCTGGAATGTTCCCCAGTACCTCCACCCAGCTCCCTCTCCACCTACCTCACACCACCCTTTGCCTTCTAGTAAAGGAGCCCTTCCTCTCTCCTTCTGCCCAAGTGACCCAAAACTTTCCTCTCCGGAACTGGACTCAGATGAGAAAGTCTGGGAGAGATGAAGTAGGGGTGCCACTCTACCTAACTTAGGAGTCTCCCCTATCACCCGCCCCCAGATTGACAGGACCTCTTTGTTGAATGAGGACTTCTCCAGGGCAGGATTTTGGGAGATGTGGAGGGGAATACAGATTTGAGCCACTGCTCCAGGTACTGAAGGAACCAGAGGTGGCTAATGGATGTCTAAAGACGTAACCGTGGCGCCCCCTGCTGTCAGGAGGCCAAATTGCACCATATGACAGGGCTGCTGGGCTGGGTCCCAACTCTGCAGAAGGGATCTGGCCCCACGCCTGACTTGGAAGAGCTGGCCACTCTGAACGAGGGTTTATTCTTTCTGGAAAGTTGGCTCTAGTACTCATGCTCAGGGCTCCTGGAGCGGCAAGCATGGTGCTTTCCCCACACAGATCATTCTTAGCATCCCAGTAAAACTATCCCCTGCACTCGTCTGAGGAGCCCACCGCATTTCCAGCATCTGGCATACAGTACAGGCCCAACCAATACTTTGCAAACCAAAGGAGAACAAATAAGTGTCCTGTATGAGTGAGTGAGAAGATGGGAAACACAGCAAGCCAGCCAGCAAGATGCTGGTAAAGATGTCCAAATAATGACAAGGCCCCAGGTAGGGGCAGAGGGGTGGCAGGAGAGGCCTTTGGAGGAAAGGAGGCCAAGGTGCTGAGACCTGGCTGTGATACTGGTTAGCTGAGGTTCCCCTCTGAGTTGTGTGACTCAAAGCCTGAAGTGTAGGATGGCATGTGGGTAGATGTGAGGAGGGAGGAGCTGCCCACCAGCTTCCAGAATTCCCCCTGGTCTTGGGAGGGGATGGCAGAATGTTAGGACAGAAGAGCAGCTGTCTGCACTATCATATACCCAGAGCACAGGTGCCATGACTGCTCTCCTCCCTGGAAACAACGCCAAACCCCATCATATCCAAGACCAGTCCAGCCTCGGATTGGGCCTCATGGCCTCCTTTTGATCCCAAACTTTGAAAAGGAGAGGAATCTTCTTTAACATGCACCCTGGCCATTTAGCTCATCCCCTGGGGGCTCAGGGGAAGGATTCTCCAAGGGGAAGGGGTGGCCTGCTAGCCTGGAATTCTGGCTGAGGCCAAGGAGTAGCCCTGGGGGTCTTCCCTGATGGAACCAGCAAGGCCAGCCATTGAAGCCCTGATCCATCATAGGTGGTGATGGAAGACCTGGGAGCCGCTACACCAGAACAAAGACCACAGTTCTTCATGCCATCCATCACAGCTCCTTGTGTTCCAGCTGCTAGCCTGGGTCCGCTCAGGCGTGATGCCCATAGTTCCAAAGCCCCAGCACAGTACAGGGGGTAGAGGCCCCTGTGGTACCCTCTCCTGGTTGAGGGGCTCCTTTTCATCCTCTGACACTGAGGTTCCTAGGATTTCACACAAGCTGCCCACTGGAAGGGGAAGGAGGTAGGAAGAGGTGGGAGAAGGCCCGGCATATGCAGAGCATGGACACTGCAGCCCTGCACTAGAGGCCCAGAGACAGTGCTGTTCTTCGCATTGGGGAGAGGGATTTGGCTTCCCGCCATTGCCCCCTGCTGGCAGCCCAGCGTGCCTCTGCTGCTGCCCAGAGACCGAGGGTCCCAGGCAGTCAGATCTGTAGGGTAGCAGAGGTGGCCTCTTGCTGCCAGGTGGCCTCTTGCTGGTACTTAGAGGGTAGGAACAGGAAATTCTTGGGCAATTGGGACCTTGTCTGCCATGATCCCAGAGAGCAGGGGTTCAGGCGGCAATGGGGTCCATTCTTCCTTCTTCATTCCCTTCCCCCAGGCGATCCCCAACCCCACACATGTCTCCCCCCAGCTCACCACTGGCCCATTGCTCTGTCTGTCTTTATTGGTTTGGAGAAAACAAGGGGGCTGGAGGGCCACAACACAAGCAGAACCACCCACAGTCAGCAAAGCACAGAACAGTGCAGGAAGGACGGCCCCTGGAGCCCACCTGCCAACACCTCCCAGGCTTCTGGAGGCAGTGACAAGGAGTGCCCCATCCCTGCCCCAGCCATGCGCCACGTGCACGACTCACAGAGACCAGCCAGGGGCATAAGGGGTGGGGGAAGGGGACTGAAAGGACTCAAAGGAAGGAAATCAGGGTCTGTCCACTTGGCCTCAGCATCTGCCTGGGGTGGAGGGGAGGAGAGAGAGGCAGAGGAAGGGGGCAGTCAGGAGCCACACTGGCCTCCCTGTGCCCCTACCCATCTCCTCCTCCTGCACTCTGTGCCCTCAGCCCTCAGGGGCCAAGGAGTGGTCCTGGGGGTCTTTCCCTGATGAATCCAGGAGGAAGGCTGAGAGGGACCAGGAGAGACTGGGGACCAGTGAGGCAGGACCATGGAGCCCTAGGCCATGCAGAATGGGGACAGGAAGGGCCAGGCAAACTCTGTAGGGCCCACCCCCTTAGCTCTTGGCCAAATGGAACACCACCAGCCTATAAGCTCTGGGGATGAAAGGCACACACACCTGGGCGTCACCACTTGGGGGGCTGGCCAGTTGGGAGGCCTGGGTGGCTGTGTCGGGCCATACTCTGCCTGGAGGCCTCCTCCCCCTCTGGACTCTGCCCCAGCTTCCGGATATGGCGCAGGAAGGAGGTAGCATTGAAAGCTCTCTGTGGGAAGAAGTGTGGGTGGTGTGTGTCAGGCCATGCCTGGGCCCCAGCCCCAAGACTGCAAGGACTATAGTGACCTGTAGGCAGTGGAGGCTATGCCCTGAAGCAGGAGAATAGTGCTGACCTTCCAGTGGGTTCTGGCAAAATTCTTTTGAATCTGCTCACTGACTGAGCCCAGGATATCCTTGTCCAAAGCCGCATCCCCAGAGATCCTGAAGGAAGCCTGAGGTCAGTGGTGTATGGAAGATTGTCTCTCTGGCCTGGGACAACTTGCCAGGGGTCCCACTCACCAAAGATGCTGTAAGGCCTGCTGGCAGGTGAACCTCTTCTGGGGATCTCGCTCCAGAAGGTGCCGGATGAAGTCTTTGGCTGGAGCAGGGGGGACCAGGTCAGCCTGCCCAGTCCCTACTACCCCTGGTCACTACCAAGCAGAGGGTCAGCATCAAGCTCACCTGATTCCGAGATGTCATCCCAAAAGGGAGAGTCAAACTCGTAGCTGGCTCTCAGGATCTGGCTGAAGAGTTCAGGGTCGCTCTCGTCGTAGAAGGGCGGGTACCCACACAGCCTGGCACCCACAGATGAATCACCCAGCTGTTTTCCCCTCCCCAACCCAGCAGGGGGCAGGCAGGCAGGAGTTGAGGCTTCCCACTGGTCACTCACAAGATGTAGGAGATGACACCCAGGGCCCACACATCTACAGCTTTCCCATACGGTTTCTGCTCCAAAAGCTCTGGAGCTGGAGGTCACAAACAGACACATTCTACTGTGCACGCACACCACATGCATGTGTGATTCAGCCCCAGGAATAACCCAGCTGCAGCAACAGTCACCCCAGGTCCTAGCACCTTGGCTCCCCCAGGGTCCCCGCCCCCTCCTTCCAGCCTGCGAGGCCCAGAGTTTCCCCCCTCTTACCAACATATCCCGGGGTTCCACAAGCAGTGCCTAACATGTTGCCAGCCTGGATTTTGGAGAGGCCAAAGTCAGAGACCATGATCTTGGAGTCCTCAAAGGGCGTGGCATAGAGGAGGTTTTCAGGCTGTGACACATGGGGGCCAGGTCAGGCTCGGCATGGCACCGGCACTGGAACAGGGTGGGCCTCAGCACTCTCAAATTCCCCAGACCCTCAGTGGAGAGGGATGCTGGGAAAGGCCCCAGTCATGCGCCTGGGGAAACACACGAAGGGCCAGGTGGGCAAGGTGTGAGGGCTCCCAGCCAGGCACCTTGAGGTCCCGGTGCACAATGCCCAGGCTGTGCAGGTAGGAAACAGCGCCGAGGACCTGAGCCACCAGGTGGCTGGCATCCTTCTCCGTGTAGGAGCCTCGCTCCATGATGCGGTCAAACAACTCGCCACCCGTCACCCTGAGGGGAGTCCGGAGTTCAGCCAACCCAGGCCCCTGAGCCCAAGCTTCAGCCCCCACGCCTATCCAGCCCCCACTGGCCCTCCTCACAGCTCCATAGCGAGATACAGGTGGGAAGGGCTCTCGTGGACATCCTCCAGCGCCACAATGTTGGGGTGGCTGACCCTGGAACAGGAAGAAGTAGCCCTTGTATTCCTTGTATTGCACAAGTCCAGGCTGCAGCAGCCTCCTTGGGGAGCACAGCAGGGTCTGGGAGAGCTTCGTCCTGAGCCACCTTCTTCCTCTCTTGCTCCCGCATGGACTCCCCATTCCTAACCACGGACCACCCTGGCCTACCCCAGCCCAGGCCTTCCTAGGACACACAATTCTAAATCCTGTCTGAAAAGCACAGATCAATATTGACCCTTTCTTGTTGGAGACATTCAGGCCCAGGCAGGGAAAGAGAACTGCCCCAGGCCCTCCAGCAGGTTAGCAACAAAGCTCAGGCTAGACCAGCAGGGGTCCCAGACCAAGGGGCTCTGACCATCCCCACTAACTTCTAGGTCCCAGGCCAGGCATGGGCGCACCTGCGGAGTACCGCAATCTCATTCTCCACCAGGGCTTCCTTGCCCCGCAGCGCCTTCTTGGGGATGCACTTGAGGGCCACAAGGTGTGCAGAGCCCCGCTCCTGGGCCAGCACTACCTCGGAGAAGGCACCCCTGCCACAGAGCCAGACGGTGGGAGACCAATGAGGGGGAAGGGAGGGGAAGGAGAGGGCTGAGGGAGATGGGGAGGCCCTTGCCCCCCTCCCCGGCACTTATGCACACACGCACACGTATTCACACACGCACACGTATTCACACACTCAGATGTGCAAACGCGTCACAATTTACCTACACAGTCACACACATCTATTCCGCATCACATGCTTACATGTCCCACATACTGCTCCCCACACTCACATGTTCACGCACACATGCACACGCATGTCCACACACATATTCACACTGCATCACACTCACGAGCCAAGCTTCTCCCGGATGTCATAGACGCTGCTGATGTCCTCCGTCTGTTTCTTGAGCAGCAGCATGTCTGCAGTGGGAGGTGGAGAAGGACCCTGGGCATGGCAGCTCCCTCCTCCCGCCATCGCCATCGGTGTCCTCAGAGATAGCCACCTTCATCCCACTGCCAATCCATCATCGCCCCCCCGCCCCCACCTCCGTCAGAGCCACCCCACAGCCGAGGTACATCTTGCCCCTCCCCCGCGCCCACTCCCACATGGACAATTCCCCATCCCGGGGCCGCTGCTGACATCCAGTGCTTCCCCACCTCAACATCCCTAGGCATCCCCTCTCTGCTTCCACGTATTGGAACCTACATGAGCAGCCGCTTTCTAGAAGGCTCTGTGCACCCCTACTCTGGCCCCTCTAGCCCACCTCCATCTACAGGGCCCAGACCCCTCCCCCACCAGACCTACCACCAAGAC
Organism: Urocitellus parryii; assembly: GCF_045843805.1. Classification (NCBI taxonomy): domain Eukaryota; kingdom Metazoa; phylum Chordata; class Mammalia; order Rodentia; family Sciuridae; genus Urocitellus; species Urocitellus parryii. The sequence continues at coordinate 2,010,077 of NC_135547.1, read as the reverse complement.
ACAGCGCCCACATGCACGCGCCACCCAGACCACCCACCCACCCACCCGAATGCATCTGCGACCCCGCTCACAACCACCTGTCACGACCACGGCCACCCACGCGGCCGCGTTGCTACAACTCAGCCCTTGGTGCCACGGAGTAAGGGGACTCCGCAGCGTGGGCCCTCAGAGTCCCGAGCTGCGTGGGCCGCGTGTGCGGGCAGGGGGCGCGCCGGGCGTGACAGGTGTGTGCGAGGGTTTTTAGAGTCTTCAGCGGCTGCGGGCCTGGACCCTGTGTGCCCCTGGCCCGAACGGACCTGGCAGGTGCGGACCTGGAGCGGATGCAGCAGCGTCACCTCGCGCAGTGGCCGCCGCGCCGAGCCCCCCGCCCGCGCCCCGCCGGCCCCGCCCCCTCTGCGCGCCCCCGCCGGCCGCTGCCAGCCAAGCACTCGGTGGATGAGTACGGCCGGCTGCAACGCGGCAGGGCGCCTTGTAAGGCAATCCCCTGGGCTCCACTGCTGCCACTGCCCTGATCCTTGTTCCTCAGTTATGCTCTCCAGTATCCTGAGGCTCTGGTCTGAATAGGTGGCCACAGGGCCTTTGCACCACCGGTGTCTTCTGTCCACAAATTTCTTCACCCACATAGTGGCATGGCTCTCTGCGTTGCGGTCTCTGCTTTTATGGCCTCTCCTCAGACAGGCCCTCCAGGCCATTTGGTCTATAACAAGCTTCTTCCCTACTGACCTGCCACCACCACTCTGCTGCCCTGGCCTGAAGCCCCATCAGCACTCATTGGGTTCTTTCTACCTCCACCCTTAACCTTTCACCCTCCTTCTTTTCTTAACCAGCAGCCTGAGCATTCTCTTCTTTAAGATCATGTCACCCTGGTGCTGGGAATTCTCCAGGCCCCGGCATGTCACTGCTAGTCAAAGCATGAGCCCTTGAATGGCCTGAGGTCTGCTCTGGAGGTTCTTCCTCTGCCTCCTAAAAAGGCCTCCCCTCCCCCAACCCTGCCAGAACTGGAACAGAACTCTGCGGGCTCTTTAGAAAATCCATCACTGCAAAAATCATCTTCTTTGTCTACTCTTCCTCACCAAAAGGTGGGGGGTCCACCCTTCATCAGTAGGTTACCACCACACCTCCCCATCCTCACCCCAATCCCAGTGTTACCACTGTTTACCGGAGAAGCACGCAAGACAAGTGTAGAGTGCAAAGTGGAAGCTTTATTAAAGGAGAGCAGAAAAGACTTCTCCCCCGAAGGAAGAAGGGGACCCTAAAGGCAGAATCCATGGAAGGGGGAGGTCTTCCCTTTTTTACAGCTAAGGTCTTCTTTCAGCTTTCCCGCATTTGTGTCTTTTGTTTCCCTTTATGTTCAGTGCTAGAATGCAGGTGGGAAGCCCCCAAAGGTGGGGGATACATGGGCTGATGAGGCAGGTTGGAGGAATCTGGGGAGGAAGGGCCTGGGGTGGTTTTTGATTAGCACCTCCCTGTTTACTGGGAGCTACTTCCTTAACAGTTCCTTAGGATGGGTCCTGGGCCTTGGGGACATTAACATTTCAATTTCCCCACGTGCAGCTCTGGTTTCCTGGACTCCATTCTCAATCATGGTCTCCATTTTCTTCATACTCAATATTAGACCCAGATTTACCTAACTACACTAACTACCTATCTGTAAATCTGGCTTCACTGGGATCTGTGCCCCACCAGGAATGGGGGATGGGTGCCCTGGTTGTATCAGGAGCACATGTACAGTGGCCTGTGTCACAAGGACCCTGCCAAGTCACAGGGGCCAGGAGTGGTTTACTTAATCCAGTCTTAAGAGCAGTCCATGGGTTTATAGCATAATACGAAGTCTTCAACAGTGTCCTCAGAGCGGGAGAAGTTTTTTAAAACATCATCTTTCCAAACCTCACCTCCCAAACGTATTTTGTAGAAAAAATGAGAAATCTAGCTGGTGTGGGGGCATACACCAGTAATTCCAGTGACTTGGGAAGCTGAGGCAGGAAGATGGTGAGTTCAAAGCAAGGCCCTAAGCACCTCAGTGAGACCCTGTCTCTAAATAAAATACAAAAGGGCTGGGGGTGTGGCTCAGGGGTTAAGTGCCTCTGGGTTCAATCCCTGGTACAAAAAAAAGAAAAAAAAAAAAGAGGAAAGAAAGAGAGACAGAAAGGGCTGAGGTGTAGCTCAGATCAAGCCTCTAGGTTCAATCCCCAGTATAAGAAAGGAAGGGAGGGAGGGAGGAAGGAAGGAAGAAAAGAAAGAAAGAAACAAAATAAACTGGGAAGGAGAGAAAGAAAGAGGGAGAGAGGAAGGGAGGGAGGGAAAAGCAAGGGCAAGATAAGACAAGACAGGGGAATGTAACTCAGTGATGGAGCACTTCTGGGTTCAATCCCCAGTACAGAAAAAGAAATCTGAGAAGGCTCCTACCAGCTTCTGACCCTGACCTTTCCCAAGATCTCCCTCCCAGCTCACCTCAGAAGGCTGCAGAAGTTTCCCAATCAGGAGTATGGGCCCTAATCCCAATTACTCAACTATGCCAATGGAGTCTTCAGGGTTTACACCCTGTATAAAAAATGATATCACAAGCCAGGCACAGTGGTGTACACCTGTAATCCCAGTAACTCAGGAGGCTGACACAGGGGGATCATGAGTTTGAGGCCAGCCTCAGCAACTTAGTGAGACCCTGTCTCCAAACAAAATTTAAAAAGGACTGGAGATGTAGCTCAGTGTTTCAGCACCCCTGGATTCAATCCCTAGTATCAGACACACACACAGAAAATGCTTCCACATGCAAGGTGAGGTGACTGTAATCCCAGTCAGTGGGGAGGATGAGGCAGGAGGATCACTTGAGCCCAGGGGTTTGAGGCCAGCTGGCCAACATAACAAGCATCCATCTAAAAAAAAAAAAAAAAAAAAAAAGTTTGTTTTACATCAGTATTCATGATGGAACAGAAAGTACACTATTTGCAACTGTTTACACAATTGTTGAAATACTATAAATGTCAATTTCAACATACATGTGTGTGATGGATAAACAGCTTTTCAAAATGCTTTCAGGAGGTTTATACAAAACTTAACTCAAAAATGGGTCATAAACCCAAATGTAAGATGCCAAACTATAAACTTCTACAAGAAAACACAGAAGACAATCTAGGTTACTTCAGGTTTGTCGATGATTCCTTAAGTACAATTTGAAAAACATGACCCATGAAAGAAAAATGATAAATCCCATTGTAACAAAACTAAACACATGTATCCTGCAAATAACACCATTGAAAGAATAAGGGAACAAATCATAGGCTCGGGGGAAAAAAAATCTTTGCAATGTGATTATCTGACAAAAGACTGGTTATCCAAAATGTACAAAGAACTCTTTGAACTCAACAATAAGAAAACAAACAACCCGATTTTAAATATGAGCAAAAGATCTGAAAGATACCTCATGAAAGAAGAAAATACAAAACGCAAATAAGCATATGGAAAGATACTTAGTGGGCTGGGGCTGGGGCTCAGTGGTGGAGCACTTGCCTAGCATGTGTGAGGCACTGGGTTCAATCCTCAGCACCACATAAACATAAGTAAATAAAGGCCCATCAACACCAAAAAAAAAAAAAAGAAGATACTTAGCATCAAAGTTTACCCAAGTGATGCATGACTCAGCAAGCAGGCCCGCACAAGGCCAGGTGCTCGGTGCATTCCTGTAATCCCAGCAATTCTGGAGGCTAAGGCAGGAGGATCATAAGTTCAAAGCCAGCCTCAGCAACTTAATGAGACCTTGTCTCCAAACATAAAAAGGACTAGGGGTGTGGAAGAGTGCCTCCGGCTTCAGTTCCCTGTACTGCAAAATAATAGTTCAGCCATAAATGTATGAAATTGCTGTCATAGAAACTTTTATGGGGCTGAGGTTGGGGCTCAGTAGTAGAGCACTTGCCTCACATGTGGAAGGCACTGGGTTGGATCCTCAGCACCACATAAAAGTAAAAGAAAGATATTGTGTCCATTTACCTCAGGCCCAGAAAGAATAGAACTAGCCAACCATGGGCTAAAACCTCTGAATCCATGAGTCCAAATCAGTCTTTTCTCCTCTAGGTTGATTTTCTGAAGTATTTTGTCACAGCAATGAAAAACCAACACATACCTGATTAGGAAATTGCAAACTGTAACTACAACAATATACTACTATGTACCTGCCCTATTAAAATGACTGAAATTTAAAAACCGGACAATACCTAATGCCAGCAAGAATGTGAAGCAACAGGAACACTTATTCATTACTGATGGGAATACAAAATGGTGTAGCCCCTGGGGAAGACAGTTGGCAGTTCCTAATGAAGCTAAACATATTCTTACCACATGATGCAGCAGTGATAGTCTGGCATTTACCATACAGATTTGAAAAAGTATGAGCACACAAAAACCAGCACGGAAATATTTACAGCAGCTTTACTAATAATTGGCAAAAACTGGAAGTGACCAAGGATGTCCTTCTGTGGCTGGCAGATAAAGTGGCACATCCAGATGAGAAATACTACTTGGTGGTAAAGAGGACAGAGCTAAGAAACTGCAGAGAAATGGATGAACCTTCCACTCATGATGCTAAGTTAAATAAGCCAATCTGAAAAGTTACATATTTTATGATTGCATGTATGTGACATTCCAGAATGAAACCATAGAAACAGTGTACAGATCAGTTGTCACCAGAGAAGATGGTGTTCAACTTAGGGACCACAAAAACATTTGAGGGTAGTGAAACTATTCTGATATTGTGATGGCAGACCCCTGCCACTTGGGTATGCTATAGAAGGTCACAGAAGAAGAGTGAAAGGATACATAAAGATTTAAAGATAATTGTTAAGGAATTGGTGGACATTACAACAATGCAAATGGTGGCTGATGGGGGGAGCCCAGTTTCCTTTACAAAGAAGCAAAGGGAAGAGGCTAGAATGATCCCTGTGTTGGCGCAGACATTAGTGTTATCCACACCTCAATGCATCTGTGTGTTCATACACAAGTATCTACACAGGTGAGTGCCTACATCAATTTCCTTGTTCTGTCAGCTAAGAGTGTTGTTGAAAGCTTGGTCTTTGTCCCAGATGCCAATCGAATAACGAGGACATGTTTTGAGACAAAGGAAAAAGAAGATTTATTGTTTTGCTAGCAAAGGAGAAACACAGGGAACTCCTGTCCCGAAGGCTGTCATTCTGCCCAACTGCAGGAAAAGGGGGCTTTCATAGAGGTGATTCAGAGAAAATGAGATTAGGGAGGCGGGATCAGGAAGGAGAAGATCCAGGAAAAAGAGATCAGAGAGCAGTTTAGGGGGAAAAAGACGGGGGAAAAAGAAAAAAAAAATGTAAGTTTCAAATCAAAGCCACAAAGGATATAGTCAAAGCATCAAGTGAACCCCTGTTACAACTGGGCCTAGAAACAACAGTGCTATACTATTCTCAAATAAATGGCTCCTTGAAGAAATGGCTGATTCTAGGACTAGAGTATGAGATACATAAGCCAAACCTGGAGCCAGAAGGTCAAGAAGTGTACACCCCCCCACCACACACACACACACACACACACACACACACACACACAGTGGTGGGAGGTGTCAAGGGAACACAGGAGCTGGCTCAGTAGCTCAGTGGTAGTATGTGCCTAACATGTGCAAGGCCCTGTGTTGTATCCCTAGTATTGATTTTTTTTTTTTAAAGAAAAGGAACACAGGAGCCAACTGAAAGAGTTCCCAATGGTTAGATAAAGAAAATTCGAACAAAATAATAGTATTACATTGTAACCAAAAGTATAAAGGAAATATCCATGAGTCCATAAATGACTAATAAATCAATAAATGTAGAAGAATAAACTCCTGTGCAGAAAAATTCCAAATAAATTATGTGGCTGTCCCCCCATGGTTTGTATGCTAGGTGACCCCCAAAGACCCATGTATTAGAGGTTTATTCTCCAGCCTGTGGCACTATTAGGAGGTGATAGAACCTTCAAGCAGTGGGGTCTGATGGAAGGAAGTTAAATCATTGGGGGCTTCCCTTGAAGAGGATCTTGAGACCCCCAGCACCTTCGACTTTTTTTGCTTCCCAATTCCCCCTCCTCCACCTGTGGCCAAGCTGACCTGTCTCCAGGGATTGTTAATGAATGAATGTCTCCTGAGCCACTCCCTTCCTTTCTCAGCCCAGGATCACTCCACCTTTGGCCCACCTTTTGGTCACGAGTCACTTTGGTCACTTTGGTCACGAGTCATCACAAGTCAAAGTCACATCACGTAGGCAGGATGGGGGAGGAGAGAACATGAGAACTTAAGGAAACTTAAGAAGTATAAAAGGGGCAGGACACCCCCACTTCCTCTGCCATCCTGCTCTGGGGCTCCTTTTCTGCACAGAAGTCTGTCTCTGTTCTATCCTTTAAATAAAACTTGCTTTCTATGCTTGTTTCAAAACAGAACTCGGCGCTGATTGACTTTCATTATCAGTATCAACTGGGGGCAGCCCTTTAAGAGGATCCTGGGACCCCCAGCCCCTTCCTTTCTTTTTGTTTCCCAGTCACAATAAAGTGAGAGGTGTTCTGCCTTGCCACAGGCCCAAAGATAACAGGGCCAAGTGACTATGGACTGAAACTTCTGAAATTGCAAGCCAAAATAAACCTTTCCTTCTTATAAACTGATTATTCCAGATATTTGTTACAATAACAGTTGCCTAACACATCCTCAAAGGTGGGACATCACCCGTACCCCTTAACTGTGGGCTGCTCATAGTGATTTCCTTCAAAGAGTACAGTATGGAAAGTGAAACAAAGAGTCAGTTTACAGTAGAGAGACACCTGAAACACACACCTCAGCCAGGTGATCAAGGTCAACATCAATAGTCATCAGTCACGTGGACAGCACAGACCCCCTGATAGGACTGATAAGCATGGTAGTTTACTTCAGTGATCTTTCTCTGAATAAGCCTAGTCTAATATTAAGGGAAATCAGTATTCTCAGCAGAGAGGCATTCTACACAAGATCAGCTCTCCTCAAAACAGCCAGGGTCACTGGACATGGTGGTGCACACCTGTAAGTCCAGTAATTTGGGAGGCTAAGGCAGGAGAATTGAAAATTGGAGGCCAGCTTCAGCAATTTAGCCAGACCCTGTCTCAAAATAAAAAAAATAATAAAATAATAAAAAGGGTTGGGGATATAGCTCAGAGGTCAAATGCCCCTCAGGCTCAATCCCCAGTACAAAAAAAAAAAAAAAGTCAGTGTTTTGGTCATCAAGAACAAACAATAGTTGGGCATGGTGGCACACACCTGTAATCTGAGAAACAGTCACAGTCAGAGATATGACAAGGAAGTGCAATGTGGGATTCCTGGATGGGATCCTGGGACAGCCAGGCTTTACTTAATAATAATGGACCACGATTGATTGATTCATTAACTGCAACAAACCACTATGCTTGTGTTAAGAGATCAATAACAGGGAAGTTGACTGTGGGTGCTGTGGGAACTCTTGCTGCGATCTCTGCGATTTTTCTGTACATCCAAAGTAATCTAATATGAAACATTTACATAAAACATTTAAAAATCCTTTCAGAAGGTTTCCATGAATGATTACAGCTTGTGGACAGAGGGTGCTGTGCTAGAGAGGGGCCAGGCCTCTCAGTTTGCACCCTCAGCCCCAGGGCCCAAGACCCCAGCCCCATTGGTCTCCCTCACCCGCTGGGCTCAGGAACTGGAAGTATAAAGCCCCACCAGGTGGATCCCAGCTTCTTCTTTGTTCCCAGCTCATTGTAATTCCAAAGCTCATCTGGCCACTGCCTCCAGAAGAGGAGGCGTCCCTATCCAGTCTCCAGCTGCCAAGATCCTGCCTCTGGGATAAACAGTTACCCCGGGACAGGACTGCCTCAACCCAACTCACTCCCAGTCCAAGGCTGCCTTAGGCCTGGGTGGGCACTGAATCCAACTTCCAGCCCCACTTCTCAGGCTTTCCCATAGGTCCTTCCTCCACCTCACCCCTCTGGGCCCCTCCCCATCATCAGCTCCTACCCTACCTCCAGCCCTAGTTGGGGTCTAAACAAGGCCCAGTTCCCTGCAACACTACCGGGGGAGGACACAGCTGTCCCTCTATCACTTCTGTTCTAGGGTAGAGTTGGCTTCTTCTCCTAGGAGCTGCAGCAGGGGCTCTGGGCTGGGCATAGGTTGCAGGTCCCTGCAACCCATTCTGTGCATGCTCAGGACCCCTTTGGTGAGTAACACCTGGCAGCACAGGGGGAGGCTTGGACAGGGCTGGCCGGGAACAGTTTCTGGCCATCAGCTGGAATCCTGGAGAGTCCACCCTGCTCCTTCCTGGCAAAGCCCTGAAAGCACCTTGGAGACAATCCACCCACGGCTTGAAATCCCTGTGCCTTTGTTCCTCAGGCAGTCAGCACCTCAGGGAGCTGTACTCTCCCCACCCCTCCAAGGTACACTCACACACCCCCACCCCACACTGCTCATGTCGGAGCACCACCTTGGCTCCTCTTGGGAAATTGCCTAGCCAGTCCCCTGGGAGGGAGGAGGCAGAGCGCTGGTATAGGAAGCTCACAGGTGGCTGATGGGAGTGGGGGAGGGCTCCCAAGTCCTCCAGGAGCCCAGTCTTGAGCATCAGCAGGAGGTCAGCAAAGAAAGACAATTGGGAGCTGGGGACTGAGGCCCAGCCTGGAGGGAAGCTTAAGTGCTCCTCTGCCACCCCAGACTGGGGAAGCCATGGTTTGGGTCATACTTGATCTTGAATGCCTTGGAGAATAATTTAGTTGTTTGTGTATTTTTTTTTCAATGTTTTCAATATTTTTTAGTTGTCGATGGACCTTTATTTTATTTATTTATATGTGGTGCTGAGGATCCAACCCAGTGCCTCACACGTGCTAGGCAAGTGCTCTACCACTGACCAACAACTCCAGCCCAAATTTAGTTCTTTTGTGTGTGCATTTGGTTGGCTTTTGGGGAGCATGTTTGTTTTGTTTTTGCTTTGCAGCACTGGGAATGGAACCCAGGACCTTGCCCAGGCTAGACAAACACACCACTGAGCTACACCCCCAGTCTGGAATTTAGTTTTATTTCCAGAAAAGCCCAGAGAAGGAGATCAGACTGAGGAGGGACTGGTTGGATTCATTCTTCCACAGGGTCCCTCTGGCTGCTGAGAGAAGAATGTAGTGTGGGGTTGTACTAGGCCATGTGGAGGGGGGCCACTGCAGGGTTCCAGAGAGCCATGGGGCTCCTAGTCATTGGCTGCCAGTGGGGTCCACAGAAGTGACTGGAATGCAGAAGGGTTTGGAGAGGGCTCTGCAGGCCCTATTGACAATGGGGGGTTGGCAATGAATGTGAGAGGGGCTGGCTATAACAGGCCCACAAAGAGGCCTGGGTGTCTCTTAGGTTGGTAGAGAGCTGGAAGGGTGTGTCCCTGTTGAATCGGGTCTGGGGGGCCTGTTGGACATGCCACCCCCATGAAGGTGGAAGTCTCAGGGGTCACAAAAATCATTCTGTTTCCAGCAACCTTCAGCCAGTCCCCCACAGAGACAATGGCAGTCCCAAGTGGCAGCTCCCTCATGTTCCTGCCACTGGCCTTAGCACATGCCTCCCTAGCCAGCTGGCTGTCATAGGGCAGAGGAATGTGCCCACCTTTGGCTCCTGGCCTTGCTCTCTTCACCTTCTGCCCTCCCTACAGCAGTGGTCATTTCCCAAAAGTGTCACCAGCTCACCATGTTCTCTCCCTCCCACCCCTGCTCTCTGGACAAGCAGTTTTTGAGAGTTGCACACACCCCTCCACTTCTCACTTCTTCACCTGGTTCTCCTGGCACTGCCCACAGTGCTTCCTTCAAGCAGCTTCACCCAGGTCACTGCTGCAGCCACTGTCCTCTTTTGTGGACATCACACCCCCACTCTGTCCTCTTGCTGTCTACTTCATGGGATCCTCTTCTTGTGTCTCCGAAACGTTCTCTGTCCTGGATCTCTGGATGGCCTCAGCTCTTTTTTTTTTTTTTTTTTTTTTTTAGGGGGGATACCAGGGATTGAACTCAGGGGCACTCGGCCACTGAGCCACATCCCCAGCCCATTCTGTATTTTTTTTTTAGAGACTGGGTCTTACTAAGTTGCTTAGTGCCTCATTTTTACTGAGACTGGCTTTAAACTCGTGATCCTCTTGCCTCAGCCTCCCAAGTCGCTGGGATTACAGGCAAGTGTCACCATACCCAGCTGGCCACAACTCTTTCATCCCATCTGTGGGTCACTTCCTTAAAATCTTTTTGTCTCCAGACAGGATTCAGTTCCAGGCTGAGCCAAAGAAGACCCAAGTTAGAGTCCTCTGATGAGCAATGTCACCCTGCTATCTCTACCCTCCCCCTAGCCTAAGCACAAGGGACAAGGCACACCTCTTGAGGCTCCTCCTGCTAGAGGGGTGGAGATGCTGCCCCTCCCTCACCTACAGGCACAATCTGGCTCAGGCCAGAATTGCTTTTCTTCGTAAAGCTGACCGGATGACTGCAGGCTTAGCTTAACCGGATGAGCCATCTGGTGACTCCAGTGACTGAGATCACATCAGGGAGCCTGGGATTGAGCATGGCACACCTTATTTTCCCAGACAGGACAATAACCACTCCTTCCTTCCCCACCCACTCTCAGTGTAGTCTTGGCCCTAGGAAAATTCACAACAACCTTGCCTTTACTGGGGAGGCCTGCAGGTCCCTGTGGACAGGAGCACAGGCATGGGGAGCTGGGTCCTCCAAGCAGAGGCTTTTGGGGGAGGGTCTGTGCACCGGCCAGGCACCAGGGGGCAGCCTTATCCTATTCCTGCCCCAGTCTGGCAGGTCACACGCCCTTAGCGGCCCACTCCAGGGAGGGGTGGGGTGGCAGGGATCATCATGCAGTCCACCTATCTTGGAGACAAAGTGTACCTTTACTTGTCAAACAGGTTCCTCTTTGCCCACCTTGGAGACTCACAAAAATCGGTTAGCCCAAGTTCAGATCCCACTTCCAGCTTCCAGAGCTATACCCTTGGGGAGGACTGACCGCTCAGCAGCTCACGTGGATGTAGATACACCTCCAACTCTATCCCTCCAGGCCAGCTGGGAGCCCAGCCCTTCGGAAGTTCAAAGCACCCTGGACCCCTTTTCGGGCAGGGAGTTGGCGAGCTTTAGACTTGGGTATCCAACACTGTCCAAATCCCAGCTGGGAGCCAGAAAAGGGCTGGAGATGGGGCGATCAGGACCGATCTCGAGCAGGAGGAAAAGACTCCAGTCTGGAAGGAACATAGAGGGGGGAGAGGGAGAGCCAAGGATGGCTGGAAGCGGGCCAGGGGAGCCGTCTTCCCAGAGCTGGGAAGGGCCAGTAAGAAGACAGAGGGGAGAAGTGGGCCGGGCCGGGGCCAGGTGAGCCCAGGGAGAGGGGCGGTTCAGCCCCAGGGAAAGGCGGTGCTGGACGGCACCCCAGGTAGCAGCCATCCGGCCCGTGGTTGGAGCCGCGTCTTCTTCTGGGAGGAGGGCGGGAGGAGGTGGGCGGAGTGACGGGGAGGGCGGGAGCGAGGGATGGAGGGGGGAGGGGGACCAGCCCGGTCGTGGGGGTGGGGCGACAGTGACATCACCCGGGAGTCGGTTCTTAAGCTGCGGCCGGTCGCATCGGGGAAGAGAGGGACGGTGGGAGTGCGGTGGCGAGTCGCTGAGCCCGCCGCGGCCCCGAGAGCGGCTTGAGCCGCTGCCGGGAAGGAGGGGGCGAGGCGCGCCCGGGCCGCTGGAGCCGCCGGAGCCGCCAGAGCCGCGAGAGCCGCGGACGAGGAGTGCAGCCGCTGCCGGCCAGGGCCGGGGCGGGGGGCGCGGGCCACAGGCCCCTGCTCCGGCCGCCACTTGCAAACAGTGGGCGCCCGATGCCGCCCGCGCCCCGCTAGGCTGAGCCTCACGCCGGGCGAGCAGCCGCTGCCGCCGCCGCCGCCGGAGCCGCGGGCAGGAGCCTCGGGAGCCGCCGCCGCCGCCGCCGCCCGGCCGAGCCCCGCCGCCGCCCGCGCGCCCCCGGGCCCCCGACACACATGAGATTCTTCAGGCTCACTTTCAAGTGCTTCGTGGACTGCTTCTGACTGCGCCGCCCCCGCCGTCCCGCACCCCGCCCGCCCGCCCGCCGCCCCGTCCCCCCGGCCCGGCAGCTCCCGAGGCCCCCGGGCGGGCCCGCGCCTTCGGGGCCCTTCCCCCGGGTGCCGCCGGCGCCCCTTGCCCGCCCGCCCCCGCGAGGCGCCGCGACCCCCGGCCCGGCAGCGCGGCCCTTCTGGGCCATGGCGAAGAAGAGTGCCGAGAACGGCATCTACAGCGTGTCCGGCGACGAGAAGAAGGGCCCCCTCATCGTGCCCGGGCCCGACGGGGCCCCGGCCAAGGGCGATGGCCCCGCCGGCCTGGGGGCGCCTGGCGGCCGCCTGGCTGTACCACCACGAGAGACTTGGACGCGCCAGATGGACTTCATCATGTCGTGCGTGGGCTTCGCCGTGGGCCTGGGCAACGTGTGGCGCTTCCCCTACCTGTGCTACAAGAACGGCGGAGGTAAGCGCCCCCGCCCCGCTGCATCCCCGCTCCTGGCCGTGGCCCCTCCCCCAGCCTGCCGCCGGCCCATCGGAGCGGAGGGGCGAAGTCCAGGGGGTGGGGAGGCCCCCCAGGGTGCACGGAGGCCGAGGTGCCCCTCGCCGGCTGGGCCGCTGGGTGGCACAGCTCGGTGGCCTCCACCCCCCTCACCAGTCATGTGCCTGGCACTGTGGGGGGAGGCGGCCGGCAAGCCTCCTGCCTAACTGAGGAGCTGACCCCCAGACTCCCAGCTGAGGCCCAGAGCGATTGGTCACTGAGATGGGAAGGGGAAGCCTGCCCACTAGAGGGGCTCCAAGAGGTGAGGAGTCCTGGCTGCCCCCACGGATCAGACACAAATGGCACATTGTGTGGGCCCCCCACGTGTGCACACACGAACACACACACACAATGGGCCACTCTGTCCCTCCCCCATGTCCTCCCCTCCCCTCCCTTCTCTTCTCTTCCATTCCCTCCCCTCTCCTCTGGCCTGGGCCTGGAACACTGGGTGCCTGAGCCAGGCTTGGGAAGCCTGCGGCCTGGCCCGCCTGGCGCCGCCGCTGGACACACGGCATGCACACCCCATGCCCATCCGCCGAAGCCCAGCTTAGCAACAGTGATGGACACGCATGTGTCCTGTGACTGCAAAGCAGCACTGGGTCGCTGGGAAGTGGAGCAACTATGTGATGGGTGGGAAACTGAGGCCCAGAGGGAAGGCCTTTGCCCAAGGTCACACACAAGAAGGATGCTGGGACTAGGAGCCTGGCAGGCTGTAGTTAACTTGGCCAGTGAATAGTGGAGAAAGCTGAGCCAGGGGCAAGTGTAGTAGAGAGAAGTAGGGGGGAGTGGGCAGGGACTGCTGGTACCCAGCTCCCCTTCTGTCACCTACCCAGCCTACTGATAGCCTATCTCCGACTATATCCTGCCTGCCTCCTCCAGAGCCTGGCTCACTGGAGCTTGCTGTGCTTAACTTGGTCCCTTTCCTCCACCTGTCCTCCTCTGTCCTTGTACTCAGACACCCCCCAACAGCAAAGGACCGTCACCCACTCACCCCCTCCTTGTCTTTTGACAAGCCCCCAGGCCTGACCATGTGTCTTCGCCATTCCTCCAGCTGCTGCCCGGCAAGCAAAACTGGCACAAGGGATGGCCTGCATGCATGAGTGCATGTCCTCCGAGCCCATTAGGTCACTCTAGGTGTCCAGGGGGATGGAACCTCCATGGGCATGGCCCACACAGGGACTGGGCTATAATGGCCAGGGGAAGCTATAGTCCCTCCTGTCAACAGATCCAGAACCCACCCCCAAAGACTGTTCACTTTGGGCTTCTGAGTCAGCGACCATCCGTGCACTGATTCACCCAGCGGGAAGTTATGGGACCAGAGTAGAGGCCAGAGCTGGGGCTCCACCTGGATCTCCTAGGGCTTCTGAAGTCTGGGTTAGCCAGCTGGGCCTGGACAGGCTGGCTGACAAATTTTGATCTGTTTCTGGCTTGGGGCTACCCTGTGCCAGTGCCCATGGTCTTCGAGGGGTACTGAGAGGTGTTGTTGTGGTCTGTCTTCTGAACCCCCTCCCATGGCTCTTTCCCCAGGTGTGTTCCTTATTCCCTATGTCCTCATTGCCCTGGTCGGAGGAATCCCCATTTTCTTCCTGGAGATCTCACTGGGCCAGTTCATGAAGGCCGGCAGCATCAACGTCTGGAACATCTGTCCTTTATTCAAAGGTGAGCAGCCCTGGGCCAGTTCCTATCCTCCCCCCAGGGACTACTCCCCTTTCCCACTTGAGATCTTGTTCTGTCCTGGCCTGGGGACAGGTGATGGCCCCCAGTCTCAAGGGACAATATGAAGGATGTGCAGACCATATAGCAAACTTGGGGAGACTGGGGATAGGACCTGCTGAACATGCTTGGCTTATTAGGGAGGTGTTACTATTGTTATTGAGGAAGCAGGGCATGGAGAGGGGAAGTAACTTGCCCGGTTGTCCACTGAGGGAGGATGACTATCTCCCATGTTGCCTCAGGTTACTAAAAATCTCCCCCAGCTGCTACGTACTGGAGGCTGCTGGGGGGGCCAGGTGGAGGCTTGCCTCCAGTGACCACAGTGGTGGCAGTGGGACCTAGGAGAGGGGCCAGGTACCCGAAGCTGGAGAATTGACAGACTAGTGACCAGATGGGGCAGGAGGGGAGGGTTCCACCTTGGCTCTGGAGTGGATGGAGGAGATGAAGAACAGAAGGTGGACAAGGAGCAGGGGGAGTGTTGATGGGGGACAGACTGGGGAGGTGGCACACTGTTGGGACACACAGGGGTGCTCCGGGTGCTCGGAGAAGTCTGTGGAGCACAATAGCACAGGCCCTGGGAGGATAAGGGAGGGGGAGGATGTGGGCACAGGGAGCGGTTCTTAGGGGCTCAGCAGCCCTGGAAGGGGAGCAGAGCGAATGGGGGTGCCAGGAGGTAGCCAGAAAAGAACCCACATGTAAAGGAAGCCCTGGCTCACCCTCAGGCCTGGGCTATGCCTCCATGGTGATCGTCTTCTACTGCAACACCTACTACATCATGGTGCTGGCCTGGGGCTTCTATTACCTGGTAAAGTCCTTCACCACCACTCTGCCCTGGGCCACGTGTGGCCATACCTGGAACACTCCTGACTGTGTGGAGATATTTCGCCATGAAGACTGTGCCAATGCCAGCCTGGCCAATCTCACATGTGACCAGCTTGCTGATCGTCGGTCCCCTGTCATCGAGTTCTGGGAGTGAGTCTGGTTCCCCATCCCATCCCTACAGTCCCCCACAGGTAGTCCAGTCCTGAGGAAACATAGCCAGGGATGCAGGAACAGCCACTCCAGGTCCTGCCTCTCCCTGTTCTAGAGGAGTATCCAGGCCTGCTACTGGGGGGTGGTGGGGCTTGCTTCTTCAGTGACACTTGTCACTGTTCTTTCACCAGACCCGCTTGGTGAGGGAGCTGGGGTTGCGTGTATGCAGGGGGTGTGGGTGGGGTCAGCTGGCAGCACACAAGCCGGGGCCTGCCAAGCTCCAGGCACATTACAAGACCTGGACCAGGGTCTGTAGGTGGGACAGAGGAGCCACCATTCCTGGGGGCATATCCCATCCACTATGCCCTCTGCTGGCAGGGCCCACAGGTGTCCTCCTTCTCTCCCCCTAGGAACAAAGTCTTGAGGCTCTCTGCAGGGCTGGAGGTGCCAGGGGCCCTCAACTGGGAGGTGACCCTATGTCTGCTGGCCTGCTGGGTCCTGGTCTACTTCTGTGTGTGGAAGGGAGTCAAGTCAACAGGAAAGGTACAGCTGGATGTGGGCAGGGTGGGGCCAGCATTGCCCTGGGAGAGGTGTGTCCCTGCAAGGACATTACAAAATGGGGTGTCCAGCCAGGCACAGTGGTGAATGCCTGTAATCCCAGTGGCTCAGGAGGCTGAGACAGGAGGGTCGTGAGTTCACAGGCAGCCTCAGCAACTTAACAAGGCACTAAGTAACTCAGTAAGACGCTGTCTCAAAATAAAATACAAAATAGGGCTGGGGGTGTGGCTCAGTGGTTGAGTGCCCGAGTTCAATTCCCAGTACCAAAAAAAAAAGGGGGGTGTCCAGACTGGAACTAAGGACTAAGGAATAGAGAGGTCCTTAAATCCAGACCACTTTATCACACCCCATCACAGGATATTCCATCCTACCCTCCCAATCCAGGGAGCAGCAGCCTTCATTCCAGAGGGGAAAGACCCATGCAGTAGCTGCTCCTTCCTTCCCTGTGCCCATCCTCTGTCCCCACCCTCACACTTTTTCCCTCTTTAGTTCCTTTATTCCTTCCTCACTGCCTCAGCCTGTTTCTATGGTCTGGGTGGACCTGGTCTATGGTTTCCAGTGCTGAGGGCCCGGAGGGAAATCTTCACACACTTCCTCCTTCAGGGGTTGTCAGGTCATGGAGACCAATGCATGAACAGATACATAATAGGACAGTGTGTCACTGTGGGAAATGGCCAGGTCAGTCCCTGGAGGGTAGGACTGGATGCATTCACAGTAGGGTCCCCAGAGCTTGGATACTGGGCAAGGAAGCAGAGGCCTTTGCTGTCCCTTTCTCTAAAAAGTACAGGGGGTGAAACCCAGGTTCTTTATATTTAATAGGCAAGTGCTTTACCTCTGAGCCACACCTTTTCCCCTTTCCCTTTCCTTTCTGTGTGGCCCAGTTAGAATCCTCAACTAGTAAGGACCCTACCTCTGTACAGAGGATGACCTGGAGTTTGAGGCCCCACAGGGCTCTGAGAGGGACATGGCTTGTCACCCCATGCTACACTGCCAGCATTAGAGTCCTTGTTCATTCATCCCCACACCCCACACCTTCATCCCCACACCCCAACACCTTCCCAATCGTGCATGGACAAACCCCAGAAGCTGCCTCAATTCTGATCCTCAGGACTGAGTTCACATGGGCTCACTCACTCCCTGTGAGCGCCCTTCCCTGCAAGACATTAGATGTGCCTAGGGATCCTCCTCTGTAAGAGCCACGGTCTAGTCTCTCCCCTCCCTCTGCAGCTGGCCTGTGCTTGCTGTAGAGCTGCCCAGGCCTCTATCTTCCCTCAGGGGAGCCCTAGCTCTGAGAAGAATGGGGCACCAGTGCTCGCCCTCCCTCTGAGCATAAGGGCACACCATGGCTCCCCTGGTCAGATGCCAGGCTCAGGGGGAGGTAGGGGCACAGGCCCTTCTGAACATCCCACCCCTTCAGATCGTGTACTTCACTGCTACATTCCCCTATGTGGTCCTCGTCGTGCTGCTGGTGCGTGGAGTGCTACTGCCTGGGGCCTTGGATGGCATCATCTATTATCTCAAGCCTGACTGGTCAAAGCTGGGGTCACCTCAGGTGAGGGGAGGACCTGTGAAGCAATAGGAGTGGGAGATGGTGCTGCTGGGCTGGGGCCCTCATGCCCATTCTTTCCTGACCCATCTCCAGGTATGGATAGATGCTGGGACCCAGATTTTCTTCTCTTACGCCATCGGCCTGGGGGCCCTCACAGCCCTGGGCAGCTACAACCGCTTCAACAACAACTGTTACAAGTAAGCACCACAGCCCAGGCCCACCTCTGTCCTCCCTTGCCTGGGAGCACCAGGAGATCTAACCAGTCTACTCCATCCCCCTCTCCACCACCCAGGGATGCCATCATCCTGGCACTCATCAACAGCGGGACCAGCTTCTTTGCTGGCTTTGTGGTCTTCTCCATCCTGGGCTTTATGGCCACAGAGCAGGGCGTGCATATCTCCAAAGTGGCTGAATCAGGTAAAGCCTCAGCTTCTGCCCTCCTTCAGAGCGGCAACACTGTCCTGATGTATGACATGCAAACCCATGCAAACCAGTTCTGAAAAGTGACAGACAAGTTCAGCTGAGCTTGTCAGATTGCTCTGTGCCAGAGGGCAGCAGGCAGAGCCACTGTGAGGCACAGCTGTTTTGGCAGCTCAAGAAACCCCCTTCCACCCTTCAAAAAGGGCCATAGGGTGTGTCTTTGTAGTCCCAGAGCTTCAGGAGGGAAAAAGGGTCTCCTGCAGCCCTGCTGGTTCACATAGGGGAACCAGAGACCTGTGACAGTGATGGCTGCTGGAACCCAGGGAAAAGCATGAGTCAGATGCCCCACTTACATGGTGGTGGGGTCCTGCTGAGCCTTCAGACAGTGTGAGGTGCCTGCAGGGGCCTGAGTGTGCCTGGCCATGCCTAGAAACAAATGGAATTGGAGGGTGTAGCTCTTGGCCCCTAGGTGCCCAGGCTTTGCCTGTGCCTCTGGTGTCTCTGAAGGCCATGTAAGCAAGAACGTCAAGATAGGTTCAGGGTATGCACAGCTCAGGGGGGTGCCAGCTCACCCTGCACCTTTACTCCTCAGGGCCAGGCCTGGCCTTCATCGCCTACCCCCGGGCTGTCACGCTGATGCCTGTGGCCCCACTCTGGGCTGCTCTGTTCTTCTTCATGCTGCTGCTGCTCGGCCTGGACAGCCAGGTTTGCGGGGTGCTCCAGGACAGGAGCTGGGGCTGGTGGGCAGGGGCCTGGCAAACTGGGCAAGAAGTGCTGGTAGGGAGAGGGCTGGGCCTGAGCTGCCCTGGCCACAGTTTGTAGGTGTGGAGGGCTTCATCACCGGCCTCCTCGACCTCCTCCCGGCTTCCTACTACTTCCGTTTCCAAAGGGAGATCTCCGTGGCCCTCTGCTGCGCCCTCTGCTTTGTCATCGACCTCTCCATGGTGACAGATGTGAGTGGGGGCCAGGTGGGGCTGCCAGTGGTCTTCAGCCAATGGCCACCATCTTCCCAATGGCCACCATCTTCCCTAACCTGTCTCCATCCCCCAGGGTGGGATGTATGTCTTCCAGCTGTTTGACTACTACTCAGCCAGTGGCACCACCCTGCTCTGGCAGGCCTTCTGGGAGTGTGTGGTGGTAGCCTGGGTGTATGGTAAGTCTGGGCCAAGGGCCGGGCTGGGATATGAGGTAAGGTGGGGGCAGGTGGTCTCCAGCTCTGGGCCCTGTTGCTTTGCCCAACCCCAGGAGCTGATCGCTTCATGGATGACATTGCCTGTATGATTGGGTACCGACCTTGCCCCTGGATGAAATGGTGCTGGTCCTTCTTTACCCCGCTGGTCTGCATGGTAAGGGCTGGGAAAGGCTGGGCAGGTAAGGCAGTGTGGAGAGCCACGCTGACTGCAGGTGTTCATGTCCACAGGGTATCTTCATTTTCAATGTTGTGTACTATGAGCCGCTGGTCTACAACAATACCTACGTGTACCCGTGGTGGGGCGAGGCCATGGGCTGGGCCTTTGCACTCTCCTCCATGCTGTGTGTGCCCCTCTACCTGCTGGGCTGCCTCCTCAGGGCCAAGGGAACCATGGCAGAGGTAAGACCCATTCCAACCCTCCCTCCAGGTGATCAACCTGAAGACTGGCCACTTTGGGCTAGGGGTGGTGGCAGGGGAACAGGGCCCACATCTAGCTTCCTTCCCTCTGAGGAAAATACCCACCCATCCCTGTTTTCTGGTGCAGGGACTGAAGCTTTGAAGGGTACCCTTGGAGGAGCAGCCCTAATTTAGTGGCAGATGGTAGAAATTGGAGAGAGGCAGAAACCATTGCCATGGGGAGTAGTGACCCTTGGGGGTGCTCAATATGTCTTCTTCTCCACAGCGCTGGCAGCACCTGACCCAGCCTATCTGGGGCCTCCACCATTTGGAGTACAGAGCTCAGGATGCAGATGTCAGGGGCCTGACCACCCTGACTCCAGTGTCCGAGAGCAGCAAAGTTGTCGTGGTGGAGAGTGTCATGTGACGGGCAACCCCAGCTCACATCACCAGCTCATCCTCTGGTAGCCATAGCAGCCCCTGCTTTAGCCCCCACCCCACCCCTCCAGGGGGCTTGCCTTTCCCTGACAAGTTTTGGGGTCTGCCTGGGGGGAGGGGAGGAAGCACCTTGAGTGCTAAAATAACTTTTTTCCATTTTTAATAAAACGCCAAAAATATCACAACCCACCAAAAATAGATGCCTCTCCCCCCAACCTCTGGGCCCTAGCCAAGCTGGTCCATGCGTTGCTCCCAGGCCCTGCCTCCCAACTCTCCTCTCCAGGACCCATCTCCTACCCCTGCTAGGCCCATCCTGCCCCCATCCCTAGGCTCTGCTCTGTTAAATATCCTTGGGTGGCCCCTCACCCCCAGAAGCAGCAGTGGTAGCTTGGGGAACAGGAGGGAAGGGGGAGGCAGGATGGGGGGGAGGGGTGTGCAGGGGATCCTAGGTGAATGTTTAAGCTGGACTGCACCCCTCTCCCCACCCCTATCCCTGTTCTAGAAGCTTAGAGAGCCAGCCAGCAATGGAACCTTCTGGTTCCTGCGCCAATTGCCACCAATATCAATTGTGTGAGCTTGGGTCCGAGTGCACGTGTGAGTGTAGAGGATGTGTAGATCTCTCTTAGCGAAGGCGAATACCAGATGTTAACTGTGCCTCTGGGCAACGGAGGCTTGTATTTTGCACATTTTATAAAAACTTGAGGAGTGAGATTTCTGCTTGTATATTTCTAAAAAGAGAGCCCTAACCGTCCCCTCTCCTTACCACTCCCTTCCCTCTCAACCCATCCTTCCTCTTGCCCCTAGCCAAGGAGTGTGAATTTATAGATCTAATTTTCATAGGCAAAACAAAAGCTTCAAGCTGTTTGAGCGTGTGAGTCTGTTGAGTGGATGTGCGTGTGTGGCCCCCAGCCCCACACTGGGGTGGGAAAGTGCATGGTGGGGGCCTCAAAGGTGTCCCCACACTGCTCCTTTGTCCCCAAGTCTGTGGGAGGGGGAGGCTGCAGCACCCTGTCCCAGGATCTGGGGCTGCTCACCTGGCATGCTCAGGCTTGCCCACACCCTGCTCCCTGGGCTGGGCTCCATTGCAGGGATCATCCATGGGCACAGCCCAGGGAAGGGATCCCGGGCACAGCTCCCACCTCCAAGCTTAAGGCTGATGCACTTTCCACATCTTGAGTCTTCCGTGTAGCAGCTTTAACCCACCTCTGTGTCCCGTCAAGCCCAAAATGGCTTAGTGGCCCCTAGAAAGGCTTACCCCACCCAGAGACCTAGGCTGGAGGAGTGGGGCTGAGTGAGGGCACAGGGCTGCAGGGACGTTCTTACTGTGCTAAAAAGCCACTGCAAACATAGCAATAAAAACACGTCATTTTCCAAAGCTGGCTTCTGCTTCTGCCTCTGCTTCTCTGAAAAGGGGTCTGGCTTGGGATGCAAGAGGTATAGGGGGCTTCCCTCCAGCTCTAGCTGCTGCCTTTCGCAAGGACCTGTTCTGAAGGTTTTGCAACCAGCACCATTCCAGGAGCTGGGAATAGAGCAAGAAAGGAAGCTGCAGAAAGCCTCAGCCCCCTGGATCCAGTGTACACAAGGGAAGAGGGTAATGGTCATCTCAGGAGCATATCCAGTAGAGGATGGGTGTGTAACCATGCCACTGGAATTTTGAATTCAAGAGGTTGCCCAAGAATGTGTCACAGAGCAGGTGACCTAAGATCTGAAGAAAGTGAGGGGTGGTACTTGGACCCAAGTGGTAGTAGTCATGGAAGGGTATAACATCTTCAGATTAGGGTCTACTTTGAGGCAGGGCCGGCAATTCTGGGATGCAGAATTGAATAGTCGAGGAGAACACCAGATATTCTGAGCCACAGGAAGACTGGCATTGCCAGGTCCTGCAATGGGGATGATTGGGAGTTGGCTTTGGGTATGTCATCCAGGAAGTGTCATCCAAGTGGAGATGTCTAGTTGGCAGCTGGACACCAGAATGTGCAGTTATGGAAAGTCTGGCCTGGAGCTAGAACTTTGGAAGTTCTCACCACACATGGTGCTGAAAGCCCTGCCTCAATATCCATGGGTTCACAGTAGGGGGTGAGGTGGATAGGTATAGAGGGAGACAGGGCCCAAGCACAGGGTCCTAGGCCACCCTGCAAGGGTCATAGAGGAGAAAATGGCCTGTTCTGCTGGCTACTGCTCCTGGTCAAGGAATACAGTGCTAAAGCACTTGCTGGTTCTGGCAGTGAGATCATGGAGACCTGGACAAGAGGTTTGGGGGAGGAGCCTGACTGCAGTGCGATTAACAAGGGGGTGGAAGGAACCAAAGCGTCCGGAGACATATGAATGGATAAAGTTTGGCATGTCCATAAAATAGAATATTATTTCACCTCAAAGAGTAAGAAAATTCTGGCTGGGTGTATGGTATGCACCTGTAATCTCAGCAGCTCGGGAGGCTGAGGCAGGAGGATCCTGAGTTCAAAGCCAGCCTCAGCAATGGTGAGGCGCTAAGCTACTCAGCGAGACCCTGTCTCTAAATAAAATACAAAATAGGGCTGGGGATGTGGCTCAGAGGTCGAGTGCCTCTGAGTTCACTCCCCAGTACCCACCCCCTACCCCCCAAAAAAGAAAATTCTGACACATGCTTCAACATGGATGACCCTTGAGAACATGATGCTCTGTGAAATGAGCCAGTCACAAAAGGGCAAACACTGCATGATTCCTCTCATAGGAGGTCCCTACAGCAGCCAAATCCATAGAGACAGAGTAGAATGGTAGGTGCCAGAGGCTGGGGGGAGGGTAATGTTAGTGTCTAACAGGGACAAGGTTTCAATGCAGGAAGATGAGCAATTCTGGAGACAGATGGTGGCAATAGAAGCAGAATGTGGATGTGTTTAATACCACTGGACTATGTGTACAATTAAAAATGGAGATGATAGTGGAACCAACCTAGATGCCCTTCAATAGATGAATGGATAAAAAAATGTGGCATTTATACACAATGGAGTATTACTCGGCACTAAAAAATGACAAAATCATGGCATTTGCAGGGAAATGGATGGCATCAGAGCAGATTATGCTAAGTGAAGCTAGCCAATCCCTAAAAAACAAATGCCAAATGTCTTCTTTGATATAAGGAGGGCAACTAAGAACAGAGCAGGGAGGAAGAGCATAAGATGATTACCACTAAGCAGGGAAGACAAGTGGGAGGGAAAGGGAGAGAGAAGTGAAATTGCATGGAAATGGAAGGAGACCCTCATTGTTATACAAAATTACATATAAGAGGAAGTGAGGGGAAAGGGGGAAAAAAACAAGAGAGAAATGAATTTCAGTAGATGGGGTAGAGAGAGAAGAGGGGAGGGGGGATAGTAGAGGATAGGAAAGGCAGCAGAATACAACAGTCACTAGTATGGCAATATGTAAAACAGTAGATGTGTAACCGATGTGATTCTGCAATCTGTATACGGGGTAAAAATGGGAGTTCATAATCCACTTGAATCAAATGTATGAAATATGATATGTCAAGAGCTTTGTAATGTTTTGAACAACTAACAATAAAAAACAAAACAAAAAGATGGAGATGATAATGTTTTCTGTTATATATGAATAACATTCCACTGGGCACAGTGGCACACACCTATAATCCTAGTGACTCAGGAGGCTGAGGCAGGAGAATCACAAGTTCAGGGGACAGCCTGGGCAACTTGGTGACTCTGTATCAAAACTAAAATTTAAAAATGGATAGGGGTGTAGCTCAGTGGCACAGTGCTTTCCTAGTATGCATGAGGCCGTGGGTTTACTCTCCAGTACAACGCCCCCCCACCCCCTGCCAAAAAAAAAAGCAAAGGGAGGCAGAGAATAATCAGTTCAGACAGGTCCTCAGAGGGATGGGACATTCAACCCATGCAGAAGGCAGCCTTCAATGAGCGTGTGGCACCATGGGCAGGAGGGATGCCAGGAAGCCCGTTTTGTCATGTGCAGAATGGAAAGCACAGTCTTCAGGTAGGCAAGTGGGAGCCTGCACAGCCTCCCTGCCATCTTTCTCTTCAGCAGTTTCCCAGTTTCCCTCTCCACAGAACCCCTGCCTGCTCACTGCTCCCCAATTGCCACCTTTTCTTCCACAGCTGCAAAGGCCCTAAGTGTGCGTTAGATCTCTCCCAGGGTGTCCTAGGCCCTATATACTGTGCCTAACCAACTCCACCCATCAGAAGGAGCCAACAGCCAGTGTCACCCTCAGGGCCCCACCCAACCCCTGCCAGGCTTACATCAACTTCTGAACAGCTCTCAGCCAGGTTTTTTGCCTGGGTAAGAATCCTGGTCTGCTGTTCTTGCCTTCAGGCCAAATGCCCTCCAAGCCACATGCCACAATGCCAAAGACACAGAAAACAGTGACATCACAAAAAGGCAATTTCACAGAGGTATGCCATTTACTCAGGAATCTGCTCCCTCCCTAGGGGTCAGGACATGGAAATCAACAAGAACTCTTAGTTCTCAAGTCTCTTGAAGTATAGTGGGAGACATGGGTGGGAAAATGGAGTGCTACAGCACCTTCTGTCCCATTAGATGACATGCCTCAGAAGCTAGGACAGAGAGGGGCTGTGCCAGGGCCAGGGTGGAATAGCAGGAAGAAGCTGTCTGGACTTCAGCCTGTTGAAACACAGACAGGCAAGCTTGGGGAGGCCCAAAGGAGTCCAGGAACACTTCCTGGAAAAGTGGACTAGCCCTAACTAAGCCTTGGCATATCAATCAGAGGGTGTCACTTGAATGCCCTCTCCCCATGGCTACCACCTCTTAGACTGCTGAGAAAGGGCTGGGGCTCTTCCCAAGGCAGCCACACTCTGAGCATAGGGAAGGGTGAGGGAAAAAGTAGCCGCTGGCCTGGGCCCCAAACTGGGCAGGCAGGAGTGGGAACACACAGCTGGCCATCAGCCATCCTGCCAGTGTCAACATCTATAGGGATCACCCTGATTCCAAGACACATACCTCCAACCTGCACATCGACCCCTCCACCCAATCCTCACAGATATCAGGCATGGCAGGCACCCTGCAAAGGAGGGAGGTTGGGGACAGAGGACAAGCACCTCATTGGACATAGGCTCTTTCTTGTGCCCTCCTGGAGAGAAGTTCAGCTGCAGGCTGACCCTGCACTAGGGTCTGCTCTGGGAAAGCCATGGGGGAACCACCAGCAAGCCAATGCACAGTGTCAAGCCTGTGCCCAGCGTGTCCTCAAGGCTGGGGTTAGCACAGAGGCCCCAACCCATTCACAGCCCATCTCTACTGCCTCACTCTGCCCTGGGCCAGCTCTAGGTCACTACCAAGGACAAGTCTCCTCTCCCAGTCTGCATTAGTCAGAGGTCATGCTGCAAACCTTCAGGAGGGGGTAGGGCAGGGAGTGACTGGTGGCATTCTGCCACGTTGTATCTGTCCCAACTGTGATGAACAGGAACCCAGAGAAGGCAGGCAAGTTTGCCATCAGGAAGTCCTGCCGGTTTACTGAGCGTCCCAAGCTCCTAGGATGGCTGCCAACCCCCAGGGAGACTGGCAGGACAGACACTCCCCAAGAGCCATAAAGTGAGGCCTGTCTAGGCCTGGGGGAGAAGGGGGAAGGGCAGAGAGGGCAGGACCTTTAAGGGCAAGTGTGAGCCTGACCTTTGGGGCTGGAAGCAACTGAAGGAAATGAAGGGTGCTGTACAGAGACTATAACATGCCTTCCTGGCAGCTCTGGAGTAGCAAGGGGAGGTAGCAGTCCTCCCGGCAGCCCCAGTTACACACAAGTACCACACACACATGATAATAACCTTTATTGCCTCAGGAGAACTAGATGGCCTGCTTCACAGAACTCCTACAGGACTACAGAGCACACAAACATAGCAAAACAAAAGGGGCTCAACTTGGGCTAGACACAAGTGCCCTCTACACTCCTAAGAGTGGAAACAGCCCAGCAGGGCAGGACAACACGAAACTCAATCTTGAATGAGCGACAATCAAGGCCCCTGTGGTATGCTGGCAAGGTGAAAGGGGCCTAAATGAGCTATTGGTTGTGGAAGGCAATGAGGCAAGCAGAGGGAGAGAACCGAAGTACCAGAGGAGAGGCTGGGCTCCCAGGAAGCAGCACACAGGCCAGGTGGAAGCCAGCTGCAGGCAGAGAAGGAGGCAGGCCCTCACTCCTCCTTCTTATCCGTGGGACCATCTACTGAGGCCTGAAAAGAAACAGAAACCCCAAAGCAGTAGGTTGGCAGTGCCCATTCCTCCCCTTCAGCCTCTAGCCCTACATATGCCCAGAGGCTCAGCCTGGTTCCCTTCTCCCATAAATGACAGGTATCCAGGCAAGCAAGGTGCCCCACCCTTGACAGCACCCAAAGGCTTGCCAGGGTGGAGGACTGCCAGGACTACTGAGGTTCTCCAGCTGGGAGAGCAGCTGGAGGCCTCCATTATGGTTTTTACAGCAGCTGGATCAGAACCAGGATCTCCTCTCTCTCAAACAGCAAGCTGTTTGTTTCAGGTCCTGATTCAGGCTGTTCCCAATTCTGCATACCTTCCATAGATCCTCTCAAAACCCAAGTCCTTCCCAGAGAGCCTGTCCTACACTGAGGGTATGGATCCCCACTATGGAGCTGAGCCCCCTTTCCTTGCCCACTGTGGTGCCTAAGCTTGGACTGCCAAGCACCAAGGCAAGCTGTTTGAACACTAGGGTGTTTACCTGGCCCTATAGTCCAACTTCCAAACCATCTAAGATCCCAAGCTAGCCTGAGGACTTAGCCCAGGCCTGCAGTGGCAGGCAATGGCAGCAACTAGTACCTAATTAGTGGCCTTCGAGACTTTCTCCCCAACCTCAAGGGAAAGGTAGCCAGCAGCAGGTCCCACGGTTTGACCTGCATTAGCTATTCTGGATGGGGCCCCATATCATGGGCTGCGGTGGTCTGAAAGGTAAGGAGTAGCCCCTCTTGAGAGCCCTGAGGTTGGGCTCAAGAGGAAGGCCCACAGCAGAGAGCCAACCTACCACAGAGGTCCACCATTCACTGCCAGGCCACACCCCACCATGAAGGGTTCTAGCTGCTGGGTCTGCTCTGGGCCCAGACTTAGCAGTAAAGGAAGCAGGAAGAGGAAGCATACCACTGGCTGGTCCCCTAGACTCCTAGCAGGACTTTTTGGGCAGAGGCAACAGACTCCTCCATACATAGAGGGACTCTGCTACAAGGCCCTAACTCTAACCCATATCTGGCAGGCATAGGCACAGACACTGACCTGCAGCTTGGCATGCTCCTCCAGCAGGCGGTCATACTCCTTGGTAAGGCCCTCAGACTGTTTGCGCATGGCCAGAGCCTCATTTTCAGCTTTCTCTAGTTCTGAAAATGATAGAAATGAGGAAGACAGAAAGAAATTAAGGACTGGGACCAGGGAGGAAAAACCTACTTGCTGAAGACAGAGGACACTGCCGACAGTCTCTTGGGCAATTACTTCTGTTTCTAAATAAAACCCCTCTTTCTGCCTTTACAGCCCCCAGAGCATAGATGAAGAAAACAGCTAGATGAAGGGAAAAAAAATACAAAGAAACTCCTTGGTTCTTTTAAAGAAGAGAACCCCAGAGCCTCTCAGCAGGGGTGACCTTCAGGGACACCTGAGAGTGAGAAAAATCCTAGACTCAAAGAAAGAACCCCTAATGATGATGACACCTCAGCATGAAGACACAGCCAAAAGCATGTGAAGTACAGGCACTCTGGACTGAGTTGGAGGGTATGAAGGGGGACATGCCAGTTAAGAGCTGACTTAGTCTAAATCATGTACAACCACAAGAATGAGATCTAAATTAGAATCAGTTATACTCTATGTATGCATAATACATCAAAATACACTCTACCGTCAAGCATATCTAAAAAGAATAAAGAAAAAAAGCCAGTTTAGTTAAAAAAAAAAAAAAAAAAAACCACCATGAATTCCTGTCCATTCCTTGACATTCCTTTCGTTCTCAGCTCCAAAACAACTTTGGGTTCCCCCTGCCTGCCTTTCTTGATGGGAAAACCCCCAGCAGATACTGCTATGGCATGTGGGGCAGCTGCCAGAGCTTCTCCAGGGCCAGCTCAAATCACTGAGCCCCACCTAGCTGGGGGCCAAGCTCGGCTGCATTTGGTTTGGCAGACATAAGGGTGCTATGTGTGTTTCCACCCAGATCTTGAGGTTGCATGTGAGGTTTGTTATGAATACTTTGGTATAAAACAGGCAGCAGCGAACAACACAGCTTCCAGGCCTCTAAGGGGTAGAGAACTCAGAAGACAACCCTCACTTTGCTTGGTGCTGGCCAACTCATCCTTTAGCTTCTTCAGGTCAGCCTTCAGGTTCTTGTTTTCTTCCTTTAGCTTTGCCTCAGCATCCTCAAGATCCAACTTGCCTACATCCATAGCAGCTCCCTGGAAAAAGTATGGAGGGCCCAGGTTACTTGGGAGGAAGGGAGGGTGAGGTTCCAGCTCGATCCTCCCCACCAAGCCACAGTTCCTCAAGCTGCCCTGGGCACTTGTCCCTTCAGAAATGTCAACACAGAACTGGGCCACCACTTGCTCCCAGCTTCCAGGCAAAGGCCAGGGTGTGGCTGGCTGCCGAGGAACAGAGAAGGGTCAGTGGAGCCACCTGCTACAGGCTCACAGGCCACATGCCCTGCCTGCCCTGGCCCCTGGCCCCGCTTCCTTCCTCACCAGCAAGACTCAGCAGCTTCACGGGGTTAACTGGTCCCTCCAATGTCTCAACTTGCTGTCATCTGGAAATCTCTGCTAGTCACCCCCAACTAACCACTTATCATCCCTTCCTTTCTCCAGGCTCTAGCAGCTCACTATAGCCAATGACCCCAAATTCACCCCTGCCCATCCAGCTGCATCCCACTGGTGACTCCTGAGCTTGGCTCACACCTCACCTCCTAACAAGCCTTCGAGGACTTGGCCAACAACCCTGTCCCTGCCTCTTTCCTAGCACTGAAGAATGTTACTGGCCCCTGAGTTCCTGAAGGGTCATGGCTGATAGCCATCTTCTGGAGAATGGAAAGGAGACAGTGGCAGCAATGCCCCATTCTCTACCTCATCCCTGGGAGCTAGAGGAGGATGTCAGAGTCACCCCGGGTCCTTCTAGCAGGCACACCCTCCCCACTGACAACTTCTCCTTTGCGCGTCTGCCCAACTCTTCAGCTTCTCAGGTAGCAGCAGTCTCACAGAATTCCCAGCCTACTAACAGTGGGAATGTGGCCATGACCCCAGGCATCCCACAGTGGGTGGCAAAGGCAGGACTCACCTTCTTGAGCTGGTCATTTTCTTCCATATACTTCTTTGCTGCCTCACTTGCACTCTCTGCCTGTTTTTTAAAGGCTTCATTAGAGGCCAGCAGTGTGGCCTGCTGGGAGATGAGTGTCACCAAGCGCCTAAGCAGGCTGCAATTGTTTACAAAAAGGGAGAAGTGAGAAAAAATAAGAGAGCAAATTGGCTGGCAAGAATTCCTCTTGGCTGCCCGCCGCCCCAGCCTGCTTCCGGGCTGGACCTGGCTGGCCTCTTAGAGGTGTCTCAGAGAGGTTCAAAGTAGGAGCCTGGGGACATCCAGGGCACAGCCTATCTACAGCACAAGGTCCCAGGTCAGGGCTTGGACATGCTAGACAAGCCTCAGCACAGTTCTCTTCCCCACAAGGCCAGGCTTGCCTCTGTAAAAGAACAACAGCCAACACACCACACCCAATCCTCTATCTACCTTATAAGGTAGTTACTACGACTGCTCCTACTTTACAGAAGAGGAAACTGAGGTACAGCAGAGTAATGTGCACAGGGTCAAGAGTGAAAAATGGACATGGCTGGAATTTCAGCTTACATCTGTGTTACTCCAAAGCCTGCAATCGAAACCACCATACTTTCTTTACTCTTGGGTCCTGACATGAGGCAGAAAGGACTTTTCTCCCCTCAACCCCTTTTGCAAACCCACCATCCAGGCATCTGTTACATAAAAGATGGGCACAGGTGCCCACTGCCTATCTAAAGCAGAGAGGAAAACAGGTGGCAACTGGTGGCAGACCCCTTTCCAAGTAGTAGGAATGGGCTGGCAGGGAAAGGAAGAAAAAAGATGGGGGCAGGGGTGCTTTCCCCATGTCATGCAAAGGGGCCAAGTCCAGACACAGGCAAGGCGCGTAGAGGCCCAGGGAAAAAGGAAGAAAAGTTGCTTCCCTCAGGGCACTCCAACGAAACGCTCTTGCTCAAAACCTCAGCAGTCTGCTCCTACACTGTCCTCTCTGGCCCTGCCAGGTCTTGGCATGCTCTGTCAATCCCCACCTGCAGCACAGGTGGGCAAAAACAGGAAAGCAGAGGTGAGCTCTCTCTCTGGCCTGACCCAGGGTTCTCCAGGGCCCTGGCAGAGCCCCTTTCAGGAATGCACAAATGGGATGGAGAGGCCCATGGTTCCTGGTTTGGGGAGAGGCTCCCAGGGGCCCCTGGCAGCACAGGGAGAGCCAGGCCATTGATTCCTGGCAGGAGAGGAGAGTTTCCAGTGACATGTGCTCTCTAAAATTAGCATCTGGACCTCGTGGCCTAGGGCTCAGGTTTCCCTGCCTCAGCCCCCAGCTGCCCACCAGCCTGCCCCCCACTGGGTTGGAGCCCTGAAGGTGGAGGGAGCTACAGAGTGCCCCGGGAGCCAGGGAGAAGCCACGCATCTGACTCACAGCAGCATGGCCAGAAGTCATGGAGAGGCCAGAAAGAAAGGCAAGTGTGACTAGCCCCAACCCCCAGCACAGACCTCCCTGGCTCCTGAGCAGGTCCCTGTGCTAATGAGGAAGAGGCCCCTCCTCCCAGCTAGAAATGGGGGGAGGGGGCATGTGTGCCACCTGGTGGTAGAGATGGAGCCTGTGGGGACCCAGCATAGACAGGCAGGCAGGACTACGGGTTACCTCTCCAACCCCCACTCAGGCAGTGCAGGTGGCCACTGGGAATGCCCATGGCTGTTGCCTCAGTTACCCAGGGAAGCCAGCAGACTGAGATGACAGTGGCAGTGCAGCAGGGGCCCAGGCTCTTCTCTGTGCTGTCTCAGGCCTTCTCTAGCTATTGAGAAAGTTTCCTGGTTGGGCTACAGCACCCACAGAATCCAGCACAAGACCTGTGCAGTATTCACTCATAATCCCAGCTCTACTGAGCCCCAACAAGGCCTTCGGCTTGCAGCAGTAAACAGTGAATGTTCCCACCACAGGCCCTGGTTCCCTTTCCTCTGGGAGACTATCACAGACGCTCCCCACATGCTGAGCACCCTGGTTCACCTCAGGGCAGATACCCCCATTGTCCACTCCAGCCAGGATAGTTCTCTTCCATAATATCCATTGATTCAACTGTGATTCTGGATAATTCTCCCTGCTGTGATCTGTCTTCCCCCTGGGAATCTACCCCTCAATCTCCTTCCTGCAGTTATCAAGCTCAAGCCCATCTCCTCCCTCTCTCCCACCAGTCCCCACTCCAGTCAAGGCTACCAGCAGGGCCAGTGTTCCCCTAACTGCCAGATCCTGTGACCACCCTGAAGACCTCACAGCACTCACATTCTGCAGCATATAGCACTGCTGACAAGTCACCCTCATGATGTCCCCCCAATTTCCATAGCTCCTCTCCTACCACCCAGTACTCTGCTCCTTGGGGGTCTGCTCTGTACCTCGAACTTCCTTCTGACCAATCTTATACCTGAAAGGTTTTATATACCACTCAGACTCATATTCAGCTGCCCATTAAACATCAGCTCTTGGATGTCCCTAGAGACCTCCAAACTCAGTCTTTCCAAAACAATCCTTTCCTTACCTAATCTGAGCCAATCATTTCATGAATCCATGCCATGGTGGTGGACACATAAGCCATCTTAGGATCCACCCTCCTTGCTCCTCAGCCCAGGCCACCATCCAGGGCCTTCCCTGTCAACTCTTAGGTCACCTACCAGTCATCCCTACCACCAGTACTATCTCCCTATCAACAGCAGTCCAGCATTCCCATCTACCCCAGATCACCTACTACTCCTCCTGTCAAGCCATTGCTTGAGTAATATGGAGCCTTCACCACCCCCAGAACACATCTGGTTCTGCATGTGAGTCCTCCAGGCTGCAGTGTCTCCTACCCAGCTCAACTAGAGAAGGCTTTTCTCAGCCCACTGCCTGCCCTTTAGGTGTTCCCAGTGGCCCCCTACTTATCCACAGGGCTGAATGGTTCTTTCTCAATCTTCTGCATCCTTCTCACTTCATGTGGCTGCCTTACCAGGCTATGAACACCTTCGAGCCAGCACTGTTCCTTTCATCTTTATGCTCCTGTAGCTGGCACAATGAAAAGGGGCCTTCCAGGTGACCCTAACTCACTCCTGTAATAGGAAACACTCCCTGATGAGTGAGGGGACATGTTTGAGGCTGCTCATCAGGCCTAAGCCTGCCCTTTCACCTTGCTACACCCATGTCCACCTACAGGCCTGGCACTAAGGAAGGCACAGAGAGTGCTCACCAATCTGTCCCACAACAGAAGAGACAGTAGTGGGAAAGTATCAGCTCAGACCCTGTTGGTGAGCAAATCAGGCTTGGAGCCTCGGTGGCAGCAGAGAAAGCACATAAGACAAGCAATTTGCCATGAGCTGGGGCAGACCTGAGCTCTGGCTTCTGTCCCCAGTCTGTTCCCTTGAGGACTCAGCAAGGCATGTCAGGCCCTTCCCAGCGGGCTCATCAGCATTTGCCAGCTTGGGAGTCGGCCTTCTAGAACATTTTGCTGCTCCTTCACCCACTGGGTCATTCATCCAGATCCCACTCAACAGTTCCCTCAATGACCCTCCACCTCCCACATCCTCACCCTGGCACTCCTCCACACTGTTCTCTATGAGATTTGCCAGGGCCCCGGGACTAAGTACAGCACAGTGAGCAGGGGTAACCTTCAGAATTTCCAGGCTTCAAAGGCCCCAAGACACACCAGCCTGCTGACCACCATACTGCCTCTCTCTCCTGCCACGTTCTCTTCCAGCTCTCTACTTTATCTCCTGAGAGCTGTCACCCAGATAGCTGTTCTTCGCTATTCATTTAAGGAGAATAGATGAGAACCTGAGAGCTAAAGAAATTTCCTAAAGGAATACAGTAGTCACCAACAAAACAACCCAGGATCCAGATTAACTGCATCTAATGACAGTAGGAAAAGCCAGTGAACTTAATCGAATCCAGATGTGTCCTTGGCAAACAAATGTCAACCCCAAATACCTGAACTCGGCTTGGCTTTCTTGGTAAAATGTTCTTGGATGCTGAGCAGGGCTATCATGCTTTTATAAAAGGTTGAGTAAACAAGAGAAGGCAGGAGAAATACAATCTCTCTCTGGACTCTAGAGAAACAGGGCCAAGCATATCAAGTGGGGAGAGACATGGCTCATAGGCACTTTTCACCAATCCTGTCTCCCCTGTGAACAAACAGGAGGAGGAAGATAGGGGCTTAACAGGAAGTGGGAAAGGAGCAAGCCTTCATGAAAGGTCCTTCAGTGAGGCCCCAGGGGTGTCAGGTGAGACAACACCCCTGCAGGCATAGGTTATGCACACAAGCTCTGCTCTGCTCCCCACAAGTGTGGCCCCGGTGTCACAGCGCCACCTGCTGACTCCACGCTGTCATAGCCCATTAGAGCCTGGCAGTGTGGCCAGAAGACATTGGGTGAAACATACCTTAGCTGTTATAAGAAAAAAATGAGGCAGCCTCCCTGGCAAGGAACCAAAACCAGGTGACGCCCAGGAAAGGCTTCGGTGCAGTAGTGATAATACCAGGGCTTCTGCTGCTCCAGGACTCTCTCTCTCTCAAGAGCCTGCAGTCTTGAAACTAAGGAAGCTTCGAACAGGAGGGTCAATTAAGACTAGGAAAGTTTTGCAATCCCAGCTACTTGGGAGGCCGAGGCAGGAGGATGGCAAGTTTGAGGCCAGCATGAGAAACTTCATGAGACTGTCTCAAAATAAAAAGTAAATAAAAGGGCTGGGGGCGGGTGTAGCTCAGAGGTAGAGCATCCGTGGGTTCAATTCACCAGTACCAAAAAAAGAAACAGAATTTCCCTAGGAAAGATCCAAGGAAGGTCACCCCAAAGCGCTGCCAAGACCCTTCTGGCCTCAGCTACTTAGTGAGGCCATGTCTCAAAATTAAAAACAGGCTGAGGATGTGGCTCAGTAGTTAAAGTTAAATCCCCATTATCAAAAAAAAAAAAAAAAAAAGGTAAAGAGAACAAATGATGTGAATGAGCTACTTCAGAGGTTTTCTCATGCTTCTTTCTTGAAACCAGTTGAGGACTTTGGGGTGACATGGGAGGAGGCAGAATGCCAGACAACTTTGATAAAGACATTCTGTAATTAGTTCACTCAAACTAAAAGATGCTGGTGGCCTGCCTTGTTTCTGGAGAAGTAATCTCCATGATGGTGTGAGTCACGAAGTTGTCACCCCCCAGATGTGCCTGGCACTGGTGCCTGTCACAGCTAAGGGCCTCCAGTAGGTTGAAGATGGTGCTCAGAGCCCAGGGAGAACCAGCACAGTGGACAAGTATGAGCTCGACTGTATGGTACTCTTGTTGAAATGCTCTGTACACAAGGGACATACGAAGCTCAAGTTTCCTGCCAATGAGGAGCAGTGAACCACACATGTGTCTACAGACACTGCTGAAAGGAACCTTGAGTCTTGTCCTCCCCCCACACACCCTGCTTGTGTGACCAGACCACAGAGGTACTCAAAGGGGATCTCCTAGGAAAATAAATTTCCAAGGACCTTCAAACAGAGAAGGGCCCCTGCTTGTTCAGCATCCTGCCCCAAAGGAGTTCATTCACAATTTTTTGGTGGGAGGGAATACTGGGGATTGAACTTGGGATCTCAACCACTGAGCCACTTCCCCAGCCCTATTCTGTATTTTATTTAGAGACAGGGTCTCACTGAGTTGCTTAGCACCTTGCTTTTTGCTAAAGCTGGTTTTTAACTCATGATCCTCCTGCCTTAGCCTTCCAACACTGGGATTATAGGCATGTGCCATGGTACCTGGTTCCACCCTTTAAAAAAATTGTTTTTAGTTGCAGATGGACCTTTATTTTACTTATTTTTATGTAATGCTGAGAATTAAATCCAGTGCCTCACACACACTAGGCAAGCACTCTACCACTGAGCCACCACCCCATTCCCACCATTTGCTTTTAAGAGTGTGTGAGAGAAAGACTACTTTGGCCTAAATTTAAGAGACTAAACAGTATTTATTATTTTGAAAGCAGGTGGTGGTTGTTCAGTTGGATGCTTGTCAAGCAGTCCCTTGCAGGCCACTCATAGGGAATCTCTTTGTAAGAATCCCCAAGACCCAGCACCAAAGGACACAGCACAGTTAGATGATTTTGACTTGAGGGGAGGCACTAGGAATCAAGGGGTTCTCAAAAAGGCTCTTCCATATTATATAGGGAAATGCTATTCCAGTGTTTGTACTCTTAACCCATTTTGTCCCATCATTCCAGATGTGGAACACCTATAAAAACTTAAACTGAGCAAGAAATACACCACTTACGCTAACTTAAAATATTTGAATACTAAATATGTTCACAAAATTGAAAACTTAGAAGTTAGTGGGTTAAGAAAAGGTGACAACCAGTGGATGGACTGATGGAGGGAGGGACAGATGGACAAAGGGAGAGAGAGAGAGAACATCAAGTGGAACTTAAGTTATAAAAATTCCTCTGCTGGCCTTCAATAGCAGTGGCCCTCAGTTCTGGCTGCAAGGCAGAAGTCACCAATTTAATCACCATCTTAGGGTGGGCCCAGCACCTGTATTTTTTTTAATTCCTAGTTACCTTATCTAGATATGGATTTAGATACCCAAATTGTAAAGACAATCAAGGGAATGTGGATAGACACTAAAGACTTTATGTAAAAAAACTATTACAAACATCTTGTACATAAGGTGTCAGCAACATATTGTCTGGGATTTGCTTCAAAATAATCCAGAGTGGGGAATCATTTGGGAGATGTGAGATGCCCAGTGCTAAAAGTGGACCTGTGCTTACTATTCTGATTATATACATACCTGCTTTCCCAAGTCAATAAAGTGGAGCTCACCCTGCGTGGTTCTAATGTGACCAGGACATTACCCATCTAGATGTCTGGAGCTCCCTGAAGATACGTAGACTGGTTCATCTTCAACTTCTACTGCAAGGAGGTCCTTTCCCTAAACCTCTGCTCTTTGAGTAGGCAGAACAACATTAGCCCTTGCTTTGGCTACAGTACCTGTCTTAATGGTTCTGCTGGACTCTGCCTCCTACCAAAGGTCAAGAATGAACTTTCTCGGGCTCGGGTTGTGGCTCAGTGGTAGAGCATTCGCCTAGCATGTGTGAGGCCCTGGGTTCAATCCTCAGCACTACATAAAAATAAATAAAATAAAGGTATAGTGTCCAACTACAAATAAAAAATATTAAAAAAAAAGAATGAACTTTCTCTTTAACTCTCTCTGGACCTGCCAATCTACCAATCATAAGGAAAAATATCCCACCAAACTCCATCACCAGCAGGAATGAGACTGATGATAACAGCTATCAGGCATCAAACACCTCCTACCTGCAGGCATAGCTGAGAATGTTAACATGAATCACCTATATCCTCATCTCTGCTTTAGGGTTTAGGAAAAAGGCTCAGGGAGGGGAAGTAACTGGCCTGAAATCATACAGCTAACCAGTAACAACCAGAATTCAAACCCAGATATGATTTTAAGCTCTACTCTCATCATGTCAACCTGCGTAACAGAGCCACCAGGGGCCACTATGGTCCCTGGGCAAACAGGAAGCACCCCATGGCCAAGGCACATCAGCAGCAAAGGCCAGAATGAATATTGGCCTTCTACCCTCGTGGCTGGCACATGCTGTGCCAGCTTACATGGCAGCTCTACCTCCTCTCACCACTGAGCACAAGCCCTGGTAATCATAGGAGTGCTAATTATCTGCATGGACAAAATGCTATTGATGAGCAGGACTGACCCAAAGGAAAGCAGAGCAGCTCACTCAAGGGTCTGAGTGAACTACATCCTGTGGATTAAAAAGGCTCCACTGCCTTCCAACAAATAACCCAGGCCCCCACAGGGGAACTCTTCAGCCTCACAGTTAAGAAGAAGAGATTTAAGCCCAGTGCCATGGCATATGCCTGAGGCAAGAGGATCACAACTTTGAGGTAATCCTGAGCAGTTTGGCAAGACCCTGTCCTCTCTAAAATTAAAAGGGCTGGAGATGTAGCTTAGTGGTACAGTACTTGCCTAGCATACACAAGCCCTGGATTCAATCACTAGTAACTAGTAGCCCCCCCCCCGCCTCCGACACACAGAAGGAGTTTAGCTCTGACCCCAACCTGCCTATAAGCCACCAAACAATCCTAGAGCTTTGGACCTGATCCATAGCTCCAGCTGGAGCTGCTGAGAGGAGCGTGCAAATAAGTGTGCCAGTTCCATCCCAGGTGAATTCTTTCTCAGATTCAGACCACTCAGCCTGAGCCCCTCCCTCAACAGCCACATTCACTCCCTAGTTCCTGGAGCTGGCAGGGGCTATAGCCCCGCATGGATCAGATGCCAGTGACAAGCTGTGAGAGGATGAAGGATTGTCATCTCCTGTGAGAGGAAGCAGCCAAAGACAGACAGACTTAGGAATAGCCAATAGCTTTGATACTCCCTGCACTGACACCCCATGTCCCACACTGAGGACGAGGTCCAGTTCCATTCTGTCCTACAACTCAGGCATGGCTCAGCACATCAATATGTGCCAAGCCAATGCTTAGTAAATGCCTGTTACTTGCCTGATGGGGGCAAGGGCTTAAGGAGTTTCCTGAGGCGTTCTGGGCCCCTCTGTCTTGTGAACAATCCCAGTTCCTGGCCTATGCTGGAGGTCTACTAAGTCACAGGGCAGGTACTAGATGGTTAAGCCCAGGAATTCTCAACTTTGGCACTACTGACATCTGGGGACAGAATATTCTTTGCTCTGGGAACTGTCCTGTGTATTAGTTTGTTTAGCAACATCTCTCTGTCTACTAGATGCCAATAGACCCCTTTTCAATTGTGATGACCAAAAAATGTCCCCAGATACAAATGTCCCTTATGGGAGCAAAACCACCCCTGAGAACCACTGGTTTAGACCTGCACTGTTCAATACATTAGTCAATAGATGCATGTGGCGAAACTGAAACTAAGATTAAAAAGTCTGGTTTCTTGATCAAATAGTCACATTTCAAGTGCTCAAACAATCACATGAGGAGACACTTGTAGCTCTAGGAGTCTGGAACAAGGTTTAAGAGGAAAAGCTTGCATTGGCTGGGAATCGAACCCAGGCCTCCTGCGTGGCGATGAGAATTCTACCACTGAACCACCAATGCCTATGACACTGCAGCTCTAGGAGTTTTCCATCATCAAAGTTCTATTGGCAGTACTGTTCTATTTCTATGAAACAGATCTGTTTCACAGGAAAGCACAGAAATTGGAATAAATCAGATCCTCTCACAAAAAAGGACCCCTGGCACCTGTGTTCCCAAGGTACCAAAGCAGGCAGCAAGGTAACAGGAACAATGATATAAAAGACAGAACCGGGGCTGGGGATGTGGCTCAAGCGGTAGCGCACTCGCCTGGCGTGCGTGCAGCCCGGGTTCGATCCTCAGCACCACATACCAACAAAGATGTTGTGTCCGCCGATAAAATTAAAAAATAAATAAATAAATATTAAAATTCTCTCTCTCTCTCCTCTCTCTCTCCCTCTCTCACTCTCTCTTTAAAAAAAAAAAAAGACAGAACCTGGGGCTGGGGATACAGCTCAGTTGGTAGAGTGCTTGCCTTGCATGCACAAGGTCCTGGGTTCAATCCCCAGCACCCCCCCCCAAAAAAAGACCGAATCTATAGCCAGTGGGATCCCCCAGTGTGGTCCCCTGGAGGGGCCCAGATGCGCACATCTTCACAAAGTCATCACTCCTAAGACATGAAAGACTGGGCTTCAAATTGAAACTGCCTGGCCTGGCAGCCTGACAAGTTCAAATCAGACATGCACCTACAGCTGTTACCATCAACCCATGACAACCCAGTCAGTCAACAATGTTCTGGCTGCTCCTCTTGGGTGCCAGGCCCTTGGCACAAGCTAACCAGTCCAAAGGGGAAAAGTCTAGGTTCCCTGTGTGGGACCAATGTGCCAAGTACTACTCCCACAGCCCAATGTGTCAGCTACCCTGGGACCTGAGGACAGTTCTACAGGCCAGCAAGCATGGGGAGGCCTCAGAGTAGCCTCCAGAGGGAAACCTCAAAGCATCCTGAACTGATGGCACTGGCTGTGCAAGCGCTCACAGAGCATGTGCAAGGCAAATGCGTCAGAAATG
Source organism: Urocitellus parryii (assembly GCF_045843805.1). Taxonomy (NCBI): domain Eukaryota; kingdom Metazoa; phylum Chordata; class Mammalia; order Rodentia; family Sciuridae; genus Urocitellus; species Urocitellus parryii. Next base: position 1,970,935 of record NC_135547.1, on the reverse strand, counting down.
CTCAGAGAAAGGTGTGTATCACTCAAGGTTCTCCAAGTACACCCATGTTGCTGGCTCCAAACAGGAAAAAGCCTCTAAAGCAGAGAATGTTAGGGTCACATCACCAAGGATCTGTGTGTTGAGCCTTGAGGCCACTGGAAGGAAGGTCACTTGGCTGGGGCACGGTGGACAGGTTAGACGGAACAAGGCTGGTAGCAGGAAGCCTAGTATGGAGGGTCCTATTGGGATCTACAAAAAGTACTGGTGGTCCTGCTATGGCGATGGTTCCGAGGGTACAGAGGAAGAGAAGCTTGGGCAAGGCAAGAACCATAGGCTATATACCAGATACAAAGTTTTGGTTTTGCAGGAGAAGAGTTCTGGAGGCCACTGCATAGGAATAGAAGGTCTGTAATGCTGCTGAACTGTACCCTAAGAGATGGTGACCATGAGAAGTCTTTGGTTGTGTATTTCCCATTAAAAACCCCCACAGGACCAGGGGGTAATGTGGGACAGGGAGATGGGGCAGAGCACTCCTAGTTCCTGAGTCAAGGGATAGGGCTGAAGCAGTGGTTCTCAAACTTTGTGGCAGGAAAAGGAACCCAAGAACTTAAGAGGTAACAAGGTACTTTCCCCAAGCCTCATGTGAACAGGCAGCTGAGCCAGGTAAAATTTCAGAACACCTTGGTTCTGAGGTCCGAACTTCCCACTCCCCCCCCTACCCCCAACAATAGCAGCAACTGTGACAAGGACAGGAATACAGGCTAATCCCCACGTGTCCTGACCCTGGCCTGCTAGGAGCCAGTGGCCACCCAGGCTTTCTCCTCTACGTGGTTCTCTCCCCTACCATGGGCACTCCAACTTGCATCTTTCTTCTCCATTTCCCTTTTGTGACTCCTGGTCCTTTCATCCATTCCTCAACATACCCTTTCCTATTGATCTATTTGACCTGCCTGTGTTCAACCTTTCTTTCCCTGTTCTTCCCAGCATGTCCTCTTAGTGGGTTCTGCTGGCCTCCTTCCCTTGACATCTCTGGGTCTGTGGGCAGCTCCCTCTCAGTGGCTTCATCTCACCATGTACTTATGAAGCTACCAGTGGAGAATTCCCTTTCCAGAAGGTGACAGATCTTTCACATTCAACGTGCTGAGAAAAGAACCTCCCAGCCACCAGTGCCTCTTAGACCTGTTCCCTCCTTCCCTCTAGCTACGAGTGCCCTGACTGAGGACAACAGAATCTTTCGTAATGACCTCCTGTTCCATTCTATCCCACACATCCTTACAAATTTTAATCCAGGACACTGACCAGGCCACATCACTAGTGGAAAACCCACTTTTCTCTCTACCACCCATAGAAGTTTCAAACAAATTCACTCTGAAACCCTCTGCCCTGTCCCCCACCTCTTCTGACCCATCTACCCTGCTCTACAGGCTGGGGCCTGCATATGTTCAAATCCTGAGCCAGCTATTCCTAGTGAGGTGGCACCCAAAGAAAGAATAAACTGGACAGGATGCCCAAAGAAAGTGGGACTAGCCAAAGTGCAGGAAAAATGACAATTGATGGTTGTTTTCAACTCTTTGTATGTTGGGGGGAAAAAAAACCCATTGAGCAACAGGCTCAATGTCCACCAATGAGGAATCGGGAGGCAGCAAACAAGAATGCTAGAGACAGATCAGTAGTCCAGGAAAAAAATATTCATGCTAAACTCAGTGGCAAATGCAAGTCACTACATGTGACAGTTAAACCTTGATCTTGTGTTTAAGAAGCATGTGGATTCTATAGGGAAAAATCCAGGTGCTCAGGTCAGAGCATTGAAACCTCAGCTTTGCTGATAACTAACTCCAGGAACTCAGAGAAGTTTCTGAACTTCTCTGATACCGAGTTTCTTTGTAGCAGAATTATATAAATTCAATATATGCTTGGTAAATAAAATGCTTTAAAAGTACTAGCTGCTATTATGTGTACAAAGGTCTGGAAAGGTACATAGCAAAGGTATATATCCAGAGCAGTTATAGTTGCAACTTAGAAGAACTTACTTTCCTATTTTTGCTTATTTAGAGCCTCATGTAGACTGGGGATGTAGTCTAGTGGTAGAGCACTTGTTTAGCATATTCAAAATCCTAGGATCTGGGCTGGGGTTGTGGCATAGCAGTAGAGCACTCGCCTAGCACATGCGGGGCCCAGGGTTCAATCCTCAGCACCACATAAAAATAAACAAGTGAAATAAAGGTATTGTGTCCTACAACAACAAAAAATAAATAAATAAAGATCCTGGGTTCTACCCTCAGCACAACAAAAAGAGAAAAAAAAAATTTAAGTCTCATGTTTCTCCAATGAATAGGTACTACCAGATGACCTCCTGATCATCTAACATATGAAAGGCACTGCGGTCATTAACATTCTTAAAACCAAGACTAAAAAGGAAGACATTCAGAGAGGTCAAATTTAGCACACAGATTGTGCAGACAGACATCTCCCTACCAAAAGTCAGGCCAGGAAAAAGAGCAGCCCACTATGTGATCTAGCCAGAAGTGAGCTGAAAACACCCATTCAGAACTAAAGCATCCACCAATGCAAAGAACCTGGCATCTGAACCCTGGCTGAGATCCATTCTTGGGCACAATGTTTGACCATCTCTCCTGGATGCCCTACTCTGTTCACAAAGTCCCATCTAGCCAGGTGTGGTGACTCACATCTATAATCCCAGTGACTCAGGAGGCTGAGGCAGGAAGATCAAGTTCAAGGCCAGCCTCAGCAACTTAGATACTTTCTTAAAACAAAGAATAAAAACAAGAGCTAGGGACGTGGCTGGTGGTAGAAGGCCTCTGGTTTCAATCAAAACACACACGGGCTGGGCACAGTGGCACACATCTATAATCCCAGTGGCTCAGGAGGCCGAGGCAGGAAGATTGTGAGTTCAAAGCAAACTTCAGCAAAATCAAGGCACTAAGCAACTCAGTGAGAGCCTGTCTCCAAATAAAATACAAAACAGGGCTGGGGATGTGGCTCAGTAGTCTTGAGTGCCCCTGAGTTCAACCCCAGTACCACACACACACACACACACACACACACACATACTGGGCACAGTGGCATATGCCTATAATCCCAGCAACTCAGGAGGCTGAAGCAAGAGAATCACAAGTTCAAAACCAGCCTCAACAATTTAGCAAGTCCCTAAGTATCTTAGGGAGGCCCTGTCTCAAAATATAAAAAGGCCTAGGGATGTGGTTTAATGGTTAAGCACCCTTGGGTTCAATCCCTAGTATAAAACAAACAAAAATACACACACAATCCCACCTAATACAAAGGGTTATTAAAGTCCTCCTAATTAGTTTCAACCAGACCCAAAACATACCATGTAAGAGCTCACACACACGGTGAAGCCTTGTGGTAGACCAATGCTAGAAAAGCCCTTGTTTTTGAGGAGTAAGTTGCTTATCTAAGGCCAAACAGCTGCTGAAGGGGTACCATTTATACAGGAACACAAGTTTCCTGACTTCTGATTCCCATGCCAATGACCTACCAAGTGCACACACCTGGACAGTATGAAGTGTGTGCTATCCAGCTGTGCTCCCAAAGCAGCTGGGTATCCCTCTGCCTTGATTCCAACACAATGTGCTAAAAGCTAATCAAGTGCTGGTCTCCTAACTATACTACCTTACCCACCTTTCTGTGAGAACCAGCCATATCTTATACATTATAATGCTCGAAGGTTTGCTCCCCAAACAATTCTCATAATACAACCAAACTAGCCCCAACAAAGACAGAGATCACTCTCCATCTTCCACATGGGCACACAGATGGCCAACAGTGGGTCATTTTTTTTTTTTGGACCAGGAATTGAACCCAGAGGCACTGAACCACTGAGTCACATCCCTAGCCCTGTTTTGTATTTTATTTACAGACAGGGTCATTGAGTTGTTTAGCAACTCACTGTTGCTGAGGCTGGCTTTGAACTCGTGATCCTCCTGCCTCAGCCTGGGACTTCAGGTGTGTGCCACTACACCCAGCTATAACAGTGGATCATTTTTAAAAGAGTGAGTATAAAATCTGGAGAGGCACACACACGGACACAAAACAAAAACAAAGGATTAGCCTATTTATTTACTATTTACCCAGGGCTGACAGCATGTGTTGACAGATGTGCGAGGCATGCTTTTAACACATAAACAGTAGCCAGTAACTGGGTTTCTGAAAGGAGCAGCCCAGGTGTGTGAGGAGGTAAGTACTGTGATGAATCCGAAGGAGACCAGGCCTAGATAAAGTATACCTCAGACAGCGAAACTTCATAATGCAGCCAGGAAGCTCTGAGGTGGCCTACCGGTCACAGACATACAAGGTACAGGACAGCACCATACAAGCTGTGAAGTGCTCTGATTAACCAGGAAACTCATCCACTCATAGGTGCTCACCAGCAGGCTCAAGATGCTGCACTCCCAGCAAGTTCAGGTCCTCCCAAGGCTACTGGGCTCCACGCCACACTTACAGTAGCAAGGTGCTAAGGCACCAAGTGGCAGTGGCCCATTTCCAATGATTAGAAAAAAAGGAAAGTGGGAACCTAACATGCAGAGGGTAAACTGGAAACCACAGAATGGAATGCTGGATTTTCAGTAGTAAAAATGTTGGCAGGATACAGTGGCACACACCTGTAGTCCAAGCTACTTGGCAACAACTTTGTTGTTGTTTGCAGTACTGGGGATCGAACCCAGGGCCTAATGCATGCCAGGAAAACACTTTACTACTGTGCTACATCCCCAGCCCTAGTCCCAACTACTCAGAAAGATAAAGCTTAGGATACTTGAGCCCAGAAGTTCAACAAGACCAGTCTGGACAACATCATGACACTGCATGTGAATTTTTTTTCCCCTAAATTTCAAGCTAGCTCACATACCTAAGCAGGGAATTCATTAAACCAATGATGCTCCTCTCACAAACAACACTACACAGCTGTCAAGAATGAGGGAGGTCTGTGTGAGTCATCTGGAAAAACCGCTAAGAGACATGGTTGAGTTAAAAAACATGGCACTTATAAGGAAAGTGTTGCACATGTGTAAAAATGGTTTAAAAGTCCAGAAACATCACTATTACTACCTATAGTTTTAAAGTTTTGCATTATTTGTAGTATATTTGAGGAGAGCTTCATTTATTTATACCTGTTTATGACCAGGTACAATGTTTGTAATTGGAACAAAATAATAGAGGATGGCTTTGTATCTTTAGGTGTTTCCTGCAAGTCACATATAGGTTGCAGAGATATAAGATGTGGACCCTTTTTATTTTAAGACAGAGTTTCACCAAGTTGCTTAGGGCCTTACTAAGTTGCTAAGGCTGATCTTGAACTTGTGATCCTCCTGCCTCAGCCTCCAGAGTCACTGGGATTACAGGCATGTGCTACCATGTCCAGCTCTTTTTTAAAAAGAATTAAAAATTAAAAACGATAAATTCCTTATGCGCAATAGCCATCATCATAGGCTCTGACCCTTAGACTAGGGAGTATATATTTCTGGAAAAATTCTAGAAATGACTAAATAGATCATTTGTGTGCAACTGATGAACCCACAGTGATTCCCGAGATCACTGTGCCTTTTTCTAAGTAGATGTCCCACAAGACCCACCTTGTGACTGAATGGAGCCACAGAAGGGTGCTGCAGGAACAACAAGATAGCTGACATGAGTTTCCACAGCTAAGATAGAGAGGTAAGGGCTGGGGTTGTGGCTCAGTGGTAGAGCGCTTGCCTAGCATGTGTGAGGTACTGGGTTTGATTCTCAGCACCACATATAAATAATTAAAGCCCACTGACAACTAAAAAATATTAAAAAAGATGGAGAGGTGAGATGTGTGGCTGCTTGAACAATCTGAACAAGAAGGGAAATCAGCTATTTATCTTGTCTGACACATTTAAAAGGAAATTAGGTAAAGCCTTAGATGCTTGTCAATGGAAGAGATGACAGTGGAGTGGAATAGGTTGCCAACACAACAGAGAAAGGATTAGGACCATAAGAACAGACTGTGAATAGCACAATCAAACTGAACTCCATTCTTCCACCCCCATGCATCACTTTGGGAATATTTTATGGGGTAAATGTGGGCTGCCTTTATTTGAAGCATTTAAGTTAGAAAGAAAATCTCAAACTGTTCTGCATCATGATTGTGATGGACAAATGCATATTTGTCCAAAAGCTTTCAGGGCTCGGGATATAGCTCTATGATACAGTGTTTGCCTGGCATAAGCAAGGCTCAAGGATGGATACACAACATGGCAAATAAATAAATAAATAAAACCTAAAACCTCAAAGAACTGTATGTCAAAAATGGCAAATTTTGCTACACAGTCATGTGCCATATAATAACATTTCAGGCAACAATGGACCACATGTATTGAAAAGGCTGCCTATAGTGAACGCATAGCAAAAGACAAAAGAAAAGCAAACTGTAGGAGAAGAAAACTCCCTAAGAAAATTCACAGTGAAGCATTTAGCAGAAGCTTTTGTAGACCTCAACAAGCTCCTTGAAAAGTTTGAAAACATGGGACTGGGGTTGTAGCTCAGTGGTAGAACACTTACCTACCATGTGCAAGACCCTGGGTTCCATCTCCAACACTATATTTTTTTAAAAAAAGTTTGAAGATATGGATCACAATCCCTAAGAGTTTTCATTAAGAGAGTGGAATTTTCACACATAATCTGCTTACAAGCAAACCTATGATAAAAAAATAAAATCAAGCAAACCACCATGGACATATTTCTAAAAGGAGTAACACATCCTCAAAGAGAGCCTTAGGCTATGTCATTCTAGAGATGCAGAAGGTGGCATTGTCATCAAGGAGGTGACAGCACTATGCATGTTATTGCCCCTGAAGACCTAATGGTAGGACAAGATGTGGAGGTAGAAGAGTGATCCTGAAGATCCTGACCTTGTATAGGCCTAGGCTGATTGTGTTTGTCATTATTTAAAACATTTGAAAAGTAATAATAAAAATTTTAAGAGGAAAGAGATAGGAATAAGAACATAAAAAAAGTAAATACTTTAGTACAGCTATACTGTACAATAGGTTTTTGGTTTATCCCATGTATTACAAGAGTTAAAATTAAAAAGTTTAAAATTTACATTAAGCTAAAACTTGTTTATTATTAAAGAAAAACATATTATGAATTCACAGTGTAGCCCACGTGTACAGTGTTTATAAAGTCTACAGCAGTATACAGTAATATCCTAAGCCTTCACATCCACTCACTACTCATTAGCCAATTAACCCAGAGCAGCTGTTCCATTTATGGGATGTGCCCCACAGAGGTATACGAACTTTCATCTTTTTGTATCTTTTCTAATCAACATTGTTTTGGGGGTTTTGTTTAGTTGCAGTGTTGAGGACTGAACCAAAGGCCTTGTACTAGGTGAGCACTCTACCACTGATCTACATTCCAAGCCCTATACCTTTTCTAAGTTTAGATACACAAATACTTCCTATTGTGTTACAACTACATACAGTACTCATGAAAGTAGCATGCTGTACAGGATTTAGCTTAAAAGAAACATGCTAGAACACATAGTCTAGGTGCATAAGCTATATCTCTAGGCTTATGTGCTCTGTGTTACCACAAAGAAATTGCCTACTGGGGGCTGGGGATGTGGCTCACAGGTAGAGTGTTTGTCTGGCAGGTGTGAGGCCCTGGTTTTGATTCCCAGCACCCTTCGAAAAAAAGAAATTGTCTAACAATACATTTCTCAGAACATGTCCTGTCATTACATGGCACATAAGTGTAAACTGAATATCCTGGCCCAATAGTAATGCACAAAGAGGACTACACTGGGCACATATTCTTCTGGTAGCCTGGCCACCCAAAGGTACAGAAGAGAGGTGACCACTATGCCCTGGCATGGTCAGACAATACCTATGGCACCTGAGCTGGATGTGTCCTTCCAGAAGCAAAACAGAGTCATAAGAGAAAAGAAGCTAGAAAGATGGGAAGCACTGACATGCCACTAGCCTACCTGCTATTCTTTCTACCATTCCACTTGTCTTCACATCTGCCCATCATGCCTTCAAGCAGATAAACATGGAATAGGCCAGAAGAAGGCAGCAGACCTCCTGAGGCCTCTAATTGGTTTATATGGATCCACACAGCAGCCACTCATGTGAGTTATGACCACGCCTAAGTACAATGTTAGGCTGGCGCTCTGCCCACACCTCAGCATTTGGTCTATGAGAACAGATTTGGAGCTTAGTGAACACTCCATCTATGCTTGATCTACAACAGGCAGGGCTAAGGTTGATGAACTTCTCCAGGAATTCATAGAAGTTGCCAATAATCCCTATCTTTTCTAAAAGCACATAAACTTTTCTTTCTAGAGTACAGCTTGAGATCAATCAAACCCTCCCATTTTGGTCATTTCCTCACCCACCTCCTTCCTTTGAAAATTGGGAGGCTGGCCTATCTACAGCCCTTCAGCATCTCTTCCAACCTATAATTCTTTAAGGATCAGCAGCAATTCCACCTGCAGCCAACCTTAATAGTTTCTGTACATAATTCCACCAAGTCTAAGAAATTACACCATTTGGAGAAGCTAGGCAATCTAGCAGAACTTTGTCCACCAGGGATTTCAATTCTCTTACCATGTTTCCTTCTGTCCCCCATCTCTTTACTTAGCAATCATGTAAAGCAACCTGCTATCCCCCCAGTTCTTCCTGTTTCCCCATTCAGAGCCCATGGCAGGATTTTGCCCTTCCCATTCCTTTCCCCTAGCAAGTGCTGGAGATGGAACCCACAGACTTTTGCGTATCAGGCAAGTACTCTACCACTATCTAAAGCTATACCCCCAACCCCCCAAAGACCTAGGTGCTGCTGGCAGGCATCCTCCCTCAGCTTCCTCTCTGGTCTCTTTCCTTCCTCATTTAGATCATAGTCATACTCAGAACCCTTGTTTGTGAGCCTCAGTCCTCTGAGTATGCTTCCCTTTCATTCTCAGACCACAACATCATACTTTTTTTGGACCTTCCTAAAACTTTAGAGTATGTGTCTGACTCCTCCTGGCCTTCTCATTTCCTGACTTTCCTAAGTCTGAGGAATTGAAGATTATATCTGCAATCAAATATATCACCTTAAAAAGATGTTAGAACTGAGGGTATAGCTCAATGGGAGCGTATGTGTTTAGCAGTCACAAGGCCCTGGGTTCAATCCTTAGCAAAACACACACACACACACACACACACACACACACACACACACAATGATTCAGCACATTAAAAGACTAAATAGAGAGAGCTAGGGTTGTAGCTTAATGGTACAGTGTTTGCCTCGCACATGTGAGGCACTAGGTTTGATTCCCAGCACCGCATTAAAAATAAACAAAGATTTTTTTAAAAGGCCACATATTAAAAAAAAAAAAAACTTAATTCCTATTGTGGTAGAATTAAGAGGTGGTGCCTATTTGGAAGTGACTGACTCTTGAAAGCCCTGTCCTCATAAATGGATTAGTGCCTTTTAAAGGCCTGGAGGTTAACAACTTGGGAGGCTGAGGCAGGAAGATCCCAAGTTCAAGATAAGCCTCAGCAACTTAGCAATACCCTGCCTCAAAAAAGGGGTGGGGGGCAGGCTGGGTGTGTAGCTCAGTGGTAGAGTACCCCTGGGTTCAATCTCCAGTAGTGAAAAGACCTGGAGGGAACCAGCTTAGGCTTTCTTTAGCCATGTTGTCACATGAAGACAGTCTTCCTCCTTTCCAAAGGATGAAGCAATAAGGCGCCATCTTAGAAGTAGAAAATAATCCTCACCAGACATCAAACATGCCAGTGTCTTGGATCTTAAGATTCCCAGCTTCTAGAACTGTAAGAAATAATTTTTCTGTTATAACTTACCAGTCTCAGGTATTCTGTTACAGCAGCACAGATGGAATAAGTGAGATACTTGGCTTTTTTAGCCCTGAATCACATAGCAGCAAATCTTTCTAATATCTTTATTCACCCTTAATCTGAGCTTCTATATACTTCCCTGCCAGGCCCCATTGATCAGAACCCATGTATGAAACAGGAGGCAGCAAACAGGGCCCAAGACTCTAATTGGCACTTCCTACTAGTCCAGTCTTGCCTAATTAGCCACCCCAGGCCCTGACCAAGACTCTTGGCATTGTCCAAAACAAAACAAACAAAACACCAAAAATACTCAGGGCATCATGGAATACAACATGCAGCCAATACAGACTTACACCTGGAAAGGCTTTAGGGAAAGGGTCACTTTTGTGTACTCTTCTCAAGCACCCCATACAGAAAAGGCCCTTGGTCAGTCAGTCCCTTATGAGATGGGCTCCACATGTCTTCTTCCAGAGGAGGGAAATGAGGGAAGGGCTTTGTCATTTACTTTGATCTACATGCAAAGAGACTGTAAGATGATAATACTTTTTTTTTTTTCCCAGAGACCAGAGAGTGAGTCAGGGTCTTTTGACATTCAGTCAATCCCTTCCCATGCTCCATGCTGCCTCTGGAGATGAGGAGTCAACTTTGTGGCTCCATAAACACAAACAGGGTCGCTGGGTCCAGGCCACAGCCTGAGGAATAGTTGAAGCCACAGGAGGCTGAGCCCACACAGCTCCATGTCGCCGACTAGGCTAGGGTTCACTTCACAGCCCCTGGCCTCTCCCCACTCACAAGGACAGCAGCAACGAAAAGCCAGCAATGTAGAGATTCCTCTGGGCACGGAAAAGCTTCATGTGGAAATGTTCCATGGCCCCAGGATTGTTCTGGAGGTTCACCTTTTCTGTCACATCATCATACTTCCGAATTTCACGTACGGCATCTATGGTGAAGCAGCGAGAAGACAGAAATATTTAGCTGTCACTTGGGAAAGGGAAACAGGTACTATAAAATGGGCTGGCCTCACTTCCCTCATATCCATCTCCCTAATTACTTCTACTTCCACACACACCCATGGGAGGCTTTATCAAAAGCTTCCTCCCTCAGGCCTCCTTTCTGCTCTGGCTTTTTGCACATCAATACCTGCTCCATTCTATCCAGACCACAAGCTTGCTCTATACTTCAAGACACTAACCCAGGTTAGGTATTGCTAACAACAGTGGCAGCATCCCTTTCCTATTGTGCCCCCAATCTCAGCTTGTTCTCCTTCTTTTAAGTCAGGCTGCCAACTACCCCACTGGCAAGCCAGGTATCCTATTTGTGGAAATGCCTGCTTAAGAAGCATGGAGATGCCTTGGAATCAAGGGTTTCTGTTTTTAAATTTTACAAAAGGCTTTATTATTTATGTCTTATTTTGAATAGAAAAGGAACTTATGCTCATCAAAAGTTCAAACATGCTGGACCCAGTGGCACATGTCTGTAATCCCAGAAGCTCAGGAGTCTGAGGCAGGAGGATCACAAGTTCAAAGCTAGCTTCAGCAAAAGCAAGGTGCTAAGCAACTCAGTGAGACCCTGTCTCTAAATAAAATACAAAATAAGGCTGGGGATGTGGCTCAGTGGCCAACTGTCCCCGAGTTCAATCCCTAGGACTCCCTCCCCCAACAACAAAAAAAGTTCAACACGGTGGTGCACTCTTGTAATCCCAGCTACTTGGGAGGCCAAGGCAGGAGGATTTCGAGCTTAGGGCCAGCCTGGGCAATTTAGCAAGACCCTGTCTCAAAATAAGAACTGGCTGTAGTTCAGTGATAGAGCACCCCTGGGTTCAACATCTAGTACCAGGAAAAAATGAAAAGATACATATATAAGTATGTGGTCCCCTCATATAAAGTCACTATCAGTCATATCACCCTATTATCTGCTTTATAATACAAATCTGACTCTGAAATTATTAGAACATGTTTCTTGTCTGTCTTCCCCAAAGTAGACTTTATTTATGAAGCAGAAGCCTTTTCCACCATTTCCCCCAAGAGCTAGCATACCTCTGGGTATAGAGTATTCAAAAAGAATAATTTTTGAAATTATTCAAAATAATTATTGAATAACTCTGCCTCCAAAAGAGCTACTGTCAGATGCACAATTCTATGGTTCCATTCAGATGTACATGGAACTAGAGCACACCTACTACTTTTCCCCACTTATCATGAGATAGCTTTTTAAGTACATAAAATCTACCTGAAGAATACTCTTAATAGACCCCCATGTAAGAGGGCAAGAGATCACTATCTGGTACTGAGGGTTTGGCTCAGTGGTACAGTGCTTGCCTTGCATGTTCAAGTCCATGGATACCATCCCCAGTATGACCCCCGCCCCCAAAAGGTGGGGAGTTTTAATGTCTAGGTATTGTTTGGTTTGTAATTTCTGGTTTGGACAGGTTGGTTTTCATGTTGATCTTGCATTACAAAAATCTACCTGCCCTTCCTGGTGTCTGTGTGTTAAATCTGTGTCATGATGTAAGCACTCTCAAACACTGCCAGTAGGAGTATAAGCTGGTACAACAACATATCCATTAAGAAATGTAAAATGTTCATACCCTCAGGTTCAGCAACTCTACCTTTATGAATTTATCCCACAGAAGCATGTACAATACAAGGATGCCTATAAGGGAATTAAACTATAGCACAACCATATGAATATGCAATCTTTTATCTAACTTTTTTTTTGGGGGGGGGGCAGTACTGAGGATTGAACTCAGGGGCACTTCACCACCGAGCTACATCCCCAACCCAACTGATTGATTCATGCTGGGGATGAACTGGGGGTGCTTAACTGCTAAGCCACACCCCCAGAATCCCCCCCCCTTTGAGACAGGATCTGGCCAAGTTGCTAAGGGCCTCCCTAAGTTGTTGAGGCTGGTCTCCAACTTGGGATCCTCCTGCCTCAGCCTTCAATGTGCCAAGATTTCAGGCACACAATAACACACCTGGCACTATGCAATCTTTAAAAACAATGAGATTGCTATAAAAGATTCCTAAGGTAAACAAAAAAAGCACAACCCAGAACAATGTGCATATGACCCAAGCACTGTATACATTCCAATGCACCACAAAATATTCATAATGGTTACCTATGGGACATGGGATCATGGGGGACTTCAACTTCCCTATCTTTAATTTCTCCATCTTTTCGGGGGGGGGGGCATACTTGAGATTTAACCCAGGAGCAATTTACCACTGAGCTACATTCATAGTCCTTTTCATTTATTCTGAGACAGGTTCTCTCTCCAAGTTGTTTAGGGCCTCCCTAAGTTGCCAAGCCTGGCCCTGAACTTGCAATCCTCCTGAGTCATTGTGCTTATAGGCAAGTGCCACCATACCCAGCAATTTCTGCATCCTTAATAATAACTTTATACTATTTTGTAATCAGAAAAACAAGATTAAAAATATCAATTCTCACATTGTTGTTGCAATCCAAGAATGCCATCATCCTAAAGACCACATTGACTAACAGCCGAGAGGAGACTGGAGTTCGGGGGAGGTTGAGTACTACAACCCAAGGCCCACAGCAGAACCCAGCCCCCATCCCCAGGTTGGGTCCCAGCCCAGGTAGATGGACCCTACCTCATCACCTCTACTCTCCCAATCACATCTGATATAGACCACTCCTGGTGAATAGTGCTGGCCAGCGCTGTAGCTCATGCTAGTTATACCTATAATCTTTCAGTAGTTCTACTATTAACACTTATACCTGCAGAAGATCTGCAGATGTCTCTAAATTATGTCTCTAAATCATAGTCATACATCTCTCTAGAACTCACAGCAGACCCATGATTCCCAAAAAGAATGCTTTGCCAACTACCAAAAGGTCTCTCTGGTAAGCTAGCTTTTCTAGTGGTAAGCTGCACTAGAAAACAGACACTATGGCTCTGGTTTGGGGAAGGGGCAAGACCCTGAGGGAATAAGCCCAACATGGTCCATCCTTCCTCCAGTTCTTGCCCTCTCCCCAAACTAAAAGCAAGCATGTCTATGTCTATGTCTACTCAATTCAAAAACTCTGTAGCCTGGCTTTGCAGCTCAGAACCAAGATTGACACAAATATTCCCTACTGACTCCTGGCTCAGAGGCTGCTCAGGGAGAGAACCCTGATTGAAAAGAGCTGCTTCTAGACAGCTTGCCAAGTATTTCAAGAACAGTGAGGTATGTGGGCAGCTGGCACCTACCCTATATGCCTGGGAACTGGCAGGCCACACCTGGCCTGTTCAGAAACAGTCTTGCCTGAACAAATCCCATGGGCCCCAAGACATCAGGAAAGAGAAATACCCAATAATGTAGCTAGTGGGTGGGGCTCTGTACAGTCCTCTGACCTATGTCCCTCACACTAAGGTAGAAATGCTGGGCACCAAGGGACAGAAGTACTCAGTACCTAAGCAAGTGTCACAGCTCTCAAATGGGACTGCTATCTGCAGCAGAGCCAAGCAAATGATCAGGGCACTTATATCAGTCTCTGTCTCCGAGAAGCCAAAGCTGTTCTCTATATGTCCAAAGTGGCACAGGGTTTTGCAGCAGAGGCCATGGCACAAGGCGTGTGACAGGCAGTTGCCCCTAGACCCAGCTCACTCACCAATAACCAGCAGCACAAGGATGACAATGAGAACTACGAAGAAGGTGTTGCCATAGGTCACTACTAACTCCACCAAACGAGACTTGAAAATCTTCTGCCATCTGTAAAGGAAATAAAAAGCATAGGAACTAAAATCACACACACACACACACGAGATGTAGGCCCTAAGCAGAACAGAAAACCAGCTGTTCTCCTGTGGCCAAACAGCCCATACTAAGTCAACCTCAGCTGCCTGTAATTCTCCAATTAATGATGTCCCTTCTAGAGTGTTTAATAAGCCAGGAGTGGTGCTGCATGCCTGTAATCCCAGGGGCTCGGGAGGCTCAGGCAGGAGGATCTCAAGTTCAAAGCCAGCCCCAGCAACTTAGTGAGACCCTGTTTCAAAGTAAAACATAGAAAAGTTCTAGGGATGTGTCTCAGTGGTTAAGTGCCCCTGCGTTCAATCCTTGGTACGAAAAAAAAAAAAAAAAAAGAAGGGGGAGGGTGTTAATAAAAAGATGTCTGCCCACATACAAAAAAAAAATCTAAAACACAGACCTTCTCTAGTGAGGAGAAACAATTTTCATCATATCCTGCTTCATAGTATTTAAGTGTTTGCCCTATACAACTGGTATTTCTTTTTTATTTAATTTCAATATTTATTTTTCAGTTTTCGGCGGACACAACATCTTTGTTTGTATGTGGTGCTGAGGATTGAACCCGGGCCGCACGCATGCCAGGCGAGCGCGCTACCGCTTGAGCCACATCCCCAGCCCCACAACTGGTATTTCTTTAAACTTTCTATGTGATAAATTTTGGTTTGTCTAGTTCTTCCCACTCTGATTATAAAAACACTCCAGAGCTGCCACCATGTCCATCCACGAATATTGTGGGATGTGGAGAATTATCTTCAGAAATGTTTACATATTGTTAAAATTAGAAAGGCACCCTCATTATCAGAGGCAGCATTTGAAAGCCCAATTGTTTTAACAGTTGCTTTGTTACAATCAGGAGCCAACAAGGTTCTGACTTGGCATCTGGTAAGTCTGTCTTACTCTGCAAGTTCCACCCATCCACCCCCCTTTTGTTTCTGATATGAGATTAAAGTCAGGGCCTCCTCTATGCAAAGCAGAGCCCTACCTTTGAGCTATACCCCATCTCTTCTTATTTTGAAAAGGGGTCTTAAGTTGCCAGGCTAACCTGGAACTTGTAATCCTCCTGCCTCAGGCATTTGCCATCACCACTGCATAGGAAGGAAGAAGTTTGCCCTAGGAAGCTTCCCAGATTACAGCTTCAAGGGGCTCTACATTTCCTGCTAATCTGTGCACAGATTTGGTTTGTAGCAAACAAAAGCATTCCTTAGGTGATATTGCATTTTTCTTCAGGCCCTTACATCAGGACTCTATTTTTCATTTAAAAAAAAATGATAAAAAAGATATCTGTGGCTACTTAGCCTTAGTTGTTAACATTCAAGTGTGGACAAGGATAATGTGTTTGTGTTCTGTGTGTAATTAAAAATTAACTTCAAATTAACTTTTAACAGTTCCTTTGCTCATTAAAAGGGAATATGGCTTCATCCTTCACAGGCTGAGTAATGCTCATGAGGCTACTATGCAATGCCAGTGAAGCTAGTTAGGACAAAAGTCAGCAAATCAGCAACAACGTGACCCAGTGGTGCAAGTATTCTGGATCCCACACACAGCCAACCTCCTCCGCAACCTGGGGCCCAAGGGTAGGCAGTAGGAGTTTGTTTCTAAAACTTGAGATAAATCCTCCTTTTGGAGCATTGTGAACACCAGAAGATAGGGTGCGTAAGAAAGGAATTCAACAAAATGTGACAAAGCACAATGGTAAAAAACATACCCATGCCACCTCCAACCCAGACAGGTTCTACCTGTTTTCATCTGGCCCCAATTCCAGGGTCCACCAATGCTGCACATGCACAAGCCACAGGGCTCAGTGGCAGGCACCCTCCAGCTTACTCCACAGGCCATACCTTTTGGGAGAAATGAAGGGAATGCAGAGAAGCAACACAGCAAAGACCTCTGCATAGAGGAAGGTGGCAACTGCAGTCCACTGCAGACTCATCCTGTGGTTACCAGGTTTCCAACAGAGATGTGAGCTTGTTTCCTAGCAGGGAACAGAAGGAACAGAAGCTATGAGAACTGGGCAACCACTGACCTCGAGTTTAGGTATTTGGAGAGGCTAAGGTTGCCACTCATCACCCTGGACCCCAGCACTCTGCTTCAGAGCCCTTAAATCACCGGCTAAATCGGGATTCAATTGGCCAATGGCGCCCAACCGCCTGACAAACTTCCGCTTACAGGGACAGTTACTTGCCGCCCTCCAGCATGTGCGTTAACACGTCCAAAGCCACCTTTGTTGACGATGCCTTTCCCCGGGGAGTCCCAGAGACTCCTTAGGCCTGTTTAACTAAGAAAACGTATTCCATAAACAACAGTACATGAGCAGGAGGAAATCCTCAGCACCCACTGGGTTCCCTTCCCAGGCAAGCTGCACCGTGCTGCAGAGACCGGGCATTTTTCAAAACCCTGCTACAGCCAGCTCCGGGACCACAGTATTTTAATAACTGCACCCTGCGGCCACCACCTACTCCCCCACAGAAACAGGGAGTCCCTTCGGTCCCCAACCCTTCCGACCCATAGATAAAAACACAGCGCCTCCTTCTGGAACCATTTTCAGGAGCTAAAAAAGCCTTTCGACTATTCCTGCCTTCCATGGGGCGGGAGGCCTCGAGGTGCCTTGAAAAGGCCCAAGACAGCGACTCCTAGAGGGCAGGAGTCAGGGCCAAGAGCAAACTCAGGTCTCGACTGAGCATCCCAAGCCCTCATCCAAAGAAAGCTCCAGAAGAAGCGAGTCTCCTCGAAGCCCTAGTGGGTCACAACGCCACCCAGCTCACGAGCCGCCCACGCAGCATCAGGCGGCCTGGGAGTAGCCCTGGCCCAGCACTCTCCCCAAAGGCTCTCCCAGAGCTCCTACGAGTGGGGTTCGCCACCGTCCCCTGGCCCTCAATCCCCGAAAGCCCCGCTCCAACCGTCGCCGCGGTCCCATTTCTCTCAGCCCAGCCCTCTCCTACACTCCCTTGTCGGCCCCAGATCCCTAGATTCCGCAGACCCCTCGGTGTCTCCACGCTGCTGGTCCCTCTCCCTCGCCGAGGGGATGGGGTAGCCTTCGCAATCCCGGAGCCCAGCCAGATGGATGGACCCCACTCACCGAGTTCCTCACAATCCACGCACACAGGGCCGCAACCACCAAAATCTCTCACCACAGTCCCAGCCCCGCCCCTTTCCCGCGGCCGGAAACCGGAACTGCCTACAGGGCCACGCCCACCAGCCCTCGCGAGGCCCCGGCGGCTCCGCCCACGGCTTCTTCCCGCCTCGCTCGCCAGCTTAGGGCCTGTCTCCAAGGGCTTGAGAGGAAGCGGCGCCTCGCAGCGGGCGGCTGTCCGCGGTGCCTTGGGCACTCCGGATGCACAGGGGGCGGGGTGGGGCGGAGCCTTGGAGGGAAAACAAGGGCAACTGCTCTAGCCGGCCGGGTCGTCCCTCGTCTCTGTGGTGGGGGGCGGGACCGGCGTGCAGCGAGAACGGGGTGGAGCGCCCCGCGCCTGGCCTCCGCCTCTCGCCCCTCCTCCGCCTCCTCTCCTTCCCCTGGCTCGCCCCAGGGGAGGGCTGGATGGGTGGGGATTCTGGGCCGGTGGCGGAGTCACTGTCGCTTCAGCCAGGCTGCGAAGCGGACGGACGCACCCCGTGCCCCGGGAAGGGGCGCCACCAGGGGAGGAGGAGGAGGGGAAGAGATACCCTCTGCCCGAGATCTCTCGAGGCTCTCATCTCAGGGGCTAGGGGATTGACAGGAGAGGGAAGCCAAGTTCCTCTATCTGGTCTGCCTGAAGAGGCCGCGACCCTGGAGGGCCCTGAGCCCACCCACATCAGGGGCCCTAGGACCACCCCGAGGGCCTAAAGCGACAGTCTTAGGGACCACTGCAAGGTTACCAGTTGCCTAGACAGCGAACCTAGGGGTCAGCAACAGCCCTTTCCAGCACCTGCCTCAGGCATCACTCCCAGCCCCAAGCGTGCCTGCCAGTCCAGGTGACATGCCGGTGCTCTCCACCCCACGGCCCTCGCGGGTGACCATGCTGAGGCGCACAGCTGTGGTCCTGGCCCTCACAGCCTACGGAGTCCACAAAATCTACCCTCTGGTGCGCCAGTGCCTGGCTTCCTCCAGGGGCCCTCAGGTGCCGACTGGAGACCCCACGCAAGAGGCCCTGGGGGCCACAGCGGCCAAGGCTGGCATGAACCGAGTATTTCTGCAGCGGCTCCTGGTGCTTCTGCGGCTGCTGTTCCCTCGAGTCCTGTGCCGGGAGACGGCGCTGCTGGCACTGCACTCTGCTGCCCTGGTGAGCCGGACTTTCCTGTCGGTATATGTGGCCCGCCTGGATGGTCGGCTGGCCCGCTGCATTGTGCGCAAGGACCCACGGGCCTTCAGCTGGCAGCTGCTACAGTGGCTCCTCATCGCTCTCCCTGCCACCTTCATCAACAGCGCCATCCGCTACCTGGAGGGTCAGCTGGCCCTGTCTTTCCGCAGCCGTCTGGTGGCCCACGCCTATAGCCTCTACTTCTCCCAGCAGACCTACTATAGAGTGAGCAACATGGACGGGCGGCTGCGCAATCCTGACCAGTCTCTGACAGAGGATGTGGTGGCCTTCGCTGCCTCTGTGGCCCACCTCTATTCTAACCTGACCAAGCCACTCCTGGACGTGGCTGTGACCTCCTACACGCTGCTTCGTGCAGCCCGCTCGCGTGGAGCTGGTACTGCTTGGCCCTCGGCCATTGCTGGCCTCGTGGTGTTCCTCACGGCAAACGTGCTACGGGCCTTCTCACCCAAGTTTGGAGAGTTGGTGGCAGAGGAGGCACGTCGGAAGGGGGAGCTGCGCTACATGCACTCTCGTGTAGTGGCCAACTCGGAAGAAATCGCCTTCTATGGGGGCCATGAGGTGGGGCAGTTTGGGGCACTGGGCATGTAATAGAGCATGCAGCTGGGAGGCCCAGGGCAGGCAGCTGGGCATGGTGGGGAAAGCCCAGGGCTGATTGGGGCTGATGCTAAAGGTGCAGTGGGCCATGGAAAGGGGCCTGGGGATGGGTGAGGCCTTGGATGGCTGTGGTCTTAGGTGCAGAAAAGGAAAAGCAGGACAACCAGGTAGGAGCAGGCCTGTGCCGGCTGCCTGTGCAACTCTGATCCACTTCTGCTTCTTTGCTTTGCTACCTTGGTGAGCTTGCCCTGGACTTGGAGCTGCAGATCCTAGCGGTTTGAGACGCTAGCATTCTGGCTCACCCCAATGCTGCAGCCAGCCTGGAGGAGACTCCTGCCATCTGGGAGCAGAGACGGTAGGACGCAGCCTGCTGCCCAGCCTCTCCCTGGGCCCTTTGAAGGCTGGCGTCCACCAGAGCTGGCCGGCATTATGGGCATGACTCAGCCCAAGCCGAGGTTAACGAGCATCGCCCAGCTCAGCGGCCACTTGGTGTAGGCGGTGGCAGCAGTCAGGGTCAAGGCCCAAGGCCGTGGGTCTGCCCTGCCGAGTTACAGACCAACCTAGCCTCCTCCCCGCTGCCCTGGGCTGTGTATGCCTAGCCCCAGCCGCCACCGCGGCAGGACACACTTCCTGCCCACCCGGCAGCAGCCCTGCCCCCAGCGTGGCCGCCCTTCCGCCTAGGTCCCAGGCTCAAGGCTCCCTGGTGGGCCTACACCGATGGGCAGGCACTGGGAAAGGTTACTCCAGGCCAATGCTCCCTTTATCATTGCAGCCCCTCCCCTTCCTCGTGCCTGGGGTTGCAGCTGCCTCAGGTCTTATTCTCTGCAACTCCATTTTCGGTTCCTGAATGCCTTGGGGGGAGGGGCGCAGTAACATCCAACTCCTAAAGGCCAGTGTGTATTCCCTAGGTCAGGTGGCCTCTTGCCCCTGGACCCTGTCTCATTGGTTGCACATCAAGTAGAGAAACAGGGTTGCATCTGTTTTTTTGTTTTTTTTTTTTTTTTTAAAGAGGGCTTGTCCCTAAACTCTGAACTTCAGAGACATTCCAGGTGGGATCAGGTTTCAGATTAGGAGAAAAGTGCCTGGCCTTCTTCGGTATCCCCTCTCCCGCTTCCCTCTTCTCCTGCATGCCAGGCTGCAGGGCCTTGGCAGGCAGCTGTGGCCTTGGGTGAGGTGCTTGGCACATCACCTGCAGCTACATCATCAGCCTTGGCTGGCACTCCTGCCAACTCCCAGCACGAGCCTGGATCATCAGGGTGCTCAGAGGAGACACAGTCACTTCAGGAACAGGAAATTGGGCCTGAGAAAAGCTTAGCTATGGGAGCAGCACCAGGTGCTAGGGGCAGGTTCTTTGAAGGACTTCCTCTGGTCCTGGCTTCAGGAAGTCATTCATTTGCCAGGGTGGAGGGCCCTGTGTGCATTCTTGGCCAGTCTGGATAGGCCTCAGCTGGAAAGCTGTGTGGGGTGACAGGCCCCCATAGGTGGGTTGATTGCCCTTGCTGTTCAGGCATGTGGCTCACTCAAGTCCCACTGGCTGATGTCCCCATGGACAAGGGCCTGGGTTCAGATCAACAGGTTAGGACAGAAGTGACGGACTGGGAAAGGTTACTCCAATGGCCGAACAGCAGAGTATTCTCCTTTTACTAAGGTTTCAATGAGGCCGCTCATTTAAATACACACACATGCACACAACCTCTTGCTCGAGAACAAAGTAAACCTTTCTTAACAAGTCAAAGCACCATTTATAAGAATCTGGTTCTCCTAACAGCCCTGCCGGTGTGTTCCACATTCCTGTACTGCCTGCTTCCTTCAGGCAATGTGAGCTTGGGCAGAGCACTTTGTCTCTCTGAGCCTCACTACAGTGGACATGAGAATACACGTGCTGTGATATGGGTGTAAATCAAATAGATGTGAAAGCACTTGGCAAATGGTGCCAGGCTGGGCATCCCTCATCAGTTAAGCATGGAAGTCAGCGCCAAGGCATGTGTACCTGTACTGAACCAGAAAATATAGGACCCAGTAGCCACCTTGCTAGGAGCACTTTCCAACACCTCTGTCCTCCCCTACCTATCTGACTGCACTCAGTTCCCTGCAGAGGCACCTACCCAATCCTGACCTAGCAGGAAGTAGTAGCCAATGCACAAGGGCCTACCCATTTCTGAGGGAGGGAGAGCCAGGCTGGGATGCAGATCGCTGGGGAACACACCCTCCTGGTTTTGGTGGGAAAAAGCAGTGCAAGTTTCTCATGGAGAGGAACCCTGGAAAGTAGCCGGAGGTTGTCAAAGCCAAGAACACTACCTTTTGCTCTCTTGTACTGCTCTTTGCTTAGTTTAGGGTAGAAAAGTTAGAGCTAGCCTGTGCGGTGTCACATACCTGTAATCCCAGTGGCTCAGGAGGCTGAGGCAGGAAGATTTCAAGTTCAAAGCCAGCCTCAGCAACTTAGGTAGGCTGTAAGCAACTCAGTGAGACCCTGTCTCTAAATAATGTATCAAAAAGGGCTGGGGATGTGGCTCAGTGGTTAAGTGCTCCTGAGTTTAATCCCCAATACCAAAAAAAGAAAGAAAAATTAGTACTGATGGGGGTGGTGCTGAGGGAGTCCAGAGCCCCTCATGCAGAGGCCGCCCAGGGTACAGAGAGGGGAGTGGTGAGTATCCTAGCTAGAGAGATAGTGGGAAGAGGGGACAGGTACTACACTATGACTTCAGGCAGTCCCTTCTCATCACCACTACCCACATTGGGACATGGCCTCACCCCAGTTGTAACCCCCAGCTCTTAGCCTGGTCATGGCCATTAAACGGTGAAGTATGTGTGAGCAGTACTTGGAGATTCTCACCATCACCCCCACAGGAGTTGCCACAGGGCCTCTTGGTATGTGTCATCCTGGCAGGTGGAGCTGGCACAGCTGCAGCACTCCTACCAGAACCTGGCTTCGCAGATCAACCTCATCCTTTTGGAACGTCTGTGGTACGTCATGCTGGAGCAATTCCTCATGAAGTATGTGTGGAGTGCCTCGGGCCTGCTCATGGTGGCCGTCCCCATTATCACTGCGACTGGCTACTCAGAGTCAGGTGAGAGCCGGGGCTCTGGGAAAATGAGACAGGGTCCCTGTTTTTTCCTGTAGTACTGGGTGCTAGGTTTGCAAGGACCCAGTGCTCAGCTGGCCGCCTCCCCATTTGACTGGGGATGTTGAGCCCCTGATGGCATCATAAGATTACCAGAAGTCAAGCTCTTTTCATAGCTCCTTGTTGCCGTTCACCCAGCACATTCCTTGTACTGCCCAACCAAGCCTGGGACCACAACCCAGGAACACTGCATGCCACTCCACCATGCACGTGCACCCTTGCCCACCTGTCCTCAGCCCAACTGTAACTTGGAGGTGGGAGGATTTGGAGAGTACCTTGGGTGAGCCCCTTCATGGGCCCAGCCTTGGTTTTCCCACCTCTAAAGTAGTTCTTGCAGGTTTCAGAGGATAGAGATCTATCTCTCTTCCCTGAAGCCTTTTGGGGGAGCAGTAAGCCCATCCTGTTATTGGTCAGGTTGTCTTTATTCCCATTTTGTTCCTTTACTGATTTGCAGCTCATTCATTTTAATTTCAGACTTTCAGCAGTTACTCTTGAGAAGTTTCTAAGTCTCAGGTTAATCAATATCTCCCTTCTTCCTAGACTTTAGAACATAGGACCTTGGAGAACCAATCCCCATTGCACAGCCCGGCATGAAGTTTGGTTTCACATGGTTTTTGTTCTTAGCTATGCTTTAGCTGCCACCAGCTAAATGGAAAATGAAGCAAAGTCCCTTGTGTGTGTAGACTTACCTGCTTGGCATTCAGTCATTATACCTCAGTCTGCCTCTCCATGTTCCATTTCCTTCTTCCAGGTAGACATTTTTAAAAAGTTTTTTCAGGATGCATTTCAACCTGGGACATTCTCAATTATTTTGTTGTCTGCAATTGTCTTTATTCCTGAGCTAAGTTTAGGTTGGTACAGAAATCTAGGTGGACAATTAATTTCTCTCAGCCCTTTGTCGGTATTCCATTGTCGACTCACTTCCATTACTGTTGGAAAAAAAAAATCTGTGATTGGTTTAATTGTTAGTAACCTGCGTTTTCTCTCTGGGTGCCTTTATAATTTTCTCTTTCCCTGTAGCATTCTGCATTTAGGTGTAGATTTCTGTTTCTCCTGCTGGAGACTTCTGTATCCTTCGAAAATTCAGGGTTTTCAGTGTTCTTTCTGCTCACTAATTCTCCAGCTCACCAGTTTTTAATCACATCTAAGTTGAATTTTTTTTTACTTCTCATTGACTATTTTCTATAAGTTCTATTTGATTCTACTTCAGATAGAAATTTGAAAATGGAACTTTTCAGATTGAAATTTTAAACTGTTTTTGTATCTTATTTGCTCCTCTTTTGTCTGCTCTTTTTATGCTGCATATCATATTAGTCATGCTTATTTCACAGTATCTATCCAAAGACTTGATTATCTGAAGTTCTTGGGGGTCTAATCCACCATCATCTTCCCTGCTGGTCCTCACTCATGGTGGATCATTCCCTTGTGGGAATAGCTGTGGCATCCATGGAGGGTGTAATTCCTGTGTGCCTCTCTTCTTTTCTTTTGGGCACGTGCACCAGGGGTAATTAACTAGTTGTAGGTATGTTCATGTTAAGCTCTCAGCTTGGGCAGGAAGAGGGTGGTTCCAGGGCTTGGAGGCAATGTTCATTTGAAGCCCAGACATATAATTACCAATTCTTAGAGAAGATCTTTTGCTCAGGGCACCTAGAACCCAGGCAAGGTTGGTGAGACTCCCTGTCTTCTTCCCATCTGCTTTCTTTCAAGCACAGTTCTGCTTTAAAAGGTGTTCTAGTTTAGCTAGTTTGATAAGAGGGTTTTCAGTTATACATATATGTATCTAAGCCTGACTTGTTTTAGAAACCGAAGTCTCTCTTATTTTTTTCCCTCTTTTTTTTTTTTTTTCACTTTGGGGCTTGCATACCTTCAGCTCTGTGTCCCTCACTGGTGACACCACCCCCAACCCTCCCTTCCAGAAAAGAAATCTAACTCTGGGGGTTCTACATGCAAAGGGACGCTTTGATTCAGTCATGGGTGCCTGCCACAGCCAGCATACCTGGCCCATGGCACATGGAGCCAGCCATGAGGAAACCAACTAGGCTTGTAGGAGATTCAAAGACGGGCAAGCTACTGCCAGGCGTGGTGGCACACATCTATAATTATAGCAACTCAGGAATTGGAGGCAGGAGGATGGAAAGTTTAAGGACAGCCTCAGTAGTTTAGCAAGACCCTGTCTTCAAATAAAAATAAAAGGGGCCAGGCGCAGTAGCACACCCCTGTAATCCCAGTGGCTCAGGAGGCTGAGGTAGGAGAACCGCAAGTTCAAAGCCAGCCTCAGTAATGGTGAGGTGATAAGCAACTCAGTGAGACTTTGTCTCTAAATAAAATACAAATTAGGGGGCTGGGATTGTGGCTCAGCAGTAGAGTGCTCACCTTGCACATGCAAGATCCTGGGTTTGATCCTCAGCACCACATAAAAATAAATAAGTGAAATAAAGGTATTGTGTCCAAGAACAACTAAAAAATAAATATTTAAAAAAATTTTTTAAAAATAGGGCTAGGGATGTAGCTCGGTGGCCAAATGATCCTGAGTTCAATCCCTGGCACCAAAGTAAGTAAGTAAGTAAGTAAATAAAGTGGTAAATCACCCCTGGGATCAAGCCTCAGTATCAAAAAAAAAAAAAAGAGTGAGCTCCTTCCCCTGCCACCTGGCCCTCATAGCTAGTAACCTTTAGAAAATATACAAAGAATGTTCCCATCCTCCTTGCTGGCCCCACTTATGTCTTAGGGGCCTCCTTGTTATTTTCCTAAATACCACGCATTCATGGACTCAGGGTCCTTGCGCCTGCTGTGCCCTGCCAGGAATGTTCTTTCCTCTGCTCCCCCCCCCCCCCAGGCTCTGTCCCTTTCTCTGCCAGAGCTTTGCTCTCAGGTATCAGGTAAGCAAGGCCTGCCTTGACCACCATCCCTCTCTCCTTCCTTTCCCCTCTCCCAAACAGCATGTGTCACTTCTTTGTGGAATTCCTCCCTTTCTCCCCGCCTTCCACTGAGAGCTGTATAAGGGTAGAGATGTTTGTCTGTTTTATCCCTGCAGTACCCCTAGTACCTGGAGGCAAGTGAGGGCTCCAGGTGCTTCAAAGAGAGCCAGTGGGAGAAGACAGGCACTTAACTACTAGGGAAGATTTAGATAAGCCTATGTGACAGGCCTGGAGGGCCCAGGAAAGGAACACAACCTATCACCCGCTCCAGCCCAAAGGTCTGGCCTGCTCTGCTGCAGCCAGGCCTTCAGCTTCCTAAGGTACTAAAAGGGACCTGCAGGGGGCAATTAGTTGTGTGAGTTCTGTCTCCAGGAAGGTGCCAGACTTGTGGACCCCTTCCCTTTGTCCACTCTATCAGGACCTTGAGGAAGAGGACTTGTATTCCTACCCTTCCTAGAGGGCACTGTGGGAAGAAAGGCTCAGGACCTTAGATTTGGAGGATTGATATTTACCCCACACCCAGTTTATATACCTGGTTTCCTGGGCCAGGCCCCAGTAGGCAATGTGAGGTGCTCTGTCCATCTATTTTTTCCCCTTGCACTATCCCTTTTCCTCCCCTCCCTGTCATTGATCTCTGAGGCTGTCACTTCAGGATCACATATGTCCTTGGATAGTGTTCCTTCCCAGTTCAGTCCCAGGGGCCCTGGGCCCTGGAGCTTCTCTGGTAGTTGCTCACTACTCACCCACCCACACTCCCCACTGCCAGATTTCCAGATTCCTTGTGTAAAAACCCTGCTCCTCTGGAGACTCCCAAGGTCAAGCATGGTTGAAGGGCATACAATGGGATCTAGACAGACAGAAAAGCAGGTTCAGACTGGAGCAGTTCTTAGGAGCAAACAAGATAGCCATTGCCACAGAGGTCAGAGATCATAGCTCAAAGGGCCATGAGGGAGAATGAGCCCCAGGGAGGTCAGGAAGTGAGATATTCATGTTTCAAAGACAGCCCTGGGCATTAGATGAGGAAATCCAGAGGCTGATATGGTACAGTACAGAGGGGCTGGGACAGTCCAGGTGAGAGGAGCTAGTTGTGTCAAGAAACAAAGTCATGTTCCTGTAACTTATTTTCTTAAAGTTATTGAGATGTGATTAACAGACCATGTAATTTAGCCTTTTGTTGGTTGTTGTTGTTGTTGTTTTGTGGTACTGGAGAAATGAACCCAGGGGTGCTCTACCACTGACCTAATCCACAGCCATTTCTATTTGTTGTTTTGAGACAGGGTCTCACTAAGTTGCCCAGGTGGCCTCCAACTTGTGATCCTTTTGCCTTGCTCTCCTGTATATCTGGGATTACAGGCATGCACCACTGCACTGGGATCAATCAGCCTTTAAAAATGGACAATTAAGTGTTTTTTTTTAATATATCCACAGAGTTGTGCAACCATCACCACTATATACATACAGAACATTTTTACACCCTAAAAAGAAACTGCAGACCCATTATCTATCAGTCATTCCTTAATCCTTCCCTGCCCAGCCCCTGGCACCCACTAATTTACATTCAATCTATGGATTTGCTCATTCTGAACATTTCATAGAAATAAAATCATATGATATGTGACCTTTTGTGACTGGCTTCTTTCACTGAGCATAATTATTTCAAGGTTCATCTATGTGATGAGATGAATCAGTACATCATTCCTTTTTATAGCCAAATAATATTCCATTGTGTGTGTGTATGTTTTTCTTTGCAGTACTGGGGATTGAACCCAGGAGCATTCTACTGCTAAGCTACATCCCCAGCCCTTTTTAAATTTTATTTTATTATGAAACAGTATCTCACTAAGTTGTTGAGGCTGGCCTCAAATTTGGAATCCTCCTGCTTCAGCCTCCTGAGTTGCTGGGATTACTGATATGTGACACCATTGCCAGCTTGTACCACAATTTCTTTATCCATTCATCCACCAATGGACATCTGGATTGTTTGCACCTTTTGGCTATACTGGATAGTTCTGCTGTGAGCATTTTTATGTGGGCATACAGTTTTGTTTCTCGTAGATATATAGCTAGGAATGAAATTCCTGGGTGGGTCCTCTGGTAATTCTAGTTTTAACTTGTGAGGAAGTGCCATACTGTTTTCTAGAGTAGCTGCACCATTTTATCTCCCATGTGCAGTGGATGAGGGTCCAACCTCTCATCCTGGCAAGTGCTTATTATTTCCCTATTTTATAGCCACACTTGTGGGGATGAGGTGCTATCTCTGGGTAGTATTCGTTTGCAACATCAACTAATGATGTTGAACATTTTTTTTCATGAGCTTAATGGCCATTGGCATACATTCTCTGGACAAATATCTATTCAGATCTTTTGCTGGTTGTTTGATTGGGTTGTCTATCTTTGGTTGAGTTGTGGAAGTTCTTTATATATTCTGCATACTACACCTTTACTAGATATGTGGCTTACAAATGTTTTCTCCCAGTGCTATGTTTTCTTTCTTTCTTTCTTTCTTTCTTTCTTTCTTTCTTTCTTTCTTTCTTTCTTTCTTTTTTTTTTTTTTCCTGGCAGTACTGACAATTGAACCCAGGGTGCTCTACCACCAAGCTGCATCCTCAGTCCTTTTTGGAGGAAGGGGGTTGGGGACCAGGGATTGAACCCAGGGGCACTTAACCACTGAGCCACAACCCCAGCCCTTTTAAAACTTTTTTTGTTTTGTTTTGAGTCAGGGTCTCACTAATTCTTTGGGGTGTCACTAAGTTGTTGAGATTGCTCTCAAACTTATAATCCTCTTGCCTCAGCCTCTTGAGTCACTGGGATTACAGGCATTCACCACCATACTGGCCCTTTTCACTTTCTTGACAATGTTCTTTGGTGTCCAGAAGTGTTGGATTTTGGTGCTGTTCAATTAATCTGTTTTTCTTTAGTTACTTGTGCTTTTGATGTCATAGTTAAGGAACTGTTGCCATATCCAAAGACATGAAGTTTTATCTTTGTTTTCTTCTGATTTTATAGATTTAGCTCTTATACACATCAACCTCTGATCCCCTTGAAGTTAGTTTTGGTATTTGGTGTGAGGTAGGGATCACTCTTATGTGCATGTATGTATCCAGCTTTCTTTCCCCTGGTGGCTCATTTTGACTTTCCACTGTCTCTCCTCCTCCACCTCTTCCACTGGTGGGCAGACTCGGAAGACATGAAGAAGGCAGCCTTGGAGAAGGAAGAGCTTGTGAGTGAGCGCACAGAAGCCTTCACTATTGCCCGCAACCTCCTCACAGCTGCTGCAGATGCCACTGAGCGGATCATGTCATCCTACAAGGAGGTAACCACAGCACAGCCCCCACCCCTGCAAACAGCTGGCCAGGGCTAAGTCCATGCTGCTCTTCTTCCAGGTAACAGAGCTAGCTGGCTACACTGCACGGGTTCATGAGATGTTCCAGGTATTTGAAGATGTCCAGCACTGTCGTTTCAAGAGACCAGGCGAGACAGAGGACAGTCAGGCATGGTGTGGGACCATGGTACGATCTGGTGTTCGTGTGGAAGGGCCCTTGAAGATCCAAGGTATGGTGGTCTCCCCGACACAGAGCACCCTCTCTCATCCCTGCCTCACTACTTGCTGCCTGGGCTTTGTTCCCATCCTGACACTCAGGGATTATCCAGTCTATCCAGGAGAGAGGGCTTCCCAGCAGGGT
The DNA here is from genome assembly GCF_045843805.1 of Urocitellus parryii. Taxonomy (NCBI): domain Eukaryota; kingdom Metazoa; phylum Chordata; class Mammalia; order Rodentia; family Sciuridae; genus Urocitellus; species Urocitellus parryii. Next base: position 1,941,751 of record NC_135547.1, on the reverse strand, counting down.
CATTGAAAACTTTCACCAGGTTTAGTGGGGTCCCTAGGGAGGGTTTCTCCAGGAGAGGTGCTGGTTCAGCAACGTGCCTTCTTAGAGTCGTTGCTGCCAGCCAGACTGCTAATGTAGCCTCCTGAGTGCCCTGGATGAATTATTGGTTAAGAAAGTGGGGACAAGGGGGTGTAGCCAGGCATGGTGGCATATGCCCATAATCCAGGTACTCAGGAGGCTGAGTCAGGGGAGGATTGCAAGTTCCAGGACAGCCTTAGCAACTCAGAGAGATTCTATTTCGAAATTAAAAATTTAAATGGCTAGGGATATGACTAGTGGTAGAGCACCCGTGGATTCAATCTCCAATATCAAAGAAAGGAAGGAAGTGAGGAAGGAAAGAAGAAGAAGGGGAGGAGGAGGAAGAAGAAGAGAAGAGAGGAGAGAAAGGCAGGTAGTCCTTGAGTGTAGGAGATCATGCATCCATGAAGGGCAGCCAGAGAAAATTCAAGGCAGTGTGTAAGAATGGAGCGACAGTTTAGCCAGCTGTAAGATTATAATAATACAATAGGAAGAGGGACCTGGACATTGGAGTTGGCTTTGACATGGTGCCAGGAGGGTAGGGCCACAGAGCAGGAGTAGACACTCAATGCTACTGGTTCCAAGAAGACCACACACAGTACTAGACACTGGGAAAGGGGAGATCTGCCTGTCAGAAGGCCTGGCTGTTTTACCAAAGGACCTAGTACTGCACCATGCTAATTGAATATATACTGGTTTGCTACTGGGGAAGCAAGGGAGGTCAGCCAGGGGCACACAGAACCCACCAAAACACTGCTGCCTGTCCTTCCTCCTTGCACTCTCTCTGCAGGCAAAGTAGTAGACGTGGAGCAGGGGATTATCTGCGAGAACATCCCCATCATCACGCCCACAGGAGAGGTCGTAGTGGCCAGCCTCAACATCAGGGTAGGTCAGTGGGCTGGGAAGGTGATAGAGTACTTGCCTAGCTTATGCAAGGCCCTGGGTTCCATCTCCAGCACAAATAATTAAGTAAATAAATAAATAAAAATCACAGGTTGAGCAGGGAAAGTGTGCCTGATGAGGAAGTGCTTATCACGTAGACTTAGTTGACAGGTCCAGGATACATGGCTTTGGGTCCTGGCCATCTGCCATCTGCAAGCCCAAGCCTTTGGCTTCCCATCTGACTGTGCTGGCAGTAGCCACTGTCCCCAGATGTACATGGCAGATGGGTCAAGGTCAAGATGAGAGACCAACGTGCCTCTGTGTTCTGAGGCAATAGAGTCAGAGCTGATAAAAGAGACTACCTATCACCAAGATTGGCCAACAGTTACACAAGTGTTTCTGGTCTGATTGTTGCCAGCTTCCAAACATCCTGAAAGAGCCAAGATTTGGGGGCTCTCATTCCACTCCAGCTGCAGGGGAGGAGATTGCTGTTCTCTTCATCTGGGGCCCTCTGCTCTCCAGGCTAGGTACCTGTCCCATCTGCTTTGAGAAGCTCCCTATACAGGGTCTATGTGGTGGGCACAGAGCTATTCACTGAGGAGTGCTCCCAGGCCCTGGAGAGGTTGTGGAATGGAATTTCTGGGAGCTAAACCATCTACTGATCACCTTTGTGCCCAATCAGGGCTTTGGGTAAGGGCAAGAAGCAATGGAGTAAGAGGAAGAATGAGCAGGGGAACGGGGAGGAAAAGAGGGATTCATTCCTTTCTTCATTCATTTGACCAATGTTCCCTGAACTCTGGGCTGAGTACTGGAAACCAGAGATAAATTAGGAGGCCCATGCCCTCAAGGTGTCCTCACTCTGGGGGGCACTACAGTGTTACAAAGGACCCCAATTAGACAGCTGTCCAGAGTATATCAGGGGCTGAAAAAATAATGGTCACCATCCTAGGGGTGAGTGGAGGTCCAGTGAAGCTTCACTTAGGAGTCACAGACAGGAGGATGGGTAGGCATGACTAGAACAAAGGACTGAGGGAGGAGGCACCAGGGCCTGCCATGTTCCTGCAGGGAAGGGCAAGAGGAGGGGGGAGTGCCTAGGCCTGGAGGGGACGAAGATGGGAGAAGACCCCTGAGAGCCAGATGGAGGCAGGCATGTGTCACTACCCAACGTAGCACAACACAGTGATGTGATCCACTTTACCCCTAGTATTGGTCACTCTAGGGGCTGGGGAGCAGCCAGTTGCTAGTGGATCCAAGATGAGTGGTTTCCAGGCTAACCTGGAAGAAGCCCAAGGAGGCAAAGATCCTAGGTGAAAAGGGACACAGCTGGTTAGAAAACAAGGCCAGGGGAGAAGGGGAAGTGGTGGGTGGAAGAGCAGGGGCAGAGTCCTGAGTGATCCTATAGCCCTCTTGTCTCCTCTTGCCCTCTGGCGTTAAGAGTCACATGATGGTGTGAATGTTCTGGGGCTGGCCTACAAAGTTACCACAGACTGGGTGGTTTTAACACCAGAAATGGACTCTTCCCAGTTCTGGAGGCCAGATGTGTACATCAAGGTGCTGAGGTGCTGGTAGGATGGGTTCCCTCTGGGGGCTGTGTGGGAGAATCTGGCATGGGCCCCTCCCAGCTTCTGGTTTGCAGCAAATCCTAGGGGTTCCTTTGCTTCTGCTGCACCACCCCCACCTGTCTTCACATGACGTCCTCCCTCTGCATGTGTCTGTATGCAAATCTCCCCTTCTGGTAAGGGCACCAGCCTTGTTGGATTAGAGACAACTCCAGTAGGACTGCCTGTTAATTTAACCAGTTGTATCTGCAACAACCCAATCTCCAAATAAGGTCACACTCGGAGGTAGTGGGGGGGAGGATTCCAACACATGAATTTGGGGGACAAAATTTGACTCGTTACACTGCCCAAAGTAAACCAAATGCTAGAACCTTAAATCTTCTCAGAAGCCCTGTGCATGGTGTTGTTATCTGTGGCTTTCACAGATAAGGAAACACACACTGAGAGAGGGAAGACACAATGTGTGACCGTGCTGGTGGTGGCCAGGGAATCTCTGCTCCACGGTGCCTAACTCCATGCCCTGGGCTCTCTCTAACACCGGCCAGCACCGGTGCTCACTGTGAATCTGGCAGGCTGGGACAGAGCCTCGCTGCACTCTGACCCCTCCTTCCTAGGCACCACATTTCCCTAAGTCCACACAGATAACGCAGCAGGCTAACCAGGAACCTGGAGGACTCTGATGTGCTTGATGCTAAGCCCACGGGCCACAGAGGCATTTTGTGTCCCCCTGGCACCTGTGGACGTGAAGAGGACTATGGGGGCAGGGAGATGGGCAGTGGAGATTTGGATTGTAAGTGAGAACTGTAAAGAAAGTGCCTCCCCCTGGGCAGCTCCTAAAAGGGATTGGGGCTCTTGATCCTGTGCTTGGACTCCCAGTGAAGTGGAATTGAGGGTAACATTGACTGTCTTGGAACACACCCTTCCTCTTGTGCTGGCCTGTGCTTTCTGGGCATACTGGGACCTTAGGGGACAGGACCAGGTCTTGTCTATTTCCTTGCATGTTGGGCCAGGTGTTAGTTTAGGGCTCTGGATGCTGGACCCCATCCCTCTGATCCTAAAATCCCTTACCAAAAGATTGAGAATGGCCTGTCTGCCAGCCTAGGACAGAGGGAGCCTTCTGAGGCTAGGAAGGAAGCCACAGGGTGTGGTAAAGGAGGCCCATGCCTAGGTGTCACAGTCTGCTGCCTCGCTGCCTCTGCAGGTAGAAGAAGGCATGCACCTGCTCATCACGGGCCCCAATGGCTGTGGCAAGAGCTCTCTTTTCCGGATCTTGGGCGGGCTCTGGCCCACGTACGATGGTGTACTCTATAAGCCCCCACCCCAGCGTATGTTCTACATCCCACAAAGGTAAGGAGGCCAGCCACAGGAGAGGCCTCCCCAGCAGGCTGCTGGAGATGGAGCCCTGTTCCCAGATATCTGTGCCCCACCTTTTCCCACCTGTGCACTTGGAGGCTTACAACAGAGGTCCAGGGAAATGTTAGAATCTGCCCCGTAGGAAAATATACAAGACATTATCTCTGAGCTGGTCAGGGGCTATGAGGCCTGTGCCCTCCCTTCCCACCCCCATCCACTCTGTCCATTTAAGATCTGGGTGGGAGGGTTGGTGCACGGGTACCCACAGATGTTGGGGGGGTGCACACACACTGTATGTCTGCACATGTTAATGTATGTGTGGTGCGCATGTTAGTGTGGGTGGGTGTATGGGCATGGTGGGCATGTATCACCTGGAAGGCTCTGTGTTCAGCCAGGGCCACCATAGAGCCCACTCAAGCACAGACACCCTCACAGAAACAGGGCCACGCTGCCCTCAGTGAACACTCAGCTTTCCCACAGGCCCTACATGTCCGTGGGCTCCTTGCGTGACCAGGTGATCTACCCGGACTCAGTGGAGGACATGCGGAGGAAGGGCTACTCCGAACAGCAGCTGGAAGCCATCCTGGACATCGTGCACCTCCACCATATCCTGCAGCGGGAAGGAGGTAGGGGTGGGGCTGCTATCCAGTTTATCATCCACTGCAGGTAGCAATCAATTGCCCTTTGTTCCAAGACTCTGATGGGGAACCTGTTGCCACCCCCAGCCCAGGGGGATGAGGATTATCTCAGCAACTAAGAGTCCAAAGTGCTTGCTGCAAGCCCCACCTACCAGGAAGGACAGGCAGTAAACAGGTAACCCCAAGGGGACTTTCAACAAGGCTCTCTATAGGAGCCCAGGACACCCTTTCTCAGAGAAGAGAGGCCTGAGCCAAGAACTGTGGAACATTAAGAAGTCACCCAACGTGGGAACCAAGGGACAGCAGGGCAGAGTATAGCATAGGCTCTGTGGCAGGGAGATGCTGCCTAACAGTGGGCCATGGAAGCCTGGACTTGCCCTGAGAGGCACCAAAAGCCCTTAGAAGGGTATAGTCAGAGAAAGTGACAGGTTAGTTTTGCATTTCAACAAGATGGCCCTCCTCCAGGCAATGGGCAAGTGCCCTGGCCAGGCTGTGTATACAGAGGCTTGAAATGTGGATGGGGAGAGCAGAGTCAGAGGGGACTCTTGGAAGAGTCCTTAGGAGGGAGGGACAGCTGGCAAAAGAAGTTGTTTCAGAGAAGAAAAGGCTTATGGAGGGACAGTGCTTGTCTGCAATGTCCACTGTGCCCAGGGGAAGAAAGAGAGGGCTACCCAACTACAAGCACAAAATGGAGGCCATCGCTGAGTTTCTTAATGAAGTCTAAGCATCTGGGTTCCGTTTCCTGCCTCCCCCACTTAGATAGAAGATGCCCTTGCACAAAGACCTCACTTCTCTGACTCTTCACCTGCAGCATTAAATGCAATAACTCCTGTGAGGAGCACTAGTGCATTTTCAAAAAATGGCAGGGGGTATGAGGATTCAGGAAGATTTTCCCCAGGTATTGTCACCTGCCCATACAGAAAAGGGGAACAAGAGGTGAGGTCACTGCAGCTCTGCTCACTTCGGAGCTTCATCCCCATATTTCCCCTGGCCTGGCCTTACTTCTTTTGTTCCTGCCACCTTCAACCTGGATGGACATCCCTGCTCCTGCCCTCTATGGTGCCCCTGAAGGCCTAGGACCTGTGGCCAGTCATCACAACCTATTAGGATTGAGTTTAGCTATAACAGAATTATGCTGTCCCATAGTGATTCAAAAGTTTAGCCTACTGTGCTGAGTCCCCAAAAAAGTAGGCCACAGTTGGAGGGGGTGGCCCCTCTCTGTGCAGGCTCTGGGAATCCAGGCTATTCTATTATGTATGGCCTCCATTCCCAAAGTCACTTCATGATCCAAGACAGCTGGGGCAGCCATCACATACATGTCCCCTGCTATGAGATGAAGTAGAGGGGAGAGGCTTGCCTTCTATCTTTCAAAGAAGGTTCCATCAGCTGCCACATGTGTGACACATTCCTATCCCATTGTACAGAATTTAGTCACACAGTAATACCTCACTGCAGGGCAAGCTAGAAAGTACTCTTTTGGGGGACGCAGGAGTACTGGGCATTGAACTCAGGGCACTTGGCCACTGAGCCACATCCTCAGCCCTATTTTTTATTTTATTTAGAGACAGGGTCTCACTAAGTTGCTTAGCATCTTGGTTTTGCTAAGGCTGGCTTTGAACTTGTCATCTTCCTGCCTTAGCCTCCCAAGGCCCTGGGATTACAGGCATATGCCACCATACCCAGTGGAAAATAAAATCTTGATGTTTTCATTCTGAGCTGCCACGTGCCCTGGCAAAACTTCTAGTCCTGTGGGAAGACAGATAGATGATAGGAGAGGAGGCACAACCATCCTGACAAATCACCCTACTCATCTGCCTGCTCAGACAACCTGGAAGCCCTGCCAAGGCACTGGCACCAGATCATGCTATGTAGCTTAGTCCTTCCAGCAAGGAGCTCCATTCAGGGGAGACCACTCTGTCCATCCCTGGGGCTCTCTGCCATGGGCATCTGCTGCCCACTGAAGGAAGTATTAGCAAGCTCTTCGTTGGCACTCCACTGGGGCTACATAGGGAGCCTCAACAACAGAAGTGCATCTTCTCCCAGTTCAGGAGGCTGGACATCCAAGTTCAAGGAGTTGGCAGGGCTGATTCCTTCTGAGGCAGTGAGGGAAGAATCTGCTCCAAACCTCTCTTCTTGGCTAATGGAAGCCATCTTCTCCATTTCTCTTCATACTGTCTTCCACCTCTGCTTGTCTCTGAGTCCAAACTTCCCCTTTTCATAAACACACCAGTCCTATTGGATTAGAACCACCCTAATGGTCTCATATTAACTAATTACACCTGCACTAACCCTATTTCCGAATAAGGTTGCATTCTCAGAAATAGGACTCTAATATGTCTTTTTGGGGAGGAAGAATTCTGGTCCCAACTCTTTCAGTTATTGAAGTATCACAGACAAGGACACAGCAGAAGTAGGCAACTGGACAAGCTCCTTTGGAGTTCACATGTGCGCTGTCTTTCCATCATCCTTGTTACCCTTGCTCTCCCTGCATAAGCCCCAGCACCCCTGCCCCTCACACACATGCACTGGGTCCTATTGAATTGAGTGGAGCTCCTTGCCCTCTGGCCAGGTTGGGAGGCCATATGTGACTGGAAGGATGTCCTGTCAGGGGGTGAGAAGCAAAGAATCGGCATGGCCCGCATGTTCTACCACAGGTAAGCCTCTGGTGGTCGGGCCATCTGGGGTGGTCCAAGCCAGCAACAGAGAGAAATTGGTGCTCCCTAGGGCCTTCCTCAAGACAAAGGCACCTTCCAGGAGGAGCCTTGATTCTACCCTGAACGTAGCTGGGTGGGGTTGGAACCTGGTCAGGGGTTGGCAATGGAGGGTCACAATCTCTCCCTGTCGGCCGTCTTCCACCAAGGCCCAAGTATGCCCTCTTGGACGAGTGCACCAGTGCTGTAAGCATAGACGTGGAAGGCAAGATCTTCCAGGCGGCCAAGGATGCAGGCATCGCACTGCTCTCCATTACCCACCGTCCCTCCCTGTGGTAGGTGCCTCAGAGAGGTCTACTCTTGGAGGAGGGGGATGGGGCTGCCACCCAAGGAGGGGAGGGCAGCTACCTGCAAACATCCCTGTCCTTCTCCCGGCCAGGAAGTACCACACACATTTGCTGCAGTTTGATGGGGAGGGGGGCTGGAAGTTCGAGAAGCTGGACTCAGCTGCCCGCCTGAGCCTGACCGAGGAGAAACAGCGTCTGGAGCAGCAGCTGGCTGGCATTCCCAAGATGCAGCGGCGCCTCCAGGAGCTCTGCCAAATCCTGGGAGAGGCCATGGCACCACAGCAGCCCCCAGCAGCCAGCCTCCCAGGCCCTGGTGTCCCCACTTGATGAGGACCCAGTCCCTTGCCCCTCCCCCTCCCCAGGCTCTCTGATCACATGAAGGAAACTGCAGCTCCCACCCTGTCCTCACAGTCCCTGCATGCCTTTACCTCTTCCCGGCCTCCTTGCTGTGGGTCTGCCCTTTGTAGAAGACCCCAGGGAACCTGTCCTCTTCCCCATACCACCACCCCCAGGCAAGTAGGAATGGAGGGTGGCACCCTACTTCCTGCTCCCAACTGTCTATCACTCTGGGGGCTGCTCCACAGTAACTGTCCTGTTCAGGGCAGCAAGTCCTTTACTTTTCTCTGGGAGGGGGTGAGCCCACAGTCCTGACCCTGCACCTATGTATGGTTGAGCCATACACAGGAAGCAATCAGGGACCCCTCAGGCCCCTGCTTACTGCCACCAGCCAGAGACTGGCAAGCCTGGTGACTGTGTGTCATCTGCCTCCTGAAATCAAGTTCCTGTTATTACCTCTTCAATACCTTGCAGACCCCCTGGTCCTTCCTTCTATTGCCACCTTCCAGGGTAGCCAGCCAAGGCCCCTGTTCCGGGAAGCATCTTTCCTGCCATAGAAGCAACCAGATGGGGCCCAGGGCCAGCCAGTCCCATGCGTGCATCTTCTCCCCCATGGTGGTCGAAGAGAGCCCTGGGGAGAAAGAATGGCTCAGCATTCCTCCCAGCCACAAGAATGTAGCCTGGCTGGTTCACTCCCTTGCTTTCTCTCCTTCTACAGCCTAATTTATTGGATTCCCTGTTTGTAGCCATCTAAATTGCCAATGCGAGCACCCTGCCAGCAGGGGAGGCCACCAGGCGCAGTCCCTCCAGCTGCCCAGCCTCTGAGGCCACAGGCCCTGTTCCCACGGGTGCCAAGCCTGGCCCCCCCACCAGCCTATACTGCCAGCCGCCACTGGGGGGCGTGCTCTGCCTGCCAGGGGGAGTAAGGGCACAGTGTTTCCTGCTCAGTGCCAAAGAGGGGTCCTAGGGGGCGCTGTCTCTACCAAGCCAGCCCTCGCCAAGAGAGACCCCACCACCGCTGTGTGCCTTTCCTGGGCCCTCAGCCCGTGGGCGGGGGCAGCCCCCTTAGTCCCCTCAGTAAAAATATCCTACAGAAAATGCAGTCTCGCCTCCCTGCCTGTGTCCTGTTGTGGGGGAGGAGGGCAAGAGGTTGGCTGTGGAACAATTTGGGAAAGGAGTGTTCCTAGCTTCCCAAGCCCCTCAGGGAGAAATCGCCTTAGCCACCACCTGTATCCAACCTGAAGACAGGTTCAGTGCTTTCTCTGAATGACTCTCTGAATGGAAATGTTCTTGGGTTACATTCACATGGTGTTGGGGCAGGGGAACTGACAATGACATTTCACAAAAATATTGACTGAGCCAAAGCAGGACTTAGCCTGGTGCTGGAGAGAGGGGATTACCCCCAGTCACTCAGGAGGAGCTGTGGAGAGGAATGCTGTGGAAAGCCAGCAAGCTGCCAAGAAGCAGGAGGGCTCAACCCTGGCCAGCCCTGAGCAGCAGGGAAGGCTGAGTCACAAGGCAGGGGTGCTGTGCTTCTAAACCTTCTAGGAAGAGGGAACCACCTCTTGTGCAAAGGCCCAGCAGTAGTGAATGGGGGCAAAATACAGGATATGATGGCCTGTGGGGGGAAGGAGGAGCTGACTGGTAGGTCTTCCTAAGGAGCCTGGAGTTTGCCTGGAGGCAGCAAGAAGCCACCAAAGAGTTCTCTCCAAGGTGGAACAAGCATGGGGTTCTGCCTAAAGCAGGCCATAAGACTTCATCTGGAGGGTTAGTGAAAGACCAGAGCACACTGTTGCTGGGAATGGAAGGGGTGGTAGGAGAGCAGTGTGGCCAGCCCGTGGAAGCTGAGCAGAGTTCCTGCTGGCCCAGCACTCCCACCCTGGCTTAGCACCAAAGAGAACCGAAAACAGCCATGCAGGCAAACCTGAATATCCATAGCAGACCAAGTGTCCACTGACAGATGGGTGGACAAAATGTGGCATATCCACAATGCAATATCATTCAGCCATAAAAGGGAAGGAAACGCTAGTGCGCTCCTGAAAGCATGAATCTTGAAGACGTGATGCTTCCTAAGACAACCAAAGGCTGCGTGTTATATAATTCCACTTTAATGAAATGTTCACAATAGGCAAATCCATGGAGACACAAAGCAGATCAGTAATTGTTAGAACTGGGGGGATAGGAAGGAAATGGGTCAAAGGTGTACCATTTGGGGAGGTGTACAGGGGATTGAACCAAAAGGCACTTAACCACTCGGGCACATCCGTAGCTTGCTTGCTTGCTTGCTTGCTTATTTATTTATTTAGGTCCTGAGGATTGAACTCAGGGATGCTTTCCCACTGAGTCATATTTTCAGCCTTTTTAAAATTTTTTATCTAGAGACGGGATCTTGCTAGGTTGCTCAGGGTCTCACTAAGTTGCTGAGGCTGGCTTTGAACTAATGATCCTCCTGCTGCAGCCTCCCAAGCTGCTGGGATTACAGGCGTATGCCACTGCGCCCAGCTTTATTTTTTATTTTGAGACAAGGTCTTCCTAAATTGCTGAGGGCCTGGCTAAATTGCTGAGGCTGTTTATGAACTTGCAATCCTCTTGCCTCAGCCTCCTGAGCCACTGGGATTACAGATGTACACCACCATGTCCATCTCAAATAGTGTACTTTAAAGAAATTAATTTTATGTCATGTGAATTTCACCTCAAAAACATATGATAGGGAATTACAGTGGATAGATATATACATGCATATGTCAACTTGTGGATTTATGAGAAGGTGATAGATTGATAGATGATACAAAATAAATGATTAATTGATAAATAGATGATAGAGAGGGAAGATAAATGATAGAGCCTGGCACAGTGTACACAGTTGCAATCCCATCTACTCAGGAGACTGAAGCAGTGGCATCCCAGGTTTGAGGCCAGCCTCAACAACTTAGTGAGACTCTGTCTCAAAATATAAAATAAGAAAAGGATTAGGGCCAGGTATCGTGGCATATCCCTGTAATCCTAGTCTTGGGAGACTGAGGCAGGAGGATCACAAGGTCAAGACAAGTCTCAGCAATTGAGCAAGCCCTAAGCAACTTAGACCCTATCTCAAAATAAATAAAAAGGGTTAAGTGCCCCTCAATTCAATTCCCAGTACCAAAACTAACAACAAAAAATGATATAGGATTATATATGGATATACACATACACACATCAATTGATTGAGTAATGATGGTTTGATGAAAAGATAACAGATTCATAGTGAGGCCATAAACAACTTAGTGAGACCCTGTCTCAAAATAAAAAATAAAAAGGGCTGAGCATGTAGCTCAGTGGTAAAAATGCCCTTGGGTTCAATCCCCAGTACCCTCCCAAAAATCAGAAAGAAAAGATAATGGATTGATAGATGATACAAAAAATCATTGATTGATAAATGGTAGAGGAAAGGTAGATAGAGCTTGGCACAGAAGGCACAGCTGCAAAATTCCAGCTATTTGGGAGACTGAGGCAAGAGGATCACCAGAGTCCAAGAATTCAAGGCTAACATGGAAGACATAGCAAGGCCCTGTCAAAAATTATAATAAAACCAGCTGGGCTTGGTGGTGCATGTCTTTAATCCCAGTGACTCATGAAGTTGAGGCAGGAGGATCACAAGTTCAAAGCCAGCCTCAGCAATTTAGCAAGACCCTGTCTCAAAATTTAAAAATAAAAGGGCTGTGGATGTAGGTCAGTGGTAAAGTACCCAGTACCAAAAAGAAAAAAACAGAAAGAAAGGGGGTAGGGGATGCCACTCAATGGTAGAAAACTGGCCTAGTACACATGGGGCCCTGGGTTCAATCCCTAGCATGAAGGAGAAGGAGAAGAAAGAACTCAAATGAACTAACATATCTATGGAACTAGAAAAAGAAGAACAAAGACCAGAGCAGAAGTAAATGAAATAGAGAGTGGATCAATAAAATTAAAAAAGTTTTCTTAAGATAAACACAATCGGGCTGGGGATGTGGCTCAAGCGGTAGCGCGCTCGCCTGGCATGCATGCGGCCCGGGTTCGATCCTCAGCACCACATACAAACAAAGATATTGTGTCCGCCGAAAACTAAAACAAAAATAAATATTAAAAATACCCCCCAAAAGATAAACACAATCAGCAAAACCTTTAGCTAGACTAAGAAAAGATGCACAGCAGCCAGGCACAGTGGCACATGCCTATAATCTCAGCCACTTGGGAGGCTGAGGCAGAAGGATGGCAAATTCAAAGCTAGCCTCAGCAACTTAGCAAGACCCTATCTCAAAATAAAAAAATAAAAGGGGCTAGGAATGTGGTTCAGTGGTTAAGTGCCCCTGGGTTCAATCTCCCCACCCCCCCACAGAAAAAAATTAAAGCAAGGTGGAAATAAAAGGGGAGACAGCACAACTGATACCACAGAAATATAAAGATCACAAGAGACTACAATGAACAATTATACCCCCACAAATTGAATAACCTAGACAAAATGGATAAATTCCCACCCAGACTGAACAGACCAATAATGAGAAAGGGGATTGAACCCAAAACTTCCTAGCAAAAAAAAAAAAAAAAGTCCATGACTTGGCCAGACATTTAAAACTGAAGAGGAGGGAACATGTCCAAACTCATTTTATTAGACCAGCATTACCCAAAGCCAGATAGGACACAACAAGGAAAGAAAACTACATGTTGCAACACACGACTAAACCAGTCAAGGTCACTCCAAGTGAATCTGGGGACTAAATAAAGACACAGACACAGGAAGTACCTTTCCTTTGGGTTCAGTGACTGCTCCTCAGCCACAGCTCCCACAAGGGGGGCAAGGCAGGCAAGAAAGAAAAGGAGCACGCCTTGAACCTGGGTTTTAATGGGAAGAAGCCATTCAAATTAGGCAAGGGGTAGGGTTATAACAAACAAATGGGTGTAATCCAACCCCATCGTGTGATGCCCACTCCTGGAGCTGCACCTCTTTATGCAAGCGGAGGCGAAGTCCAAATTGTATTGCAGAATGCAATACCTGTTCAGTACCTCTTTACTCAGGACTTAAAGGTATGTACATAGCTCCCGTCCAGAGCAGCTCCCAACAATTACAAGCCAACATCCCTGAGGAACATAGGTGCAAAAATCCACCACAAAATTCTAACAAAACAGATTCAACAGCACACTGAAAGTTGAATTTATCCTTGGGATTGTAAGAATGATTCAATATATGTGAATCAACAAATGTGATAGGTCAAATTAGCAGAAGGAAGGGCCAAAATCATATGATATCTCTATAAATGCAGAAGAGACTTTTGATAAAATTTGACATCCTTTCATGATAAAAATTTAAAATCTCAATAAATCGGATATAGAAAGAATATACCTCAACATATTAAAGGCCATATATGGCATCATATGCTAGTATCATACTCAATGGGGAAAATAGTGACCTCCAAGGTCAGGAACAAGGCAAGGACATCCACCCTTGCCAGGTCTATTGAACATAATTCTGGAAATTCTACCTAGAGGAATTAAGCAAGAAAAAGAAATACAACTGTCTCCACTTGAGATAACATGATCCTGGGGCTGGGGATGTGGCTCAAGCGGTAGCGCACTCGCCTGGCATGCGTGCGACCCGGGTTCGATCCTCAGCACCACATACCAACAAAGATGTTGTGTCCGCCGAGAACTAAAAAATAAATATTAAAAATTCTCTCTCTCTCTCTCTCTCTCTCTCCTCTCTCTTTAAAAAAAAATAACATGATCCTATGTAGATTATGAGGCATTATTTGCAACAGCCAAGATATAGAATCAACCTAAGTGTTCATTAACACATGAATGGATAGAGGAATGTAGCATATATACACAATGGAATACTAGTTAGCCTTAAAAGGGGGAAACCCTGCCATTTGCAAGAACATGGACGACATTAACTGAATGAAATAAGCCAGGCACAGAAAGACAATACCACACATTCTCACTTACATGTGGAACTGAAAAAAAGGCAAACTCCTAGAAGTAGAGTAGAATGGTGGTTACTAGGGGCATGGCTTGGAGTGGGTTGGGGAATAAAAAGATAAAGATAAAAGGGGGCAAGTTGAATAAATTCTAGAGATCTATTGGACAGCATGGTGAATACAGTTAATAATAATTTTTAAAGTTGATCTCAGTGCCTCACCCACGCTAGCAAACACCCTACCATTGAGCTACATTCCCAGTCCTTTTTTTATTTTTTATTTTGAGACAGAGTATCACTAAGTTGTTGGAGCTGGCCTCAACTTGCTATACTGTTCTCTCAGCCTCCTTAATTGTTTGGATTACAGATGTGTACCACCACTCCCAGAATGTCAAACATCTTTTCACATGCTTGTCTGCCACTTGCATATCATCTTTGGATATCTACCCAAGTCCCTTACTTGTTCTTTAATCAAATTATTTGAGTTTTTGAGGTTGAGTTGTAGGTGTTCTTTATATATTTAAGATGTTAACCTCTTCTTGGATATATGAGCTGCAAATATCTTATTCTGTACCTTTTCGCTCTCATGTGTCCTTTGACACAGAAAATTTCTTAAGTGTGATGTAGCCCCACATATCTGTTTTTGCTTTGGTTAACTATGATTTTGGTACCACATCCAAGAAAGTATTACCAAGTCCAACGTTACAAAGTGTCCCCCTGTTTTCTTCAAGGAATTTCACAGTTTTAGGTCTTACATTTAGGTATTTTATTTTATTTTATCTTTGGTACCAGGAACTGAATCCAGAAATGCTCTCCCACTGAGCCACATTCCCAGTCCCTTTGTGTGCATGTGTATGTATGTATGTATGTATTTTGAGACAGGGTCTCACTAAATTACTGAGAGCCTTGCTAAGTTGCTGAGGCTGACCTTGAATTTGCAATCCTCCTGCCTCAGCCTCCTGAGCCGCTGAGATTAGAGGGGTACACCACCATACCCAACTCTTCTATTCATTTTTTGGGGGGGTTCATTCACTTTATTATTATTTCTGTATAAAAACCCTATGTCATAGCCACAGCTGGAGCCTGGGTCCTCTGTACAGAGACTCTGGTATGGGTTTTCACAAGATGGTCAGTGAATTCCTGATAAGGAGACTTGGTGAACACAGTCTCTTTCCAGAGATCAGGGGTCAAATAGCTGTATGTCTTGGAGATGGCATCGAAGGTGGCCTTGGCAAAATTATCCAAGGTGGAAATGCAGCCCCTGGCAGAAGTGTAGCAGTCATCAATACCAGCCATCATCAGTAGCTTCTTGGGTACAGGAGCTGAGACAATGCTAGTACCTCTGGGGGCAGGGATGAGCCATACCAGCACAGAACCACAACGTCCTGTCACCTTGCAAGGGATAGTGTGAGGCTTGCCAATCTTGTTCCCCCAATAGCCTCTCTGCACAGGAACGATGGAGAGCTTGGCCAGGATGATGGCCCCTCGGATAGTAGTTGGTACCTCCTTGGAGCATTTTACTCCCACTCCAATATGACCATTGTAGTCCCCAATAGCTACAAATGCCTTGAATCTGGTCCGCTGGCCAGCACGAGTCTGTTTCTGTACAGGCATGATCTTCAAAACCTCATCCTTGAGTGATGCCCCCAAGAAAAAGTCAATGATCTCAGACTCCTTGATGGGCAAAGAGAAGAGATAGATCTCCTCCAGGGACTTGATCTTCATGTCCTTGACCAGGCGGCCCAGCTTGGTGACGGGGATCCACTCCTTGTCTTCCGCCTTGCCTCCACGAGCCCCGCGGCCACGGCCACGGCCCCGGCCCTGTCCACGGCCTCGACCACGGCCTCGGAGAACTCTGCCGAAGCCTCCGCGGAAGCCGCGGCCACCCATTCCGGGGACCCCGGGACCCAGGGACCTCTCGCTACACCGGTGTCATCCGCCATTTGGTGTTTTTCCAGAGAAGAAGCTCTTCTATTCATTTTGAGTTAAGTTTTGTCTATAGTGTGAGGTAAGGGTCCAACTTCAGTCTTTTAGATGGAACTATCCAGTTTTTCCAATATCACTTGTAAAAAAAAAAAAAAACCTGTCTTTTCCCTAATTTGTAGTTGTAAAAATACAGCGAATAATAAGTATTGGGGGGCTGGGGATGTGGCTCAAGCGGTAGCGCGCTCTCCTGGCATGCGTGCGGCCCAGGATCGATCCTCAGCACCACATACCAACAAAGATGTTGTGTCCGCCGAGAACTAAAAAATAAATATTAAAAATTCTCTCTCTCTCCCTCTCTCTCTCTCTCTCTCCTCTCTCACTCTCTCTTTAAAAAAAAAAAAAAAAGTATTGGAGAGGATGGGGAGAAATTGAAACCTGCATGCCATTGGTGGGTTTGGAAAGTAGTGCAACTGCTATGGAAAACAGTATGGAGCTTCCTCAAAATATCAAAACTAGAACTAGCATATGGTCCAGCAACCCCACTGCTGGGTGGATATCCAAAACAACCAAAAGCAGGAATATTTGCACATCCACGAACATAGCAGCATTATGGTGGAAGGCACTTAAATGTCTGTTGGCAGATGATGGATGACAAAATGTGGTCCATAGGTACAACTGAATGTTATCCTTCCTTAAATATCCTGTCACATGTTATGACGTGGTTGGAACTTGAGGACTTTATACTAAGGGAAAGAAGTCAGACAGAAATTGACAAATATTGTGTGGTTTCACATACATGAAGCACATATAATGATGCGATTCATAAAGACAGAAAGGAAAATAGTGAGGGGAAGGGAAACATGGGAATTATTTAGTGGGTATAGAGTTACATATTTACTGATGAAAAGTCCTGGAGATCTGTTTCACAGCAATGTGAGTTGACTTATTACTGAACCACACAATTCAAAGTGGTGAAGATGGTAATTGTTATGTTATGTGGGTTTTACCACATTAAAAATTTTGACTTGATAAAGAATAGAAAACCTGAACTATCCTATCCCATAATTATTAAAGTAAATTACATCAGGCTGGGTGTGGTGCCGCACACCAGTGATCCCAGCTACTTTGGAAGTTCCAACAGGAGGACTGCAAGTTCAAGGCCAGCCTCAGCAATTTAGCAAAGCCCTTAGCAATTTAATGAGTCCCTAATTCAAATAAATAAGTAAATAAATAAATAAATAAATAAATAAAAGCAATGCAGATATGGCTCAGTGGTTTAGTGCCCTTGGTTTCAATCCCCAGTATGACAGAAAAAAAAGAAGGAGAAGGAGAAGGAGAAGAAGAGGAGGAAGAAAGAAACTAGATCAGTAGTTTAAAATCTATGGTAGGAAAAATAAAATATCCCTTTTTCATCTCTAATTTTGTTCATTTAAGCCTTCTGTCTCTTTTGGTCTAGTTTGGCTAAAGATTTATCAATTTATCAATTTTTTATCTTTTTAAAGATGGTTCTTTATTGCATTGATCCTTTGTATTGCTTTTTTATCCTCAATTTTATTAATTCAGCTCTGATTTCTTGTCTTCTACAGGTTTTGGAATTAGCTTGTTTTTGCTTTTCTAGAGCCTTGAGGTATAACAGATTATGTAGATACTCAGTGCTATAAACTTTCCTCAGCCAGATGTGGTGATGCACACCTGTAATCCCAGCCACTAGAAAGACTGAGGCAGGAAGATCTCAAGTTCAAAGCCAGCCTCAGCCACTTAGCAATACCCTAAGAACTTAGTGAGACCCTGTCACAAAATTAATAAGTAGTTT
Organism: Urocitellus parryii; assembly: GCF_045843805.1. Lineage (NCBI taxonomy): Eukaryota > Metazoa > Chordata > Mammalia > Rodentia > Sciuridae > Urocitellus > Urocitellus parryii. The sequence continues at coordinate 1,924,263 of NC_135547.1, read as the reverse complement.
TTAATTTGGGGAAGTAATTAAGCGCCCCTGGGTTCAATCCCCAGTGCCAAAAAATGGAAAATTAATTATTATAATTTATCATGTTAACAGATAAGAGGGGGAATCCTGTGGTCCTCTCAATGTATTCAGAAAAGAGAGTTTATAGAAATTCAACATATATCAAATGAGGAGTTTATAGAAATTCAACATATATCAAATGAAAAGTTTCATAAAGATATCTACCAACACCCCTGCAAACATCATACTTTTTAAAAAATTCTTTTTTAACTTTATTTTATTTATTTATATGTGGTGCTGAGGATGGAACCCAGGGCCTCACACATGCTAGGTGAGTGCTTTTACCGCTGAGCCACAACCCCAGCCCTCATCATAGTGAATAATAAAACATTGACAATAATTTTTTTGCTTGTATTCAACATTGTATTATATGAGGAAGTAAGACAAGAAAAAGAAATGAAAAGGACTGGAGGAAAAGAAGGAAAATAGTCATTCCTCGCAGATGATATGATATGTAAGCAGAAAACCAAGAAGAATCCACAAAGGGAATCCAGAAAATTCTTAGAGTTAATAACAGGTTTATAAGGCTATATAATACGAAATGAATATACAATAGTTGCTACTATACAATAGCTGGTATATGGCAACATACAGTCAGAATGTGGATTAAAAGCAGAGTGGGCACAGTGGTGCACACCTGTAATCCCAGCTACTTGGGAGGTTGAGGCAGGAGGATGGCAAGTTTGAGGCCAGCTTCACCAACTTAATGGTGGCCTGTCTTGAAATGAAAGTAAATAAAAAGACTGGGGATGTAGCTCAGTGATAGAACACTCTGGGTTTGATTCCCCAGTACGAAAACAAAACAAAACCAAAAAATGAAACAAAAACATTCTAAAAAGCCTAGAATAAGCAAGATGATTTTGAGAGATGGGGAAGGGCAACAAAAGGAGAGAGAACAAGCAAGGAGGAGGAAAGGGAGAAGAAAAAGAAGTGACTCCAAAGTGGGACAATTGTCCCTTTGAGAAAAGATCAAGCTACGTGCCTACCTCTCACCATGTACAAACATATTCCTTCTAAATGAATTAAAGCCTGTAATCTCGGTAGCTCAGGAGGCTGAAGCAGCACATACAGCTCAAGGATTGGTATCTAGAATATGGGAAGAATGCCCACAAATTAAGAAGGAAAGCCAGGTATGGTGGCTGAAGTTTGTAATCCCAAGAACTCAGGAGGCTGAAGCAGGAAGATCACAAGTTCAAGGCAGCCTGGGCAATTTAGCAAGACCCTATCTTAGCAAGACCTAAGTTTAAAGATAAAAATTCAAAAAAGGGCTGAGGATATGACTCAGTAGGAGAGCACCACTGTTCTCACCTGCTCCAGCCTGGTGCCTGCAGCAGGCCCCTTCTCTGCACCTGTGGAGGCCAGCAAAGGGTAGCAGTGCCCTGCCCTGTGCCATCAGGCAAAGGGGCGGGCAGGGAGAGGCTGGGCTGCCTGGCAGGGCCCGCCAGGACGAGTTATGCTGGGTGTGATTGCATTGTGGGGAGGGAGGCTGGGACTCTGCTAGGACACACTCCTGGTACTGCCAGCTGCTCCTCAGCCTGCCGGTGGCTTATACAGGTAGGGAAGAATGGGTTGGTGTGGGTGGGTGTGGGGTACAGAGGGCTCTGGGCTGAGGGACACCACCTTGAGATATGCTAAGGCTGGGAGAAGCCAGAGTGTGTAGGGCTGGCTAGCTGGGGTCAGACAAAGGCCTTTAAGCAGTAGCCCAGCCAGCAAAGACGCCTCCTGATGCCTGAGGACATGGAGGGTGCTGGAGCTAGGAGGTGGGGGACCAAGGCTGTTGACCCCAAGTGGGAAAGCTGGCGCCAACCCAGGGCACAGCGCAGGGTAAGAAAGGTGCCTTCCTGGCTCCCTGCCCCCACAGCCACCCAACTGGTTCAGCCAGGTGGCAGCAAGCTGCTGCCACTTACTGTGCTGCGCCTTATGAAGGAGGCAGGGACCCCAGTCAAAGCGCACCTGCCCTGCACCATGGGCAGTGAGACTAATGGCCCTGGAGTGCCCTTCTGGGGTGACAGGGGAGCCAGCTGTCCCTCCCTTCCCCACCCCATGCATAGAGGATGATTCCCTGGAGGGGAGTGAGCAGTCAGTAGCCAGCTGCCTGTCTGAAGGTCAGGGTTGGCTCCCTGTGGCAGAGGGCCTCAGCCCCCTCCTGTGGGTCCTTTTTGCGTCAGCCTCCTCTTATGCGGCATCCTCTGCTGGTACTCCCCACCATGCTGTACCTGGCACGACTTTGCCAGGCCTCTGGGGCAGGGCTGAGTGGGGGAGGGGGAGAAGGTCCTCTGCATGGGATGCCTTTGTCAGCGTCTCCTCTGCCCCCAGCCTGAACAAAGGCAGGCATTGAGGACCCAGACTGGCACTTCAGCCAGGCACCAAGGCTACTGAGGCCAAGACTGGCATTTACAGGGGTTCAGTGCCTCTGACTCTGTCATGAGGGCTCTGCAGTCCACCTCATGCCCTTCACAGGGATCCAGGGGAACTCAAGGTGGGGCACCCTGGGCTGGCAGAAAAGTTGTGGGTCAGATGGGAAGGGCTGGCTGGAGGAAACCCTGTCCCTTTGTCCCCAGATTCAAGGGGGTGTCTCCCTGGAGGCGGGGAATGGTAGGGAGCCCCCTGGCCAGAACAGCCGGGGTGGGGGTAAAAGCACCAGATAGTGGGTCCCTGGCCTGGCCCTCTGGACAGAGGGGGCATTGTTGGGGTGGAGGCAGGGCTGCCTTAGCTCGGCCACTATTGACAAAGCTGCCAGCTGTGGTGGAGCCCGGTCGCCAGGCCCTTGGTCCCCCCCATCCCCCGCCCCCTTCCTTCCCCAGGGCCGGCATGAATGGGGCTGAGCCTCAACTGTCTCCCTCCCACTCAGGACAATGCCCTCCACATCCATCTTGTGCCCATCATCAATGCCCCAGGGCAGCTGAACTGAAGAGATGTGGCACGCTGCTCAGGAGACTCCACTGCTTCGCTCCTTGCTGGTGGTAAGTACCTGGGCCCCACATCCCCAAAGATGTCCCTGAAGGCGCAGGGTGAGGTAAAATAGCCCAGGCCAGGGCTCAGGACACAGGGAAGCTTTGGCGTGGGGCTCTAATGTCCTGTGTCTCCTCCACACGCCAGACGTTACCGCAGATACACCCAGGATCTAAAGGAAATGTCTGTCCCTTTCCGCCTGTATTCCTGAGATAAGGGACTCCAGGGCCTTCCTGAGGCTTGACCCTAGGCCTGAGTGGCATTGGGTGGCTCCTGGCTGGCATGTGCCCACATGTCCAGCCATGCAGACCCCAGTTCAATTCAGGGTCTACTGGCAGCTCCTGGCCCCTTCCCAGGGGTCTGCTTGGCGTGGCTAGTCTGCTGGAGGCTGCTGGGCACTGGCTGCTGCCAAAAGCTCGTGGGCATGAGCTTCACTCCAGTGCCTCCTTTGGAGGGTTGGGGCACCACCCTTGCCCTCAGGGGCTCAGACTCAGGGTCCCTTCCAGGCAGACTCTGAGGTACCTTGGGTAAGGCTCCCCTCCCTCTCCCTCCACCCCTTCAGTCCAGCTGTCTTTCTGCCTCACCTTCTCACTGGGGCTGTCTTCCTCATCAACACTCCCACACTGAGGACCCTTCTGCTGTCAGGCCACAAAGACCCTGACTGCAGGGGCAGGCCTCCGTCCAGCCCTCCATCCTGTGTTGCCTCTTCCTGACCCTGGTGACCCTGCACCTTCCTGGATGGCTTGAAGCTTTCCTCTACCCCTGCTCTGACTACCCTGAGGTGGTCAAACGTCCTCTGTGGTACAGCTCTGGCATGGGGCAGGTGGGCCGTGTCTGGCCATGTTTTAGCAGGTGGCTGCCTGGCTTCCTCCATCTTTCCTGGCTCGCTCTCTCCCAGCTAATGAGGGACTCCCTATTCCTTGTACCATGGGTATCTCCCCTGGTCATGTGGTGACACTGCTCTTGTCCCTGTGCCAACTCTCTTGTCTGGATGGCTGGTGCAGGGTCACCCTGCTATGTGGCTTCCACCCGTCTTCCTTCTCTCATGCTCCTCCCCTCTTTTCCCCTCCACCCTCTGTCACTCAGAGTCCCTCTGGTCATGCTCTTGTGGCTTCTCAGGATGTGCCCCCAGTCTACAGTATAGATGAATATAAAGTAGAAGACGAAAGAATTCTTCCCTTGCCTGTGCGCATGTGCACGTGCATGCATGTGCCCCCGCCCCCGCCCCAGTCTTTTTCTCCAGCTCTTGGACACTTTCTTTGTCCCTCTTTCTGGCCTCTCTCTGGCTCCTTTCTCTGTGCCCCCTCTGTCTCTCTTTCTTTCTCCTCTCCCTTCTCCACCTTTCTATCTCTGTTGTCCCTTTCTGCCTCCTGGCTGCTCCCAGGCTTGTGAACCTCTCTCTTCTCCAGTTTCCACCCTGCCTTCCTCTCTGGTCCCATCTCTGCCTCATCTCCTCCTGCCCCTTCTGCCCTGGCTTTTGCCTGTTGGGGAGTGGGGTATCAGGGACTCCCTCCCACCAGCTCTCATATTGCCTTGCTCTCCCCCAGGTTCCTGGAATGGCTGCCTGGCCTTCCTACTACCTCCATCTCCTGCTGCTGCTACTGTCCCCAACACCACGGCCCTTGACAGGGGCCCATCACTTCTCTGCACCCAACACCACCTTCAACCACCTGGCACTGGCACCTGGCCAGGGCTCGCTCTATGTGGGCGCAGTGAACCGCCTCTTCCAGCTCAGCCTAGAACTGCAGCTTGAGGCTGTGGCTGTCACGGGCCCTGTCATCGACAGTCCTGACTGCGTGCCTTTCCGTGACCCAGCTGAGTGTCCGCAGGCCCGGCTTACTGATAATGCCAACCAGCTCTTGTTGGTGAGCAGCAGGGCCCAGGAGTTGGTGGCCTGTGGGCAGGTGAGGCAGGGTGTATGTGAGAAGCGGCGCCTTGGGGATGTGACCGAGGTGCTGTACCAGGCTGAGGACCCCGGTGATGGGCAATTTGTGGCTGCCAATACTCCAGGAGTGGCCACAGTGGGCCTGGTGGTGCCCTTGCCAGGCCGGGACCTTCTGCTGGTGGCTAGAGGCCTGGCAGGCAAACTGTCGGCCGGGGTGCCACCCCTGACAGTACGCCAGCTGGCTGGGCCACAGCCCTTCTCCAGTGAGGGCCTGGGCCGCCTGGTGGTGGGTGACTTTTCTGACTACAACAACAGCTACGTGGGGGCCTTTGCTGACACCCACTCTGCCTACTTCATCTTTCGCCGCCGTGGGGCCCGAGCCCAGGCCGAGTACCGCTCCTATGTGGCCCGCATCTGCCTGGGGGATGCCAACCTTTACTCCTACGTGGAAGTGCCCCTTGCATGCCGGGGCCAGGGCCTCATTCAGGCTGCCTTCCTCGCCCCGGGCACCTTGTTAGGGGCATTTGCCACAGGCTCAAGGGGGGCCCAGGCGGCCTTGTGTGCCTTTCCCCTGGCTGAGCTGGATGGGAGCATGGAGCAGGCCCGGCGACTTTGCTATACGGCAAGTGGTCAAGGACCCAGCGGCATGGAGGAAGCCACCGTGGAGTATGGTGTCACATCTCGCTGTGTCACCCTGCCTGCTGTGAGTGGCCAGGGCCTGGCCCCAAATTCTGACAGAATGTCCTGCCTTCTTCCTCTGCACCTTGCTTGCTTGTCTACCAGGCAGCCCTCCTTCCATGACATGGGGCCGGGTGTCTCCAGTGAGAAGCAGCTGGCTGACCTCTTGGCGAGGGGATGTCAACAGAGGGAGGGGTGTGGCTCTGTGGGGCAAGCTTGTCATGTCATCGGGCTTGGTGACTCAGCCTTCCAGCCCCCCAGCCCTGGTCACTCTGTCCCCAGGTCTCTCCCAGCTCCCCTCACTGGCTGCCTGGGCATCATATGCTGACTGTCTTTCTGGGCCTCTCCTTGGAGCTGATTTCCACTCCTTACTTGTCTAGGACTCCCCTGAGTCATACCCCTGTGGCGATGAGCACACCCCCAGCCCCATTGCTGGCCGCCAGCCCCTGGAGGCACAGCCTCTGCTACAGCTTGGACATCCCATCAGCGCTATAGCAGCCCTCCAGGCAGATGGGCATATGATAGCCTTCCTGGGGGACACCCAAGGCCAGCTACATAAGGTGAGAGCCTGACCAAGGGGGTGCCCTAGTGCAGCCCACACACTGCCAGGCTGGGTCTAGCCTTGTGGCCTGTCCGGGAGCCTCTTCTGCCAATGGCTCAGGGAAACCTCCAGAACCCTCCACCTCTGAGTCTTTATGTTCCTGAAATGGAGTCCCTGCTGGGAGGAGAGCATGTACCCCGAACAGTGAACATATGGCCATCTGGAGAGCTGATGGCCCAGCCCTGTCTTTGTGCCCCTGCCCAGGTCTTTCTCAACAGCTCCCAAGGCCAGGTGTATCACTCCCAGCAAGTGGGGCCTCCTGGCTCACCCATCAGTCCAGACCTGCTGGTGGACAGCAATGGTGGCCACCTCTATGTCCTGACCGCCCAACAGGTGAGGGCTGTCGCAAGATCTGGGGCCAGGTCCACATGGCCCACGTCTCCACAACCACCATTTTTCTCCCTCACTGCTCATCTAGGTTAACAAGGTACCCGTGGCAGCCTGCCCTCAGTTCCCCAATTGCACCAGCTGCCTCCAGGCCCGGGACCCTCTATGTGGCTGGTGCATTCTACAGGGCAGGTGAGTGTGGTCATGTGCCCTGGCTTGTACCAACATGTACAAGCAGAGCAGCTCTAGGTGTGCCAAGAGTCCAGCCCTACTTGCTCAAGTACCAACCCTGGCTGTTGCTGAGCTCCTCAATCCTGCCCCATCCCACCAAGCTATGAATCTCCATGGCATTGGCTGCCTGACATTGCCTAACCTATCCACTTCTCACTTCTAGCAGCCCCACCCTGGGTCCAGGCATCTGTCACCACTCCCAGGACCCCTGCCCAGCTGATGGTGTCCCCTGACCCACTTCAAGCCCCCCCCCCAGCCCGAGTTCACACAGCAACCCAGCAGCAGGTCCCTCTCTCACAGTCAAGAGCCAAAGCTTGACAGGTGTGGTGGTGCACATGCCTCTAATCCCAGCCACTCAGGAGGCTGAGGCAGGAAGATTGTGAGCTCAAAGCCTGCCTCAGCAAAAGTAAGGCACAAAGCAACTCAGTGAGACCCTGTCTCTAAATTTAAAAAAAGTGGGGGATGTGGCTCAGTGGTTAAGCGCCCCTGAGTTCAATCCCCACCCCCCCAAAAAAAAGCTAAAGCCCGCGCCTTGTCTGTGAAACCTCCAAGGTTGGCCCACTCCTCTCAGCACTGTCCCCTCACTACCCCTGCTCACAATGCTCCAGCTGGGCCAGCCTCCCAATCCCCCAGGGAGCCTGAAACCCACACAACGAGATGATGGGCCCCTGCCCGGCAGGTGCACCCGGAAGAGCCAGTGCAGTCGGGCAGCCCAGCCGAACCAGTGGCTATGGAGCTACGAGGAGGACAGCCACTGCCTCCACATCCAGAGCCTGCTGCCAGCCCACCACCCACGCCAGGAGCAGGGCCAGGTAAAGCTCCCACCAACTGCCACTGCCTGTGTGTAGGGGGTGCCCCTGGCTGCCTCCATTTAGCAGCCTCTGTTCCTGCCCTCAAGAGCATATCTTGGGTCTGGGGATGTGGCTCAAGCGGTAGCGTGCTCGCCTGGCATGCATGCGGCCCGGGTTCGATCCTCAGCACCACATACAAACAAAGATGTTGTATCCGCCGAGAACTAAAAAGTAAATATTAAAAATTCTCTCTCTCTCTCTCTCTCTCTCTCTCTCTCTCTCTCTCCTCTCTCACTCTCTCTTTAAAAAAAAAAAAAAAGAGCATATCTTACCTGCTTACCACCCTCCCCTTGCCAGCCGCATTGCCCCGTTTCCCTCTCATGTGTTCCAGGTCACATTGTCTGTCCCCCGGCTGCCCACGCTGGCTGTGGATGAATATTTCCATTGTGCTTTTGGGGACTATGATAGCTTGGCTCATGTGGAAGGGCCCCATGTGGCCTGTGTCACCCCTCCCCAAGACCAGGTGCCTCTTAACCCTCCAGGCACAGGTAAGGGGGCCCCTGGGTAGGGGACCAGTGGGAACTGAAGGGGACAGGAGCCATGTGCCCTGCTCTACCACCACTATCCCTCTAGACCACATCACCTTGCCCTTGGCCCTGATGTTTGAAGATGTGGCCGTGGCTGCCACCAACTTCTCCTTCTACGACTGCAGTGCTGTCCAGGCCTTGGAGGTGGCTGCCCCGTGAGTTCCTTGGCCTGGCTCCTGCTGGGTAGGGGTGGCACCCTGAGATGGAACCCAGCCTGAGCAGACCCCTGTCCCTGCAGGTGTCACGCCTGTGTGAGCAGCCTTTGGCGGTGCCACTGGTGCCCCCAGAGCAGCCACTGTGTACACGGGGAACAGTGCCCAGAGGGTGAGAGGACAGTCTACAGTGCCCAGGAGGTGGGTGTGTGTACCTGACCAGGGCTCCCTTCACATACTCAGCCCTCTATGACCACCCCTGCGGGCACTGCAAACAGAGGCAGAGCTGCCCAGGGGTGGGCTCCTGCAGCTCTGAAGGACTGAGGGTTCTCCTTTCCCCAGATGGACATCCAGGGGCATGGACCGGAGGCTTGCCCCCAGGTGGTAGGGCTGGCAGGTCCCCACTTGGTACCTGTGGGCTGGGAGAGCCATTTGGCCCTGCACGTGCAGAACCTTCAGTATTTCCGAGTAAGTTGTCAGGTGGGCAGGGGCTGGAGACTATGGGGGGTTATGACACTGTCCAGGGGGCTGACAGCATGCCCCCCAGGGCCTATCTGCCACCTACCACTGCTGGCTGGAGCTGCCTGGAGCACTGCAGAGGCTGCCGGCCTCCCTGGAGGAGACAGCTGCAGACACCGGCCTCATTCACTGCCAGGCCCAGCAGGTGGGTGGCTCCCCCCAGCCTCACCTATTGCTGGGCACCTTTTGCAGCCCTCTTGCCCATCCCCCGGTTTCCCAAGTCCTTCTTCATCCTGTTGTCACTCATAACAGTCTGTTCTGTGCCAGGCCCTGAGCATGTGGCAGGAACATAGTGCTTGTAGTCTGTCCCTGAGCACCCTGGTGGGAAAGGCAGGGAACAGGCTCACCCATTCTAGGGAGTACCCTACGGGAGGTGGGAGGTAGGGTTGCCCCAAGTGGGGGTCAACTCTGACCCTGCACTCCACCCACAGTTCCACCCCTCCATGTCCCAGCGGGAGCTCCCAGTGCCCATCTACGTCACTAGGGGCGAGGTCCAGCGGCTGGACAATGCCCATGCTCTTCATGGTGAGCTCGGGGGTACCAGGGCAGGAGGAGGCAGGGGATGCAGCACAACAGTGCTATCTCAGCGCATGCCTGGCCTTTCCTAGTGATCCTGTATGACTGTGCTGTGGGCCACCCTGACTGTAGCCACTGCCAGGCAGCCAACGGGAGCCTGGGCTGCCTGTGGTGTGGTGATGGTCAGCCTACTTGTCGTTATGGGCCCCTGTGCCCACCAGGAGCTGTGGAGCTACTGTGTCCCATGCCTAGCATTTATATGGTGAGCCACTCCCCATCAGGGCCCTTGCTCACCACCCTCCTCCATGACCCAGTCTCCCACTTCTCCCCTGCCCCTCACTGTCCTACCTCCCCTCAGTTCAGATTGACTGCCTCAGGCCCCCAATCCCTAACAGCCGGGCCTAGCCACAGTCCAGCTGGTTGGCTGGGCACCCCTGCTGCAGAGTGAGCTGTGAGATTGGAGTGCCCCATCTGCCATCCTCCCCTGATATAGATTGAGCCTCTGACTGGCCCCACAGAGGGTGGCTTGGCCCTCACCATTCTGGGCTCCAACCTGGGTCGGGCCTTTGCTGATGTGCAAGATGCTGTGAGTGTGGCCGGCCAGCCCTGCAGCCCCGACCCCGCTCTCTACCGTACCTCTACCCGGTGAGGCGCCTGGCAGGCAGAAGTGGGTGGGGAGGCCGCCCAGGGTAGGCCCTCAGAAACCAGCCACCCAGAGAGAAGGGAGGCTTGCCATCAAGAAATGGGGGTCCTGGGTATGTGTACAAAAGGAAAGCAAGTGGGTGAGGGAGAGTGAGCAGAAGGGGGCTCCAGGAGGTGGCTGGCAGTTGCCCAAGGCTCCGCGGGGGGGCACTGAGGCACTACTGGACCTTGCTCATCAGGATTGTGTGTGTGACATCTCCTGCCCCTAATGGCACCACTGGGCCGGTCCAAGTGGCCATTAAGAGTCGGCCACCAGGCATCTCAATCCAGCACTTCACCTACCAGGTCAGTGTCTACCTCAGGGTGGTGTAATGTAGGAGACAGTGGGAAGGGTGGCCAGACAGCTAGGTGGGGACATCAAACTGGATTCAAGGGTCGCAAGAAGCACTGCTGTGTGTTCAGAAGGGAAAGTACATGATCTCAGTGGAGAGGAAGCTGGGGACAGTGGCAAGAGAGCAAGGACATAGCCATTGGCAGCTGTCCAGGAGGGCACTGGGCTTTTGGAGCAAGTGTGGTGGACAGCTGGGCCAGAGTTGACATAGAGCTATCAGAACTTGTGGGCCTGGCTCCCTGCAGGAGCACAGGACAGAGGACTGTGGGGACACCTTCAGGTGCTAGCCTGAACTCTGGGCATCTAGGAGGGCATTTCTGGGTCAGGTATCCCAGAATGCTAACAGTAGGAGGCAGGGGTGGGTCAGGACCAGGAGTTATGCTTGGCACACAAAGCACCTCGAGAAGGCAATTGGATCTTGAGGTTTAACTCAGGATGCAAGTTAGTCCCAAGGGGAAATACTGATGGTGAAGAGAGACTTGGGGCAGCAGCAAATTGAAGGAAATCTGGAAAATGAGGAGCTACAGAAGCCAGAACTGTGCTTATGAAAGGAGGGCATGGTTAGCTGTAGCCCCTGACACTTGAGAAACCAAGAATTGGGCCTGTACCACAAAGCCCTAGGCCCTCAGGGATGGGCACCAGGTAAGGAAGCACCAGGCCAGACTGCCATGCCTACTGCAGTCTTCTCTGTTCCCCAGGATCCTGTCCTGCTGAGCCTGAGTCCCCGGTGGGGCCCTCAAGCAGGGGGCACCCAGCTCACCATCCATGGGCAGCACCTCCAGACAGGAGGCAACATCACCGCCTTTGTGGGTGGCCAACCCTGTCCTATGTAAGTATCTACCCTGCTGCCCACCAGGTCTAGAGGTTGCTTGCCTCCTGGCCCAGGCCTGGCTGCTGCCAAGTGGGGATATGCCCTGTGGGTGTCCCCTCCTATATAGTGGGGGCAGTGGATTCAAGGCCACCATCAAATTCTAAGAGAAGCAGTACTATTTTTGCCTTGGTGGTCTCTGCCCTTGTTATGCGAGGCAAAGTGGGCCTATCACTGGGAGCTGGGTCAGGGCTGGGGATAAAAGGTAACAGTGAGAGCCCAAGATAACAATTCCTCCTGCACTCCCTGCAGCCAGGAGCCGGTGTGTCCTAAGACCATTGTGTGCCGCACCATGCCCCAGGCCACACCAGGAGAAGCAATGGTCCTTGTGGTCTTTGGCCATGCTGAGCGCAAACTACTCAGCAGCCCCTTCCGCTACACTGCCAACCCCCAGCTTGTGGCAGCAGAGCCCAGTGTCAGCTTCCGGGGGTGAGGAGCCTGGCCAGCCCATGGAGCAGCCGTGGACTGAGCCACAGGGGAGCTGGGGAGCTGGGGCTGTGCAGGGCTACCCACTAACCTCCCACCCCTCTGACTTCCATCTTGGCCCAGGGGCGGGCGGCTGATCCATGTCCGGGGCACAGGCCTGGACGTGGTGTGGCAGCCCCTGCTGTCCGTGTGGTTGGAGGCTGAAGCAGAGGTAAAGGCTTTGGGGGCTCAGCCCCAGGACCTGAACCCAAGGAGGAGCTGTGAAGCCCCTGCTGCAGAACCCCAGACTTGTATCCAGCTTGGGGGAGGCTTGCTACAGGTGAGCCCCTCCACACCAGCTGGTGACAGGGCTGTCCCCAGGCCTGCTTGGGGGCTGGGGGGGGCAGGGCCAAACAGTATGTCTATAGGAATGAAAAAGGGAACCCTAACTGACCCTCCTGTGTTCCCGGTCCTGACTGCCGCGCAGTGTTCCACCATCTGCTCTGTCAACTCGTCTGGCCTCCTCCTGTGCCGTAGCCCTGCTGTACCAGATGGGGCCCACCCAAAGCGGGTATTCTTCACCCTGGACAATGTGCAGGTGGACTTTGCTAGTGCCAGTGGGGGCCAGAGCTTTCTGTACCAGCCCAACCCCCGCCTGGCCCCGCTCAGCCGTGAGGGACTCGCCCGCCCCTATCGCCTCAAGCCGGGTCACATCCTAGATGTGGAGGTGAGCGTCTCCCAGCTGTGCATTCCCAGGGCGCTCAGGGCCCCCAGTACAAGCAGCCAGCTCAAGTTCCTGGCATGTGTCCCAGGGCGAGGGCCTCAACCTGGGAATCAGCAAAGAGGAGGTACGTGTGCACATTGGCGATGGTGAGTGCCTGGTGAAGACGCTCACGCTCACCCACCTGTACTGTGAGCCACCCCCACACGCCCCTCAGCCCACCAACAGCTCCAGTGCCCTGCCGCAGTTTGTGGTGAGTATGCGCCCCAGGCAGGTGGGCTGCAGGCTGCAGACCTGTGCTCAGGAGCCCTGCCCCCACACCCTCAGGTACAGATGGGCAACGTGCGCCTGGCCCTGGGCCCCGTCCAGTATGAAGCAGAGCCCACCGTGTCTACCTTCCCTGTGGAGGCCCAGGTGGGCCTGGGCATGGGTGCTGCCGTGCTGATCGCTGCTGTGCTCCTCCTCACCCTCATGTACAGGTGAGGAGGGCTCTCCCCCTGTACAAACCTGCACAAACTTCCCTCTTCATTGATGGCAAGGATGCCCCGTGGCAGGACCTGGGTAGATGGCTATCCTGGCCTAGGGCAGTGGTTGACACATGGCCCTTGGCTGCAGGCACAAGAGCAAGCAGGCCCTGCGGGACTACCAGAAGGTGCTGGTGCAGCTGGAGAACCTGGAGACAGGTGTGGGTGACCAGTGCCGCAAGGAGTTCACAGGTGTGTGGGGGCAGGGAAGGGGGGCAGAAGGCCCACTGGGCCTGAGCCCACATCTTGGTGACTCCTGGCCTACAGACCTGATGACTGAGATGACAGACCTCAGCAGCGACCTTGAGGCCAGTGGGATCCCCTTCCTGGACTACCACACATTCGCTGAGCGCGCCTTCTTTCCTGGCCATGGCGGCTGCCCACTGCTTCCAGAACTCGAGGGGCTTGAGGAAGAAGGCCGCCGTGCCACTGTTCGCCAGGGCCTCACGCAGCTCTCCAACCTGCTCAACAGCAAACTCTTCCTCCTCACAGTGAGGGCCTCGTGGGTGCTTGGGGGCAGGCAGGGAAGAAGGCCTCTATGGGCAAAGAGGTGGGGCTGGGGACAGTCCAGGCCAGGCTGGGAGAGGGGTGTGAGCACAGAAGCGGAGGAATGCATGGGGCTTCCCAGAGTGAACACCAGCTTCCTGCGTAGCTCATCCACACCCTGGAGGAGCAGCCTGGCTTCTCCCAGAGGGATCGCTGCCATGTAGCTTCGCTCCTGTCCCTGGTGCTGCATGGCAAGCTTGAATACTTGACCGACATCATGAGGACTCTGCTTGGTGATCTGGCGGCTCATTATGTACACAAGAACCCCAAGCTCATGCTACGCAGGTGGGTCTTGACCTGGGCATAGTGGCAGGGACAGGAGCTCACTAGTGATCTGTCCCCACCCTGGGCAGGCTCTGCCCTGCGGTGGTGGAGCCAGGAGGGATTTAGAAGAGGAGTTGAGGGACATTCTCATAGGAGACCTGGGGCTTTCTCCCCACAGGACAGAGACCATGGTGGAGAAGCTGCTCACCAACTGGCTGTCCATCTGTCTCTATGCCTTCCTGAGGGTGAGGGTCACTATGCAACCTGCCCCCAGCCCTGATGGCACTCTCCTGCCCCCCAGCTCTTGGGGGATGCTGCCTGCCTATAGCCTCTCTGACCAGTGCCCAACTTTCCCCAGGGGCCTTGTGCAGGACTCAGGATGGGCCATCAAATGAGGGTCATGAGAGCTATCTCCCTGTCCTGTGGGCCTACTGTGAGGCCCAGCCAGAGGGAGTTCTGGAAAGGGGAAGACTCAAACCCCTTCCAGGGCCAGATTAGAGGCAGAGGCGAAAAGGGCTCGGGTCCCCAGTGCAGCGACCTGTCCATCTATCCTTATTCTGGGGTGCTGATGACCCCTTTCATTCCTGCTATGCCCTCTGCTGGGCATCACTGAGCATCCTGGTCCTGTGGCCAATGCTGGTCCACCTTGATGGTTGCAGGAAGTGGCTGGTGAGCCACTGTACATGCTCTTCCGCGCTATCCAGTACCAGGTGGACAAGGGCCCTGTGGATGCTGTGACAGGCAAGGCGAAACGGACCCTGAATGACAGCCACCTGTTGCGGGAGGATGTGGAATTCCGGCCCTTGACACTGATGGTGCTTGTGGGCCCTGGGGCTGGCGCGGCAGTAGGGAGCAGCGAGATGCAGCGTTTGCCAGCCCGGGTGCTTGACACAGACACCATCACCCAAGTCAAGGAGAAGGTGTTGGACCAAGTCTACAAAGGCACCCCCTTTTCCCAGAGGCCCTCAGTGCATGCCCTAGACCTTGGTGAGAGAGACAGCCCCACCTCCCCCATCCCTACTGCCTCCACCACATGTAGCCACTCAGCTCTGCCTTACTACAGATGGGAAACATGTTGTGGCTGATGGGCTTCCCTGGGTCTCCCCAGAGTGGCGCTCAGGCCTGGCTGGTCACCTAACCCTGTCAGACGAGGACTTGACCTCAGTGACTCAGAACCACTGGAAGAGACTCAATACTCTTCAGCACTACAAGGTGCTGGGTGGGCAGGGGCAGGGCAAGTTGGTTGGGAGTAGGGGATAGGTCCCTGCCTTAGGAATCAGATGGCAGTAAAGGGACCAAACTCTGCTTCCCTGTTCCCCACCAGGTTCCAGATGGAGCAACAGTGGGGCTCATCCCTCAGCTGCACAATGGTGGCGCTGTTTCCCAGAGCCTGGCTCAGAATTGCCCCTCAGGAGAAGGTGAGTTCCTCAGGCCCAGACACACCTATCTGCCCCAGAAGCACCAGGGGACTGGAGTCCACACTAGGCTAGGTTCACAGAGCCCAAAGCTGGGCAGGAAGGAGTCCTGGTCATGTCAGCTCCCTTGCCTGGGTTGCCTGCTCCACCTGCTCAGCAGGCAAGCCAAAGCTCGAGGTTGAGCCAAGGCCTGGAGGTTCTAGAGCCATGAGGTGTCAGGCTGAGCAGGGAGCACGGGGCACCTCCCAGGCCACTGTGCAGGATGGGGGAAGGGGCATGGGACTGAGGCCAGGTTCCCATGCCCTTAGACATTCCCATGCTGGAGGATGGTGACGATGGCGGGGTGCGCCTCTGGCACCTAGTGAAGGCCACCGAGGAGCCAGAAGGGGCCAAGGCACGGCGTAGCAGCCTCCGGGAACGGGAACGGGAACGGGCCCGGGCCAAGGCCATCCCAGAAATCTACCTCACCCGCCTGCTGTCCATGAAGGTTAGTGTAGCCAGGGGAGCCAGGCCATAGGGGAGGCTTGGGAGCAGGAATGGTCCTAGAAAGGCAGAAGGGCCCTCTTGTCCTGCTTACAGGGTACACTGCAGAAGTTTGTGGATGACACCTTCCAAGCCATTCTCAGCGTGAACCGGCCTGTGCCCATTGCTGTCAAGTACCTGTTTGACTTCCTGGATGAGCTGGCAGAAAAGCATGGCATTGAGGACCCAGAGACCCTGCACATCTGGAAGACAAATAGGTGCCTTTCCTGTCGACCCCCTACTTATTGTTACTGATCCATTGAATCCCAGAGGAACAAGGACATTCCCAGAACAGGACAGCAGGTTCAAGACAGGAACCCAGCCAGATTTTAAACAACCCCTCACCCCCCAGCATGGACTCACAGGAAGGTCACCTGGGCCATGAGGACAGCTCCTAGAGAAGAGCAAGGCTGGGGTCCCTGGTTGCCTGCATGGATGGCTCCAGTGACATCTGCATGGAAAGGGTGGGCTGTAGTGCATGGAGGAGGAGGCCACAGTGACCCAGTCTCATCCCCACACCTGGCCTGTGTCTCCAGCCTCCTGCTGCGGTTCTGGGTGAATGCCTTGAAGAACCCACAACTGCTCTTTGACGTGCGGGTGTCGGACAACGTGGATGCCATCCTGGCCGTCATTGCACAGACTTTCATCGACTCCTGTACCCTCTCGGAGCATAAAGTGGGCCGGGTGAGGTTGCAGTAGCCAGCGCCAGCTGGCAGGGACTGCAGAGGAAAACCCTGTGGGGGAAGCCACGGTGCCCTGTGCAGAGCCTGAGCCGGGTGGAATGGAGCAGTGAGCCCTGTCCAGAGGCAGGGGTGCTGTTGGGTCCCCAAGCCTGCTCACTCCTAGCCCTTCCTCTGTCTTGAAAAGGATTCCCCAGTGAACAAACTGCTCTATGCCCGGGAGATCCCTCGCTATAAGCAGATGGTGGAGAAGTAAGTGTCGAAGCCGTTACGGCTGGGGGGAGGCACTGGAAGGTGCCCGTCCCTAACTCTGTGCGCTTCTCCAGATACTATGCAGACATTCGCCAGAGCCCTCCGGTGAGCTACCAGGAGATGAACTCTGCTCTGGCTGAGCTTTCTGGGGTGAGGCATGGCCCAGGGGCACTGCCCTCCATATCTTGGGGAATTCATTGGCAGAGCAAGGGGAGAGCCTTGGGGCTTCAGACCAGGGCTGAGGCCTTACTGCCCACTACATGCTGTCCCCAGAACTACACCTCTGTTTCCCACTGTCTCGAGGCTCTACAGGAACTCTACAACCACATCCACAGGTATTATGACCAGGTGAGGCCCAGAACACTATGGAGGGGAGGAGGCAGGTACCTGGAATGAAGTGAAGCCAAGACAGAGGCTCATAGAATGTCCCTGGGGGTGGCTTAATCCAGGCAGAGGGAAGGAAGGGGTGCCAGCCTTGGCTGGAAGGGCCCAGGTTGAGTCATGGGCTTGACTTTCCTCTGGATTTCCCGGGAGGCCCCAGCAGTGTTTCCTGAACTCCTAGGCAGCCCTCGGGTCAATGATCACAGGGGTGGGGCCTCAGGTGGATACCCTCCTCTGCCCTGGCAGATCATCAGTGCCCTGGAGGAGGACCCGGTGGGCCAGAAGATGCAACTAGCCTGCCGCCTGCAGCAGGTTGCTGCCCTGGTGGAAAATAAAGTGACTGACCTGTGAGCTTAGAGAACACATCACCACAGTACCTTATGGTCCCTGAACCGAGCCATTGACTGAGGAGGGCCTGCAGAACTTAGGTGGTGTTGAGTGCCCACTGCCTCACCACAGGGCTTATTTCTAATTTATAACAATCCCTACCCCTTCTCCAACTGTATTTATTTGCTTACTGGAGAATCTGGAAATAAAACAGAAATACGTATTTAAAAAAAAAAAGTCCAATCCCCAGCAGTGGCTGCAAGAGTTAACTTCATGCTCCTTGGGCTGGTACCCCCATGGCCCTATAGCTGTGAGTGCTACCCAAGGGGAAAGAAGTTATTAGGCCTTCCAGGAGGGCTCTGCCTTCCCCATTCCCTTCCTAACCTCCCCAGGGCCCACAAGAAAGCTGCCCCCTCCATCTATGCCTGTCTTGCCCATATCAGTTCTTTCCTGACAGGACACTGGACCAAGTGTCTCTCATCTCAGAATAAGCACTGTCACTGCCCAGCCCCCTCCACTTCATTTGCGGACAGCCCCAGCAGTCCCAAACTTGCCTCCTATCTCCAGTCTAGCCCTTCTATTCTTTTCTAGAAGCATCCAGTGCATTTTCTAAAAGCAAAAGTGCTTGTCAGCCTCACTGGAACCCTACACTGGCACCCACATATTCCAGGCAGGGCCCCTCAGCCACCAAAGCCTCTTATCCCCCCAGCTCCTAGCCATGCTAAAGCATGGCCAGCATGTGGAGGTCTCCAGCACATTCTGTCTGCAGGCCTCAGCCATAGATGTGCTCTGTACTGCCCTGGATACTTCTGGGGACCAAATTCCTCTTGGTCTCTCAGGATGCAGCCTTAAGGCCACAGACTCCTTCTGTTGCCTTCCAGCCCCTGGGCAGTGGCTGTGGGCTGTTTGTTCCCCAAGGTAGACAGGTCAGTGCTGTCCCACAGTGGGCACCTGACAAATGTTGGCAGAAACAGGAAAGCCAGGTAGCCAGCCCTGGAGCTGGAAGGGAGGTCATGCAGTCCACAGTGGTACAATTCTGGAGGAGGAATGAGTCACTCTCAGGTCCCGCCCCTGACTCCCTTGGTCAGGGAGACCCCAGAGACACAACACTCAGGGGAGATCTGGGCTCCCACTGTATTAGGGGCCAATAAAAACCTGGAAACAGGACTAGGAGTGGGCAGAGAATGGGTTCCCAGTAGGATTGGGAGAGGTCACCTCCAGGACTCCCAGAATGCTCCAAAAGTTCCAAAAGCACTGCTGGTGGCCTGCAGTATGAAGGGGTGGAGCTCAGCCTGAGGACCTGGTCACCGTGTCAACTACATCCTTTCATGGGGGCCCCCAGTAGCCAGCCCTGGAGTGCAGGCACCTTGGCCTGGGCTCTGGATTGCTTTGTCTTCATGTAAAGGCCCCCCTCAGCTGGTCCTGGGGCATGGGGACTCAGCTTAGGGACTGAGTCTCTATGTGTACCCAGCACAGCGGCCCCCTTTTCCCCTGGGGCGTGGGTGAAGCAGGGGGCCTCAGGCCTGGGGACCGGGCTCTCCAGGCCACCGTCAGCCGGGCCGCCCCCTCCCTGCACCACATACCTTGCCCACAGCTGAGCAGCTGGGAGGCTATTTATAAAGGCGAGTGAGATCAGCAGCCGAGGTTATAAATGCACGGGCCAGAGCCAGGCCCCACAGGAGCAGCCGCCCAGGGCACCGGAGCCGTGGGCCACAAGGCCGGGATGAGCGCCAGCGCGGGCGGCAGTGGCGGCGGAGGCGACAGTGGCGGCAGCAGCAGCAGGTATGGCTTAGCCCGGCCGTCCAGGGTCCCTGGCTCCTCAAGCACTCACTGCCCGCCCATTCCACCCGCAGCTCACAAGCCTCCTGTGGGCCCGAGTCCTCAGGCTCTGAACTAGCCCCAGCTACACCAGCACCTCCAATGCTTCAGGGACTCCTGGGCTCTGATGACGAGGAACAGGAAGACCCCAAGGACTATTGCAAGGGTGAGGCCGATCTTGGGTACATGTGGCCAGATTGCCAATGCAGGAGCTCAGGTCAACCCGGAAGGAAAAGGGTGCCTGAAGGCTGGGCCCACGTGTGCTGGGTGGCTGGTAGGGATGGCTGTCCTGGGGATCAGGAAGGGAGACACCCCCACGATGATCTACTGGCTCTCTTTGGCAGGTGGCTACTACCCAGTGAAGATTGGTGACCTGTTCAATGGGCGGTACCACGTGGTGCGAAAACTGGGCTGGGGCCACTTCTCTACCGTCTGGCTCTGCTGGGATATCCAGTGAGTGGGCCCTCCGTCCCCAGGACCCGGTGCTTGCTGGGATCCTGTTTTGGGCTTGGTTGAGGCCACCACTATGGCCGGCAGCTGACAAGGGTCGTGGTATTGCAGGCGCAAGCGCTTCGTAGCCCTGAAAGTAGTGAAGAGTGCTGGGCACTACACTGAGACAGCTGTGGATGAGATCAAGCTCCTGAAATGTGTGAGGCACCTCCCTACCGCTCTGGCTTCCTGGGAACTGCCTTGGGCCTGGCAATGTGGGTGCAAGGCCTGCTGGGGCTCTGCTGAGTGGGACAGGACAACAAGAGGCACAGGCTCCAGCTGGCTCTGCAGTAGGAGAACCTTGAAGATCACACGGGGTGGAGGGGTTGTCTTTTCTTCCTTCCAGTGGGACCCAGCTAGGGCATAAAGTGGGGCCAGACACTATCCCTGTACTTCTAACCAGGGACTGCCAAGGGGAGCAGCTGGTGAGGGGTGGGGTTGAAGGCATCTATGGCCCCTTGGCTTTTGTTCCAGGTCCGGGACAGTGACCCCAGTGACCCCAAAAGAGAAACCATCGTTCAGCTCATTGATGACTTCAGGATCTCAGGGGTGAATGGAGTCCGTATCCTTTGTAGGATGAGCAGAGCAGCAAAGGGCCAGCTTCTGCCTTCCTAACTACCAGGGCCTCAGTTGCTGATCTGCACCAAAGGGCTTTATTTCTCCCAGGAACACTACAAAATAGCCCCACCCCTTTGGGCATTTGTGTTGCTATGGGAGGGCACGAGAGCGGGTAACCAGCTTGCTGATGATCTGTGAATGTTGAATTACCCCCAAACAGCTGGGGTTACCCAAAAAGGCCTAACTCTGCATAGGAGTAGGGTTAGCCTGAGGATTGCATATCTGCTCCTCCAGTACCATATCTAGGATGACCATAAAACATACCATCCCACTGGCACACTTCTAATGGTGACAGGGACACTATAAATAATAACACCAAGACAGGGGTGGCCACCAAGACTGCTCATGGCAAGCTCTGCCTCCTCCACCTCTGTGGAACCTGAGCTTTGTTGCTCTCCCCTCTCAGCTGAGGGTGGGCAAGGCGTGTGCCCCAGCTGTGTGCTCGCTGGCCACCCTTCACTCCAGTACCCAGATGTGTGCATGGTGCTGGAGGTCCTGGGCCACCAGCTCCTCAAATGGATCATCAAGTCCAACTACCAGGGTCTGCCTGTGCCCTGTGTGAAGAGCATTGTGAGGCAGGTGAGTGCTATCCCCCTAGCTGGCTGGCCTAGCCTGGGAGGGGACGCTAGAGTTCAGATGTGGCTCTTCCCAGGTGCTGCATGGCTTAGACTACCTCCACACCAAATGTAAGATCATCCACACGGACATCAAGCCTGAAAACATCCTGCTGTGTGTGGGTGATGCCTACATCAGGCGCCTGGCAGCAGAGGCCACAGAGTGGCAGCAGTCAGGGGCCCCACCCCCATCCCGCTCCACAGGTATCACAAGCATGTGCAGGGCTGGGTCCAGGCCTCTAGGCACTCAGTCCCTGACTGAATCTCCACTTATTTTTCTCCTTCCACCCCACCTGCTTCCCCAGTCAGCACTGCCCCCCAGGAGGTCTTGGTAAGTTGGGGCACTCCTCTCTACCTGTGCCCTCTCCCCTCCATGTCAGGGGAGGCCAACTCCTCAGAGCCAGCCAAAAACACTGGGTGGCCCAGGTACCAGTGATACACAGGGTGGGTCATGTACTCCAAACTTTCTTTTGTGGCCACTGGGCCCAACACTGCCTCAGTGGAAAGATGCTGCATCTTCCTCTGTTGGCTACTTCAGGCCACCCTTGCTCGGCCTGGAAGGGGAGAGAGAATAGTCTAGGGGCAGGCCCATGATGTCCACTCCAACCTACAGAGCTTTAGGGAATAAGTGCAGGGACAGGAGGGGAGGTAAGGAGATGGGTGAGGGGTGAGCAGAGGGTAGTGGCACCATATTCTGCCATCCAGGGGACTCCTGGGTTCTGGGCTGGACAGGGAAGCTTCCACTGTCAGACTGGCTGGGGGATGGGAACCCTGGGGATGACCCTGACTCTGGCGGCAGACTGGTAAGCTGTCCAAAAATAAGAGGAAGAAGATGAGGCGCAAGCGGAAACAGCAGAAGCGGCTGCTGGAGGAGCGGCTGCGAGACCTGCAGAGGCTGGAGGCCATGGAGGCTGCAGCCCAGGCTGAGGGTGAGTGGCCTGGAGAGGGCACTGGATTGCCAAGTGTGTACACAGGCCATGGGCTGTCTGCTCATGAGGACCTCTGCCCCATCTCCCCAGATTCTGGATCGAGACTAGAGGGGGGCAGCGGCTCTACCTCTTCCTCAGGCTGCCATCCTGGGGGCACCAGGGCTGGCCCCTCCCCAGCCTCCATCTCCCCTGCCCCTGGGGGTGACCGCAGTCTCAGCCCCAGCTCGCAGACCTCTGGCTTCTCAGGCTCCCTGTTCTCGCCGGCCTCCTGCTCCATCCTTTCAGGCTCGTCCAATCAGCGTGAAACAGGGGGACTCTTGTCACCCAGCAGTAAGTGTGGGGAACAGGAGGCAGTGGGCAGGCAGGGACAGGAGGAGCTGAGCCATTCAATTTCTCTCTCCCTTTTCATTCCCAGCACCATTTGGTGCCTCAAACCTCCTGGTGAACCCCCTGGAGCCCCAAAATGCAGACAAGATCAAGATCAAGATTGCAGATCTGGGCAATGCCTGCTGGGTGGTATGAGCACCTTGGGGAGGCAGGCTGTTCTTGGGGAGCCCTAACTGGGCCTGTGGGGCACAGGGCCCATTGGTATAGCCATGGGCTCACATAGCAGTACCCTCAAACAGAGCTGAGTGCTGCTTCCTGCTGCTGGCCCCAACCAGCAGGGTCCTGCGCAGTCAGCAGTACTGGGCCCATGGCAAGAGGTCACTGGGAAGGGATCCAGCCTCAGCCCACCAGGAGGGGATGAAAATATAGATGTGTGTGTGTGTGTACATACATATATATATATTCCGGCATACCTGGGGACCCTAAGGATCAGAGTAGGCTCCACAGAATTCCTGGGTGCCTGAACCAAAGGCAGGACTGGGGGTTATGGGACAGGCCATCCTGGGCCCCAGCTCCTGTCCCCAGGGATCCCCTTGCCTCCAGCACAAGCACTTCACTGAGGACATCCAAACTCGGCAGTACCGGGCTGTGGAGGTACTGATCGGTGCTGAGTATGGGCCCCCAGCAGACATCTGGAGCACAGCATGCATGGTACGCTGACTGGGCTGCCCTCACGCCCAGGGCCAGTCTACCTGCCAGCAGCTTCACCTTCCCCATTCATTCCAGGCCTTCGAGCTGGCCACTGGTGACTACCTGTTTGAGCCTCATTCAGGAGAAGACTACAGTCGTGATGAGGGTAGGGGAGGCAGGCTGTGGGCTCAGCCTTGGGGCCTTGGGGCCTCCTGCCCACCTGCCTACTAGCCAACTTCCTCTCTGCCCACAGACCACATTGCTCATATCGTGGAGCTTCTGGGTGACATCCCCCCAGCCTTTGCTCTGTCAGGCCGTTACTCTCGAGAGTTCTTCAACCGAAGAGGTGGGGACCAGTGGGCTCAGGCCACCTGGCTGGGGAAAGGGTGGGACATGGACCCTGGGTTCTTACATAGAAGGAACACTGGTTCCCAGAAAGCCAGAGACTTTCCTAGCAGAGTCCAAGTGCCAGCTGGCCTGGGGATGCAGCCTAATGCTGCCTGGCCCCCCAGGAGAGCTGCGACACATCCACAATCTCAAGCACTGGGGTCTGTATGAGGTGCTCATGGAGAAGTATGAATGGCCCCTGGAACAGGCAACACAGTTCAGCGCCTTCCTGCTGCCCATGATGGAGTACATCCCTGAAAAGCGGGCCAGTGCCGCCGACTGCCTCCAGCATCCCTGGCTCAACCCCTAGGTCCTACTGTAGCTGTAGGCAGCAGGGGGTTGGGCCTGGCTCTGCCCCTAGCTCTCAGTGCCTTAAGGGAAAGTGGGGTGACTCTCACCACCCTGTAGGAGCTACCCTCTCCTACCCTGCTGAATGCCAGCTTTTTTACCCACCCATGGCAGGAGAGACAAATGCTGGGGCCAGGCCCATGTCTCAGAACTTCTCTGCCCACAATTCTCCTGGAAGATCCTCTGGTGGGAAAGTATGTGTTTCTTTCTTAATAAAGCGTGAACAGAAATACCAGTATCCTGGAGTAAGGGAGTCACTTGGCTGAGTTCTGGGGCAGAAGTGGGTTTATTTTGGGGTCTGCCTACCAAGCTGACTGGGGGTGCTGGAGTGAGAAGGCAGATCTAGGAATGGGCTGACAGCCCCAGGGAGAGCCTAGGCCTCCACAGCCCGGCCGTTGATGATGCGGATACGGCGGATGATGTCCTGGATGGCTTGGGAGGTAGTGCCCTGGCCCCCAATGTCTGGGGTGTGCATCTGTAGAAGATGGGAAGTTTAGGTACATCAGGCATGTCAACACCTGCCCCCATCTCAGGGTGAATTAGGGTTGCCCACTGTCTCCTGTAGCTTGCAGGGCCTGGAAATGCCACCAGGAGGGTAGGGGTACCAGCTAAGGCCCAGAAGCCTACCTGGTACCACCCTCCCCTTGGGAAACACAGTCAATGCTGGTCACTGACTTCAGCCTCTCCGGCTGGTCACAGCAGCTCAACATGGGTTAGAGGAAGGAAGGCCACAGCATGGGGCCAGGAAGGGACAAGAGGAGCCTTACATTTTCGTTGTCCATAGATGCTAAGACAGCTTTGCGGATGGAGGTGGCATAAGAATGAAGCCTAGGAGAGGGAAGAGCCAGACTTTGGTTGTCATGGCCTAGAGGGCTGGCCAGAAGGCTCATGGCTGGGTACTGGGACATTACTTACTTGAGGTGGTCTAGCATCATGCAACTTGCTAGCAGTGTGGCTGTGGGGTTGGCAATATTCTTATTGGCAATACTCTTGCCTGTGTTCCTTGTGGCCTGGAAAAGGAAGGACAAAGTAGAGTGGATGGAAAACATCAAGGGCATAGGGACAGATGATTACACTCATGTGACGTGCCTAGCAGAGGCATAACTCTAGATAGAAAGCAAATGAAGGGATGCCAGGGGCTGGGGAGAGGAAATGAGGAGAGACTGCTCATGGATGAAGTGTTTTCTTTTGGGGTGCTGGAAATATTTGGGATTTAAATAGTGCTCATGTTTACACACCATCATGAGGGGTGTGAATTAACAATCCAACAAGGCTGCTGTAAGAGAAAGATGGTGGCATCCAGGCACTTACCGTCTCAAATACAGCATACACATGGCCATAGTTGGCCCCAGCCACCAGGCCTGGGCCTCCAACCAGCCCTGCGCAGACGTTGTTAACAATGTTGCCGTAGAGATTGGGCATCACCATAACGTCGAACTGCTGGGGCCGGGACACTAGCTGTGGAGCAAGGAGAGGGCTAAGTGTGAGAAGCTCAGGGTGCCCAGGGCAGGAAGTTGTGGAGTTAGGTGGGTCCCTACCTGCATGGTGGTGTTGTCCACAATCATGTTCTCAAAGGTGATCTGGGGGTAGCGGGCAGCCACCTCCCTGCAGCACTGGAGGAAGAGTCCATCACCCAGTTTCCTAGAGGGAGATGAGGAGGGACAAAGGACACCAGCTTGATCCATCATCACAGACAGAGGAACAGGGCATGCAGAGGGCCTGAAGGTTAAATTCTAACCTACCCCTCCATTTGCAAAATGTGCATAATTTTGTCCCACTAAGTGTGTTCTGTAGTGAAGCCAAAGACTTTAGGGACAGTAGGATACACTCTTGGGTGTGAACCCTTGGAGGGTAGACATTGTCCTAGATCCCGAGTCCCTGAAAACAGGCCACTCCAACTGCCTGAAGGATGACTAAAGAGTGGGTAGGAGGACCAGGTTACATACATGATGTTGGCCTTGTGTACAGCTGTCACTTTCTTGCGCCCACTCTCATGGGCTAGCTTGAAGGCATATTCGGCAATGCGTAGGGACTTGGCCTTGGTGATAATCTTCAGGCTCTCCACCACTCCTGCCACGCTCTGAGAAGGGGCCAGGAGATTAGTGAACAGCACAATGGGGGGTGCTATGGGACATAGCCCTATTGCTGAGTACTTCTGGTTTCTCCCTTAGGTACAACCCTTGTCCTTTGGGGACCACCTCTTCCTGGTTCCTTAAGGTCTCTCTTCAACACTGACCCTGGCTGAGCATATCCCCAGATTTCCATAATCCAACAGGGTCATCTGTTTTTTGTTTTGTTTTTAAATTTTTTTTTAGCTGTAGTTGGACACAATACCCTTTATTTTATCTATCTATCTATCTATCTATCTATCTATCTATCTATCTATCTATCTATTTTTATGTGGTGCTGAGGATTGAACCCAGTGCTCACACATGCTAGGCAAGTGCTCTACCACTGAGCTACAGCCCCAGCCACAGTCACTTGGTTTTGCGCACCTCATGCTCCAGGCTGCTGTACTCGCCCTCTGTATTTTCCCGCACAATGAGAATGTCTATGTCCTTGTGACGGGTCACCACACCTGGCAGGCTCTTACAGTGAATGACGTTAGCGTAGAGGTCCAGGCTTGTGCTACAAGGGGGACAGAGAAAGAGGCAGGCTAGGCCTGAATGGCAGCTGGCTGGAGGTATGACTCTGCTGGCACAGCCGACCCTGGGCTTCGTTGAGCCACCACCCCATGTACTTGGCTCTCACCGAAGGATGTTGTTTCGGGATTTGTGAGATGGTGGCAGGTTATGGTTTGTTTCGATGTTACCTACAGAACGAAAATAAGACAGGCAAGTTGGAGAGGGGCTCCTGGCCCCAAGTCCCTTTGCTTGGCCCAGGGGATGTGAACTGAAGGCTGCTCCAACTGGAGGAAAAGATGGCTTTCAGCATCAGAATACTTCACAGAACACTAGGATGTAACTTCCAATGAGGGTAGATGCGTGTGTGGTTTTTTACCAATGGATTCTGAAGACCCAGAAAAGCATCTGGCTCATAGCAGGCATTCAGTAAATATTTACTAAATGAATGAATAAATCCAATTGGCAGCTGGCAAGGAGACCCTACCACTCCCTGCCCAGGATCTGCCCTGATAGAAAGTGACCATTCCTGCTTATCAGCAGGCTGGCTGGCCAAGCCAAAACCATCAAAGTGACTTTAAATGGGATTACTCCTAGGCTCAGGGGCAGTCAGGGTCTGCCTGGAAAACGCCAGGCTCTGTCACATGGCCCAGGCACTGAGAATGGAAGCAGGGGCCCAGTGAGTCCCAGAAGCCAGCAGCCACTAAGAGAAGGTAGACAGAGGTTAACCAGCAGAAAAGCCTTTTTGACAGCCCAACAGGAATACCTGATTCTCTGAGCTGCCCCTACCCAGACTTCCTTCACCCAGAGTGCCTAGGGCACTCTGTAGCTGCCATGTATACTCTTCAACTTGACTACCAGCACCTACGGCTCCACCTGGTTCATCACTGCTCACAATCTCCTTACAGAGCAGATGATGAGCTGAAGAACGCAGAGGACCTGAGCCCAACCAAGACAAACTCAGGAGGGGCTACCAGAATCCTCATCAGAGTCACAGCATCAGCAGGCATGCAGAAGTTTCTATTCAGACTCTAAGCACAAGAGTCCTCTCTAGCCAGAAAAATCCCAAAATTGGAGCCATGGGTCCCCACAAGAGTCACCTTGGGCTGGGCATGGTGGTGCAGGCCTGTAATCCCAGTGACTCGAGAGGCTGAGGCAGGAGGATCACAAATTTGAGGCCAGCCTCAGCAAATTAGCAAGGCCTGGTCTCAAAATAAAAAATAAAAGGGTTGGGGATGTGGCTTAGTGGTTAAGTGCCTCTGGGTTCAATCCCTGGTACACCCCCCACCCCAAAAAAAGGTTTGGACATAAAAGAACTCAGTGCAGAACCCTACCTGGCCCTTGAGCTTACCCTTCAGGGCCACACGGTTCCGACGGATGGCCATGATGGCATTGCGAATGTCCTCCTCATCAGCATTGGAGCTTACATGTACTTCTTCAAAGTCCACTGGCACACATGCATGCCTGGGGCAGAGCTGGGTCAGGGTGGCTGGCTCAGGGCCTCCCATACCTCTTCCAGGAAACATGCCCAGGCTCTGGCTGAGAGGGGACTAGGCCCACCCACGCCAAATGATAAGGACATGCTTGAGCTCTACAATGCAGTGAGCAGGACTGCCACCCTCCCATATCAAGCCAGCCTGGTGGGAATGGAAGCTTTCCTGTCACCACCTTGCTAAATGCTCAGGAAAAGCCCTGGCTAGTGGCTTCTGGGCTCACTGCCCTTACTGGGACAAAGTTCTCAGAGCCCTCTGTTGGAGCTGGGGCACGACCTTCCCTAGGGGTCAAGGCAAGAAAAAGTGGCCTGAGGTCTCCATACCTGAACACAGACTTAACATGCAACATGAGCTCTGGCCCAATGCCGTCTCCTGGAATCATAGTCACTGTGTGTCGTCCACCATACTTAGCTGATGGAGGCTGGAAAGATGGAGAGGGTAAAGACCGGCCTTTGGATATTCCCACATGCTCACTGGCTCAGCAACCCAGGGGCTCAAGCTAGTTCCTTTCTTCCCACCAGCAATGATTCCATACACTGGCCAACCTCGTGGTTCTAGCTTGGTGTATCCCCATCCCAAACAGGACTGATCATCTGAGTCCCTGGTCAGCAGCAGCCCCCAGGCCCACCCAAAGCAACTAAAACACCCCCCCAAATCTAACTCAGAGGAAAAGAAGAATACTCACAATTGTTTGTTGCTAGAAGAAAGACAGAAAGGAAGAAGACATGAATCAGCCAAGGTTGGAAGAACAAGGCTGTGACGGAGAAACCGGGATCTTTTCTCTGGGGACAATGTCTAGCACAACTTAGGGAAGGGTGAGGTATGAGTAACCTCTGGAGACTGTGCCTCAGAGGGAAGGACACAAAGGCAGGGAGCAAAGAGGCACGGGCACTTGTGCATGCATATGTGTATACACACACTGCATGTGCACACAACTGCACACACAAACTTGTGCACCCCCCAACATATGGACAACTATACTCACACTTAGGCACACACGCCCCTGGGGGGTAGGTACTTACTGAGGAGACACTCCTCCGAGGGACCTCATGGGTACCCAGAACCTGCCAAAGAGAACCCAAATCAAAGTGTTGGTTGTTCAGCCCTGAGAGTCAAGTTGGCCAAGGTCTCTTGACAGGGAGAAAGGATTAGCCCCACGTGCCCAAACAAACCCCACCTGTGCATCACCAGCACACAATGTGCCCAGGAAGGTTGGCTCTAAAGCCCATTGCCAGTGACTGGCCCTTGGAGCACCACTCGAAATTGTTCCAATGCTTCACGCCTCCTTTGGCTCTTGGGTCAGTTTATTAAAAAGCTTTATGTCCCAGGCTGGGATTATGGCTCAGCGGTAGAGCACTCATGTAGCACATGTGAGGCCCTGGGTTTGATCCTCAGCACCACATAAAAATAAATAAATAAACGTATTGTGTCCAACTACAACTAAAAATAAATATTTTAAAAAAAAGCTTTGTGGGCTGAGGATGTGGCTCAAGTGGTAGCGTGCTCGCCTGGCATGCGTGTGGCCCGGGTTCGATCCTCAGTACCACATGCAAACAAAGATGTGTGTCCACCGAAAACTAAAAAATAAATATTAAAATTATCTCTCTCTCTCTCTCAAAAAAAAAAAAGCTTTGTGTCCCCCTGCCCCCCCTTTTTTGCTTTTGATTCTTTTTTGGCCAATTATTGCTGTCCAGTGACATCTACAACAAGGAAAAATTGGCAAAGTAAATGTGGTGCAAAACAGAAATCATTACAACAAATCACAGGGCCATAACAATAATGTTATCATATATTTTCTCATTTTTCCTTATTACAAAAGCAACACACAGTCACTACAGTAAAAACAGAACCGGGAGATAAGGAGAAGAGAGCAACCAGCTGCTCTGTGACAAGGACTATCACTCCCTAGGGAATGGCCCTTCAGAAGAAAACTTAAACATGAATGTGTAGGGAAATGCAGCCATTTCTGGAAGACTCATGACAGAAACCAATTTCTAGGAAGGCTTTTGTAAAGGACTGCAAGCTGCTTCATGGCCTGGATGATGAATGTCCCCAACCCCCTAAGTAGGAAACAGCTGTCTAGCCATGCCAGAGCCACATCTGACAAGTTCAGAGCAAAAGCTGCCTAGGCCAAACAGGCCAGGTGCTGAAAAGTGACCCACTGTCTTCGAGGGAGAAGCCTGTGTCCCAGACCCTGCTGCAGGAGAACTTTCCTCCCTTCCCTGATGTGCTCCACCTGGGAACACACCCAAGGAGGTAGTACAGAGCCAAGGTACTCTTTGTTATTTGGGGAAGTCCTGCCACTTGCCCACTAGGCAGCAGCAGAGTGTTGTAGCCATTGGCAGAGGCACTGTGGCCATCTTCTAAAGAGCTGTGCCTTTCTACTAGAAGTCCCGAAGGCTCACATAGAATCTAATCATTCTCCATCTGGGTCCACCTGACTTGCATTAACAAGGGATCCACTTGCCCAAATGCTAGCAATGCAGGTATGCCAGTCACTGGCCCAAGCTAGGAGGGGGTGACCAACTGAGACCACAGTCCCAAAGGCACCTCGTTATCTGTGTGGCACATGAATTTGCAGCCACAGACACACTTGGGACTTTGTTTTCTTTCTAGCACTTGTCAACATCTGGATTCATCTTATTTGTAGTCTCTCAATACAAGCTTGGAGAAGGCAGTTTATGGCCTACCCCCAGAGAGTTTTCCCTGATGTCCAAAAGCTGCCAAGCTGGGCTCCCAAAGCTTTACCTATTCCCTTCCAACCACCATTAAGGAACACCTCCCTAGTTTACTGATGTATTGCTCTCTTCCCATCTTCTAAGAGCAGAGGTCATGCCTCTCTTGTCTCCCACTGTCACTCTTCTCACTCTAAGTGCTTGATCCAGAGTTGTCACACAAGGGACATTTCCTTACTGAACAAGCACATCAGAAAATGAAGAGATAGATGGCAACCAGGCAGATCTCAGTCCAAATCCACCATCTGCTACTCTCAAGATGGCTTCATAGCCCCATCTGAAATCCCTATTTCATGTGACTGCTGGAAAGCAGGTATATGAGCTGTTCACAGGTCCCAATAGGGCAGCAGGGGTTGTGCTAAGGGACAACTGCCCCTTCACCCTATCAGACCCTCAGATCAGAGTTCAAAGCTATTGTTGTTGGAGAATATAGGGTTGACCCCTGCACCTCCCAGCAATTAATTCCTCCTGGGCCCTGTTTAGCTGTAGCAATGAGCCAGTATCCTGAAGGCCTACAGGTCTGGCTTGAAGTCTATGCAGTCCTGCCTATGTATGCCACCAGGGCTGAACCTCTCCCACACTTGCTTCTTATGCCAGATGTTTCACTGGGCTCTGGCCAAAGTCCCAGAGAGCTCTTCAGAGAGAGACTTCCCTGACCTTGCTCAATATAGATGCAGGCATCTTCCTTCAGGAGGTTACAAAGGTTCTGCCTCATACCTGGCTTGCCCCATGAAACTACCAAAGGAGCCCAGTATGAGGCAGGCTGGGATGTACACAGGCATGTATCATCCAACATCTTTTGATAGTTCCACAGAAACAAGGGTCCAGGATGCTGCATGCTCCTGCTGAAGGGCTCCCACATGCCACATCTTACTATATAGCTTCTCTTTGGCACTTTTCTGTTGGATCAAGTGCCAATAGTGGCTGCATGTTTTCCAAGGAGGTCCCAACAAGTGGGACCCTAAATCTGGAGTTCCTTTATAAGGTTTGCCCAGGACAACCAGTCTCAGGGCAAGGCTCCATCTGCCTATGAACTGTTCGCTGTTCCTTACTACCACCCCAAGGGCATCCATAAGCACCTACACATGGGGGGGGGGTGTCAGGGAGGAGAGAAATGTCTTCACCAACAGCCTGCAGGTACCATCGAGGACTCTAGAAATCCTTTACATGCTGCTGTTCTTTCATTAGTGATGTGGAAGAAGTCAGCATTTTAAAGAGAATTTCATAATGCATAAGCAGTCTCCCCCAGAGGACAGAGGGGAGAGCCTTGGCAAATGGAAGCATCCACAGGAAGTGTTTACAAAATCATGGAGTTCTGGAAGGTCAAAGTTTGCAGGATCCTTTGAGAATAAGAAGTCATCTCCCTTCACTGGACAGAAGGGAATTTGGAACCCAAAGGAGGAGGAGGAGCCTGGCCTAAGGCCAAGCAGTGGGTCAGTGGGGGAGCAAGGCCCGGAGGTCATACCTCTTATACCCCAGGGGCAATATTTGCTTGTAGCCCTATGTAGTGCTAAGCAGGACCTAAGCTATCCTCATCTCAAACATGTTTGAGAAGGGAAGAATCGGACCAGAATAAACAAGATACCAAATGCAGAACTGAGGAAGCAAAGACCTTGCAGTCTCTAGCAACCCCCAACCCCTGCCGCATCTTCGGAAACCCTGACTTCTCATTACTAGCGCTTGGGGAGAGAGGAGTCTGGGACTCTAAGAATGTGGGAGGGATCAGGGGTGACTGGCTAAGTCCAATTATCATGCACTAGGGCAGGCGGCAAAGCGGTCCACTAGGGAACCTGAGGAGGAATTGAGTATAGAACGGGATAGCCAAGGCGGCATGATCAAGGCGGGGCCGGGACACGTGACCACCTCAGGAGGGCTCCCACAAGCACACCAAGGAGGTGACACCCAGCCGCCGCGGCCCACCCACAGCCCCCGCCACGAAATACAGACCCCTGGCGGAGCCAGACCAGGGCCAACTTTGGCCAATCCCGTCACTGACAACAGAGGTGGCCAATGAACCCCGGCGCACAGCGCTCTTCCCCGCCCCTCTCGAGACCCGCAGCCAATCGAACTCCATTCTGCTCAAAGAGCGGCTGTCCCTGTCCTGGCTCCAAAGGGGTGCAAGGACCCCAGCAAGTGCTGCAGCTGTCCGGTGTCCCGTTCCCCACTCACCTCCCAAGGACGACAAAGGAGGGCTGGCCTGAGCACTGTCTTCGCAGCGCCACCGGCGGCCGTCGCCACCTTCAGCGCCATGACAGAAAGTGAGAGCCGCAGCAGGTTCCAACGTTAAGACACTGTTCTCGCGAGAGATCTGCAGGGCGAGAATCCTGAGGGCACCGGTCCAGCATTGCGCACGCGCGAGGCCGCGCCGGTTCCCACGCCCCCTTCCGGTGTCCTCAGTACCGCTGCCGCCATCTTGAGTGGGGGGCGCGGCCGGCTGGGCCTCTGGCTCGGGGAGGGGACACGTCAGTGCCGCCAGCGACGTCACGAGGCCCGACCCGGCCTGCTTGGCGCGATTGGCTGTCGCAGCCGCTTACGCGTCGCTCTTCCTCGTCTGCCCCGCGTGTTAGGGGAGCTCGCTCTCTTTTTCTCTCGGCAGAGAAGAGGCGATGGCGGCGATGGCATCTCTCGGCGCCCTGGCGCTACTCCTGCTGTCCGGCCTCTCTTGCTGCTCAGGTAGCGGCCTGGCCGGAGCTTGTTTCTGGCGAGCCTGTCCCACGGCAGGTGGTGCTGGGGGGTGAAGGGGTATGGGAGAAGCAGGGGTCTGGCCCTTCCCGAGGCTTATGGCTACCGGCCGGGCCTTCCTCTGAGAGGCAGGTGGCCTCGGGGTGCAGGGACCAACGTACCACACACACGTTTACCTAGCAGCCGGGCTGCTGGAAGAAACAGACATCCTTCTCGTCTGCTTATGGGAGAATCCCAATGCCAGCATCGTTCTCTTGGCCACCAGTTCCAACAGGGAAGGTGACACAAGTCCCTGCTCCTGCTCCCTGTCTCAGAGGGTAGTGGGACGGGAGCAAGGCTATACAGCACGGAGCAATAACGGTGAGAAACAGGGCTGGCAGAGAGGAACCACCTGAGCCTGTGCGGTGCAAGCCAGGCTTCCCCAGGAAAGTGAGAGCTAAGTGAGAAGGAGCAAGGACAGTCCAGACAAGGGACAGCAAGAGCACCAGGCAAATTAGGGAGCTGTTGACTTTCCCTGACACTCTTGGTGTGTTCATCCTAGGGTTCTCAGCTAAGCTGAGCCACAGTCTCACTGATTTACATCCGTGAGTGACTCTTAACACCTCGGTGGTGGTGGGGGGGTGAGTCCAGTGTATTTATGAAGTTGTTGGCAGTAGCTGCATCAGGTGTGGGGGCCTAGACTGGGCAGGAACTGCCTTTTGACCATACAGTTTCCTGAATACTTCAAGGCCAGCATCAGCCTAACTGGCCTCCCTGCCCATACCTTTCCCACCCACCCCTCAGGAATTCCTCAAGGCCATAGCCAGGAATTTTTTAAAAGGATAAACCTGACTATAAAACCTTTCAGAGGCTTCACAGTGTGCACACAGAACACTATGGTATCTGGCCCCTGAGAACCATCCTTCACTACCATTTGTAGGCATTTTCCTTCTGCTGTCCAGACCCAAAGTCTTTTCTTGACTTCCTTAACTTAAGCCATCATTTTGCCAGGTCATCACATTCAGAGAGCAGTTGGTTGAGAACTTTTCCCGCTTAGGGTAGTGTTTGCTTCATGCCCTCTGACATAGGTAGCACTCTTCTTTTCCTGTGGCTGTCTGTGGGTATGGAGATGGCTACAGTTGGCTCCTTTTTCTCTGGGCTGCTGAATTTACAGGGACAAGTTGTGTGCCTGAATCCAGAGCCCCTCCCATTTGCTGACCCTGGGAACCACTGAGGCTATTCTTGGCCTTCTGTCAACCAGCTGGGAACCCAGACTCTTTTCCTTATCTTGAAAGCTCCTGTACCTTGCCACCACTCTGCTTGGTGTCTCTGCTGAGGATGCTTTCAGTAAGTTGTCTGGGCAGTTCATGGCTCTACATTGAGGCTAGCCTGGCTCCCTGAGCTGCTGGGGTGTACCATACCCAGGTAGGTTAGTTATATGGCTTCCCCTTCGTAGGTCCAGGCACTAACACGAGTGGTGCAGTGAATCCAGCCTGTTCATGCTCCTCAAATACATGCACTTTCTCTTCCCTTGCCATTACATTGAGGTCTGCCTCTTTACCTGGCTGACCAGGAAGGTCTTCTTGCCCCACTGTTTCCTGCCTTCATAGCCATCAGACTCCCCTTTTTCACTGTACTTACTGTACTTATGCATGAGCACTGGGATTGGTCCCCCAGTCCACACCTGACAGGGGCAGAAGGACCTGTGTGTCCTCAGCTGACTGGACCTGGAAGGCAGAGCTGGGGCAGACCAGCCTAGCACATATAAGCCAGCTTTGTCTCCTCCCTGCAGCAGAGGCCTGTGTGGAGCCCCAGATCACCCCTTCCTACTATACCACTTCAGATGCCGTCATTTCCACCGAGACTGTCTTCATCGTGGAGATCTCCCTGACATGCAAGAACAGGGTTCAGGTGAGACAATGGGGCTTCAGTCAGGAGGGTGTGAAGTGGGAATGATTCTCCTCATTGGCAGTTGACAAAATCTGACCCAAGGGCCATGTTGACAGGGAGAATAAGGATTCCAATTCTTGGGGGTGCAGGAGAGATAAGGGCACAGCAAGGACAGAGATACCCATGTTTCAAACATGAATGTCTGGAACATGAGAAAGGGCTGGGGTCAGGCCCCTCCCTCTCTTTTCTGGTGGTTTGCAAGAGTGTGTCCTTGTGGGTGTTTTGTTAAATTATAACACTCCTTGAGTTAAATGCCTCTTAGGCACTCCTTGACCCTAGCATCTTCGTTTTAGGTGCTGAGAAATAACAAGGACGTTTTCATCATGGGTCTTCTGTTCACAATTAACAGACTTATGGGGGATCAAGTTGGGCCAGGCCATACTGCAGATCTGACCTATTTTCCCCCAGGAAGAGACAGAAAAGACAGTGACAGGGCAGTGGTTGGGTTCCTAATACAGCTCCAGGTTATGGTAGGCCTGTCCTTATGGTTCTTACATGGTGGCCCCTACCAAGCACACTGCAACCCCCAGACAGGCCTGGCCTCCCTGCCTACATTCCTGACACTGCTGTAGGTAACACGATGGGGTCTCTGCCTGCATCCACAGAAGATGATGATGACTCTCTCTTTGTCTCCTCATCCAGAACATGGCTCTTTATGCTGATGTCAGTGGAAAACAGTTCCCTGTCACCAGGGGCCAGGATGTGGGCCGTTATCAGGTAAGGGATGCTGAGCCAAGGGTCAGGGAAGGCTACCTGCTCGCGAGCATGACTTGAAGGCTGCTTGTATTGATACTATGTCAGCATTGGTAGGGTGGCCCCTCAGGTGTCCACTGTGCCCACCCCCTACCAAACACACTCAACCAGGTATCCTGGAGCTTAGACCATAAGAGCGCCCATGCAGGCACCTATGAGGTCAGATTCTTCGATGAGGAGTCTTACAGCCTCCTAAGGAAGGTAAGTATTGCTTGGAGGCCCCAGTGAGGGAGGGCAAGCCCTGCCCTCCTGTAGCTTCAGCCCTCTAGGGAGCTCACTCATGTGGAGCAGGATGGGCTGGGTGGGTGTCTTCCTGTGCTCCTACTCCACTCGCCCCACCTGTTACTTCCTCCTTTCTCTCCTTTGTTCTTCTGTGCTCCTGCCTTTCCTGTCCCTCTTCACCCCACCTAGACAACCCATTAAGTGTTCCCTGACCCCAGTACCTCCCTTGCAGGCTCAGAGAAATAATGAGGACATTTCAATCATCCCACCCCTGTTCACAGTCAGTGTGGACCATAGGGTGAGTGTCCTACTCCCAGGGGAACACTTAATATGTGGCACACCTCTTTTTAGAGGGTTGGGGGTTGAGGGAAAGTTCTCTTCCTTTGCAGCCCCAGCTCTACCTGTTGGGCCATCATTAACCAGTGTGCCTTGTGTGCCCTGAGGGCAGGTGACTGGATCTACTCCCCTGAGCTAAGCTTTTGGTGTTTTTTCTTTCAGGGTGCCTGGAATGGGCCCTGGGTCTCCACCGAGGTACTGGCTGCAGTAATTGGCCTAGTGATCTACTACCTGGCCTTCAGTGCGAAGAGCCACATCCAGGCCTAAGGGTGGCACCCCCAGCTTTGCTTCTTTCAATAAACAATCACTGGTTGTCATGAGTACATTTGGAACACAGGGCTCCTGGCTGACATTGCCATGCCTTCCTCACACTAGGAGAGCTGGGCACCCAGTGCGCCCTTTGCCCTCCTCAACAGCAGAGGTCAAACCTTCCCCATAGTGTCCTATGTCCACCTTCTCTGTGTCTGTCCTGGTTGCTGGCATGTTGGACATGGATCCATCCCTTTCCTTTCCAGCACCTGACCCCCTCAGTGAAGACTGCTTTGTTCTCTCCTGTTCTTACCTGGTCCCCTGTGGCAGAGCTGCCAGCCCTCCATCTGGCCTCCTAATGGGGCCTCTTCCCATGGTTGGCCTGGGATAAGTCCCTATGACCTCTGATCCTGCCTCCGGCTGGGGAGCATGCATGGGGTGCTGCTCTGCTGCACCTGTGCCTTTAGGAATGGCATGTACTCTAGCCTGGCCAGAGAAGGCAGAGACTTTTCTAGTTTCCCCATAATCCTTTAGTGTGTGCCATGGACACTCGTGGTAAAATGGCCAGCGTCATCTTCACAATGGCTTCTATTTGGAGCCTGGGGCATGAGCCACATACAGGTACTTTGCAGTGCTTTGCTGAGCAGTGAGGTCCCATCTTGCAGATGGAGTTAAATCTGGTATGTACCCCAACACCCCACAGCTATCCAGGCAGAAGCTGCCTCCAAACTCAACACCTTGGCCACTTTCTTATTGATTATATATATATATATATATTTAGTTTTTAGGTGGACACAATATCTTTATTTTACATTTATGTGGTGCTGAGGATCGAACCCAGTGCCTCATACATGGTAGGCAAGCGCTCTACCACTGAGCCACAATCCCATCCCCTAGCATGGGTATTTAGAAAACGGACTCCCCTACCTTGGAAAGCCCACTGCTTCCTCCTAGTGATCCTTCATGAATACCCAGTGCCTTCAGCACATCAGGCAGGAATCCATGCATGTGCTTGTGCACAATGCTCCGGCTCAGCCTTCCAGGCTTGGAATGTGCTAGGCACCAGCCACTTGCATGGTCAGTGGCACTAAGTAAGCACGGTCAGTGGCACTAAGTAAGCACCCTGGGGTCCAAAGGGGCTGGGTGCAAATTCTGTGAACCCTTTCCAGCTGCATGACTGCCTACTACAGGGTGTCAGGGAATTCTTGAGACTAGTCGGTAATGTCCTGGTACCTGAGAACACAGTCACCATTGGCCATTACAGAGAAAATGGTATAGCCATTCCAGAAAAAGGAGGCAAGGCCCCGAGCCTGCTGGGAGGACAGTATCCAGGCTCCCTCCCCTGCCTAGGCTCTGCCACAGGCCTGGGAGGGCTGGAAGGAGTAGGAGGGTGTGAGGGTGGGCTTGTCCACCTACCCAGGTCTGCTAGGGGGCCTCCTCCAGACTATAGGAAAGTGGGTTGAGGTGGGCACAACTAAAGAGTTGGGCCCAAGGGGATCAGAACATACTAGCTCAGGCAGATGAGCTTTCTGGAGTCCAGGGATAAAACCCAGTGCTGGGAGCAGTAGCTGCTCCCCTGGCTGCTAAGGAATGACTATTCTTTATGTTCTGCCAGCAGCCTAGCCTATGCAGGAAGAAGGCAGCCCAGTTGCTTTTCTTGGTTCTGGCTCAACCAGGCAGTTTGATGGTAGTAGGACCCAAATGTGAAGACACTGTTCCAGGGCATCAGTAGCCAAGTGCTACCAGCCCTCCTGGCGCCACTTCTCCTTGAGATGGCCAAAGGACTCCAGGCTCTGGGCCCATCTTGGCCCATGTCCTGTGAATACCCCATAAGAATAATGGGGAAGTAAGTCCCCAGAGGTAGGAACAGTTGGCCTTGGTTTCCACATATTCCCTCCCAGGGGCAGGAGGCTGATTTTGGTGTACCACACCCTTGGCTGAAGAAGGCCCAAGAGGAATGGGGGAACTAGTCTAACCCCCTTCCCTATTCCCACCTCCACTGCTTCAATGAGCCTGTCATCCACTCCCCTGCTCATTGTTATTCCTAGGCAGGACTGCCATGTGACATGCTGGGCCTTCCTTCCCAGAGCCATTCAGTGTGGCAGACAGATGAGGCTGCACCCCTATGTCCCTGCTTTCCTGGCAGGAGGATGTGGCTTCTGGAAATGGGCCGTTGGATTTCCCGCTCACCCATCAGAGCATCATATCCATCACCAAATTACTGCCTGCATCTCTGCATTTAGAATTTAACCAACTGCTATCTCTTTCTCCAGGATAAATAGCATGATGAGAATGAACACAGGGAGGCCATGATTCAACCAAGTAGAAAGGCAGCTTGCTTTATTCTTGAGATGCAGGTGGGGGCAGGGTGGGACAGCCTGCCTGCCTCCAATCTGGGGCTCTCCAAACCTGAGGGGCACTACTTGCAAACTGCAACACCTGGAAGTAGGTGAAGGCCAGATGTGCATCTCTCCTGATCAGCCCACCTGCCTGTCACTAGGTCCAGGCTTCTGGTTGCCACCAAGTCCTCTCCAGGCCAGACGGGTCTTCCACTTGTTGCTCATGGGGCTTGGTTTCAAAAATCCCCTTGATATCTAAGCACCCTCCTCAGACCATTCAGAAAGAGTGGCCCTGCTCCAGATGGCATCAGGCACAAATGTGGGCTCAAGTTAATTCTTCTTGGATGGACACTGCCCACTCAGTCCCTGCAGTCTCATTCTCCTCCAGTCACTGGGGAAGGATGCAGCCCCCAGGAGTGAGCCTCAAAAGCCATAGCAGAGGCTCCTCTTCCCCACCACAGAGTGGAGGCCACTGGGACAGCTGCTTCCCATTCCTCCCACCATTCCCTCCCCTCCCTTCCCACCCCAGCCCTCCCTCTCTTCCTCCCCCCACCTCCTTCCCAACCAACACTGGGTGGGGTTCCACCTTGGTCAGGCTGCCTCAAGGAGCTGCCAGCGCCCAGAGCAGGTCCACAAAACAGAAAAACAACTATTGGCAAGCACAGAAAGGGAGAAAAACCACAAAAATCAGGGTTGCCTCTGTCTACAAATAACTGCAGCTCCCAGGGGTCGAGAGAGGCTGCGCTCAGCGGCGAAGCTGGACATTCTCTTGTGCTTAGGACAGTCTACCTCACTTCTCTTTGCACTAACTTCCCTGTCTCCAAATATACATGTCAAGAGCACTGCATATATGTCATGCACACAAAGGGGTGCCCATTATAGGTATGCTCCCAACGCCAGCTGTTGACATGGTCTTTTGGGGAGAGGGAAGTAGGTGATAGAAAAGAAGTGTCCCTTCTCCTTGGGGCTTCTCTGTCAACAAAGTCCTGTGCACACACAAAGACAGGAGTATGTACGTGCACAGTGTGCACACGCACACAGAC
Source organism: Urocitellus parryii (assembly GCF_045843805.1). Lineage (NCBI taxonomy): Eukaryota > Metazoa > Chordata > Mammalia > Rodentia > Sciuridae > Urocitellus > Urocitellus parryii. Next base: position 1,884,407 of record NC_135547.1, on the reverse strand, counting down.
ACACACTAGATTCTAAGGGAGGGTGAGGGCCAGGCCTGGGAGGCTCCCTGGGGCCTGGGCTGGGCTCCTGCCCAGGCGGTTCAGACAGTGGTGACGGAGAGCAGAGGGTTGTAGATTCGCTTGCCATCAGCTGAGCGTGCGCCATGGGCCAGCATCTCCTGGATAGTGATCCAGTTATCCAGGATCTTCTTGTTCCGCTTCTTCATGGTTTTGCGATGGCTCAGGGCGATGATGTTGAGCTCGGGCTTGCTATCACCATTCTGCTGCTCCCTCAAGCACTCCAGCCGGCTCTGCATCATGAACTCACGCCGCTTCCTCTGCTCCCGCGCACGGATCAGGTGCTGCTTCCGCTCCTCCTTGCTCCAGTAGCGGCCCATCTTCATCTCACTCACTGCGTCGTCATCAGTAGTCATGCCGCTGCGCTCCTCCCGGATCTTCAGGGCCCGGGCCTTCAGCAGCCGATCTCGCACAGGCCGCTTGGCCACGTAGCGTGTCCCGTCGCTGCGTACCTTCACCTTCCACTCCATGCGGGGTGCTTCAGCTGCCGCAGCCACCACCCCACCCACCCGAGGGCCCCCAGCCAAACTCAAGGGGCTGTGGCCCAGCTCCTCCAGGCCACGGGTCGGGGCCAGCTGCACACAGCTATGGTAGTGCTCGCTCTCCTGGCCTTGGCTACGGTGGCGCCTAGAGAGGTAAGGACTGCCTTCAGGGCCCACACGCTCCAGGGTCACCCCTGTCTTGGGGCTGCGTCTGACTCGTTCCTCTGCATGCTGTCTCCGGCCCACCTCAGGATCCCGGGAGAGGGATCGGAACTTGGCGGGGCTCCCAGGCAGAGGAGCAGCCTTGGAGGGGATGGCGACAGGGGGACCAGGAGGGGTCCGGTTCAAGTTGGAGTTGCCAGCAGTGGCCCGCTTCAGAGGGCTCTCAGGAAGAGGCTCCACGAGCAGTGGGGTGCTGCGGCAGCTCTCCCCGGTGTTGTAGGCGCTGGTGCTGTCCTTGTCAGACTTCTCTGGCAGCTCAGAGATGTCAGACAGCTCATGCTTCTTGGGCTCACTGGCCGCCAGGTCATAGAGACTCTCCTCCTCCAGCAGCCAGGCCTTCATGCAGCGCTCGCGCAGTTGTTGCATCTTCTGCGCCCGCAGGATGTTGCGACACTTGAACTCCAGGTGGCGAAGCTCCTCCTCCAGCATGGCCATCTCGTGGCCCAGGCTTTCATTGCGGTTGACATCCAGAGCACTGTTGCTACCAGAGGCCCGGGAGAAGACAATGCCCAGCTGGTTGCCATTCTCCAGGTGGCACTTGATCTCCAGTAACTCCCGGTAGCGCTCATACTCTTCATCTGTGAGGCCAGGCACATCGCCACCTCCAAGCCCTGCCCCCTCTGCCAGCAGTGAGTCCATGCTGAAGTGGAAGTCCCTGCTCTGCAGAGAATCCCCTTGCAGGCCAAACTTGCGCAGGCTCCCAGGGGTGTTGGTGGTACTGGGGGGCTCATCCCCCAGCAGGTCGTGCTCAGAACTCTCTTCATTACGGGTACTCTCATCAGTCCGGCCCACCCCACTGTCCAGCTCCTGGCTGTTGCTCAGGCCTGGGCCCCCATCAGGAGCCCCCTTCTCCTCTTCATTCCCAGGCTAGAGTAAAAAAGACAAGCACACTCAGGGCCCCAAAGGCCTGAAGGGGCTTCAGGGTTGTTTCTTCTCCTGGCCCAGGCTAGAAGACCCTAGTCCCTTCCCAGTCCCAGTCCCTTCCTCCTTCTCTCCCTCTTGCTCTCCCCAGTAATAGCTCTTCCTTACCTGTTGGGCAGGGGGTGACTTAAGCTTCCGAGCACGCAGGTCCCCCTCATTCTCAGAGCCAAAATCATCCAGGAAGTCATCCCGGTCACTGTCCTTCCACCGCTTTGCTAGCTGCAGAGACAGGCTCGAGCTAGTCCCATTGCTTCAAGGTTCCCCCCAGATGCCCATCAGGTCCCTTCTAGGTCAAATAACCCAAGAAATGGGGTAGTCTCAGCCTATTCAGCTATCAGAGGCTGGAAGGGGAAACAAGATCTGGGACAGCTCTATCCACCCACCCTCCAGCTCCAGACTGTTAAATGTCTGTGCACTTGTCACAGATCAGCAGCTTCCAAGAAAGCCAGCCCAATGTTGAGAGTCCCAGGTCACCTGAATATGGGTACACACACCTGGCTCTCAGGCCGAGCAACCAGCAGGGAGATGTTGGTGTTCTCCTCCTGGCTCAGTATAGCCACTGCCTCTTCTCTGTTCTGGACATCCATGCCGTTTATCTGGCAGGCCAGGGGACAATCAACAAGGATGCTAAGGCTGGCTTTGGGGCAGGGCCCTGGCTGGGCTAAGACACGTACTTGAGTTCTGGGAGGGTATAAATAAGCAGAAGGTGCCAGGGAGAGAATGGTCTGGCCCATGCAAGAGGACATGTGTGTGCCAAGGACAAGACAGCAAGAATGTAGGGAAAGGAGGCTGGGGAGCTGTCTGCAGATGCCATGGCATTTGGAAGGGAGGTTGAGCAGAGGAGAGGAGGCACAGCCCAGGTTTTGAACACAGTAGGCTGCCTGGCCTCAGTCTTGGCTCTCAGTGAGAGCTGGGTATGGGCTAAAGAGAGGGAGCAGGGCCATCACTGGGTGCAGCAGGGCCTCCAGTCAGACCTGGAAGCCTGCAAATGCTCACCTGGATGATGCGGTCTCCCTCACGGATCCGGCCATCTTTGGCTGCAATGCTGTTGGGATTTACCTGCAGGACACGTGCATCTTGGGGACTCAGTGCCTAAAGTGCCCTTTTCAGTGAGAAGGGGCAGCCTCACCTTGGAGGTCCCCAAAGCAAAGTGAAGCTCCAATTTCAGCTCAGAGCAGCAGCTTCCAAGCTCCAGGCAGCAGAGGCAGAGGCAGTGGGCCCCAAGTTAGTCACTTCCCCAGACTGGGAGAGCATACACTGACCAGAAGCTCCCTAGCTTCTGCCCAGTACTCCCACACCCTTGCCTGTGCCCCAGCACTCTGTGCTCCTTTTCATGGAAGCCTGTTATTTTATTTACCAAGAGCTGGGCAAAGCAAAGCAGCTGGTTACTCTCAGAATGAAAAAAAAAATCCACCCTGAGGCTCCATGGCCAGTGGAAACTTTTCCATCCAGAAGACTAGCTTTATTATGATACTGCTAACAGAGGGTAGCTGAGGAGCCATGTTCCCTCTGGTGGACACACAGAAACTTGGCAAAGGGAGGGAGGGAGGTGGTCCTCTGTCAAGTCCTAGGGAGTTGGCCCCACAATGTGGGAGAACAAAGCCTGGGCACAGGTCTCCTGCAGAGGACTGCTTCACTGGCCCAGTGAAGCTATCAACTGCCTTGTCCTCACCACCCAGAAGCATACTGAGATGCCCAGGGAACAGTGTTTGAGCCCTGGGTGGGATGTGTGGAGAGGCCACAGGGATCATGTGGCATCAGAGCCCTCCCTATGCCAGAACTTCCTTGGCACCCGCCTCCATACCTCTCCAACGTAGATGCCTAGGTCTTCCTCGTCATCCGTGCGGTAGCACACCATCAAGCCCAGCTTGTCCCGGTGGCTGCTTTTGTACAGCTCCACCTCCTGCCATAAGGGTACGGGAGGAAGCAGAAGTAGAAAGACCCAGACAGTGTGAGCAAGGAAGCCTGCAGCCAGTGACAGCCTCAGCCCAGACTGTCTCCCCCAGCACCCCTGGCCTTCCCCTCCAGTCACCTAAACCGAGCGTCCAGCCCCTGGCTTTGAGGGCTTCCTTCTCTTACCATCCCAAATGGTGCACATGTTCAGTGGTCTCCCTACCAGGAAATGCCCAAGACAGACAGGATGCACAGGACGCACGGGACACACACATGCGTGGAACATGGACTCACCAACACAGACGTAATGCACTACTACCTCACCCGGGCCCTCCCTGACTCAGCCAGACGCGCACCAGGAAGGACACACCAGGGAGGGCTCAGTGGGAAGAGCCAGGAGGCCCAGCCGCCTGGGGGCAGCAGGAGCCAGGTCTGAGCAGGGCTGCAGCCAGCCATCCTGTGCCGCCTCCTGAGGCTGGCTGCGGGCCCTGGCCCGGCGGCCCGGCTCACCTCATACTCCAGCTCGTCCATACGGTCTGGCTCCTGTGGGCCGCCCTCCATGAACTCCGCCGGGTCATAATACTCATGGCTGATGGGGGGGCTGCCCAGGAGAAGGTGGGGGTCAGGCAGGCCATCTGTTCCTCTGGCACCCTAACCCCAGCTCCTAGCTGGCCAGCAGGGAGCCCTGTGCTGGGTACACTCTCCATGGCAGGTAGCCCAACAGCCTCCTCCAGAACCCCTCCTTATAACTGTATGCATCCATGGAAACATCAGAATGCTTCTCAACTGTGAGTGAGCAGGGATCAATGCTGAGGACCCAGGCATGCCTAGCTCTCCCTGCCTCTTCTCCCAGAACAGGGACAAACTTCTCCAAAGCTCCAGGTGCCCCATTTGTCTCCCAGTACTGGCCACACTCATGCAGCACCCCCAGGAGTTAGCCAGGAGGCCTGCAGAGCAGATGGGCATCCCCTCTGCCTCTAAGGGCTGCCCTCCTTGCCCCAAAGCTAAGGTTGGCTGCTCACAGCCCTATGGCCTACCTCTCTGCAGAGGAGGGATCCCAGGACCACCTCCCTGCAGCCTGGGCCAAGATTAGCAGAATGAGTCAGCACTCACATGGTCATGGGCCACCAGGCCTGGATGAAAGGCCCTTCTTCTGAGCGGGCCAAAGAAAGAAGCCGAAGAGATGGAGGAAATTCAGAGCAGGTAGAAGGATGGGACAGACAAGGGATGCAGGAAGATTCAAGGAGTGATGCTGTGAAGAGCAGAGACAATGGGGCGGCAGAGGAGGAGAGAGGATGGAGGAGCAGCGAGGTCCAGGCAGGTCAGCCCCCTTCACCAGCTGCTGCTGAGCCCAAAGCTAGAGGCCTGAAGGTTTCTGAGCCCTCAGGTGCCATAGTCGGCTCTGGAAGCCAAGGAGCCTGCTTCCTGCCTGAGAGGCAGGCGGAGGTGGGGGTCTCCCAGCCACTGCCAGAGCTGTATCAATGACGCCTTTGGGCATCATGGGGACAGTTGCCCCAGGTGGTATGTCCTCTCTGGAGGCAGGGCCCAGGGCCCTCCTAAGGGCAACTCACAGCTCAGAGAGGACGTACGGCTCCAGGATGCCCATAGGTGGGGTGGGCGGGCGCAGCTTGCCCAGCGCCATGATATGTTCGAAGGTGATGTCGGTCTGAGTGCCACTGTCCACCAGTTGAAGGTCGTGGCAGGAGCTGTCCCCCCGCAGGCGGGGGCTGCGTCTCAGCACCTGGATCACCAGGGGCTCCTTGGAGGCTCTCAGGGCCTCCAGGGTTTGCTCCTGAGACAGCTTGGAGAGCTCCTTCCCGTTTACCTGCAGCAGAGACACGTCTCCATGAGAACCCTCGAGGGCTGGCTCCTCCCCTCTAGGGGTGAAGACCAGCAGGACCCTGAGCACCCCAATATGCTCAACTGAGGAATGTGCTCTGCATGCATGGTCCTGGTTACCCTTGATGCCCTCATTCTCAGGAAACCCCACTTCTCAACCTCTACCCCATGAGTGATGTCTGGGGATTTCTAGGCTGTGCTGAGAGCCAGGGTGACCTAGAGTCTGTGCACTAGTTCTGTAGACTGTCCTCACCCCAGAATCTCCTTCAGTCTCTCCTTGATAAGGAGCCATCCACAACTCTCCTGTCCTCCCTCCCACTAGGACCGGACCTACTTTTCCTTCAGGCAACACTGAAGCCAGAACTAGCACCTAGAAGACCCCCAGAGAGCTCCTTAACAACAGAAGCACACCAGCCAACCCTAATGAACAGCTACACTGTTCACCTCAGCCATCAAGGCAGGAGTACAACCCTGGCAATAGGTGGGATTTATCAACAGATGCCTACTTGCTAAGGCTGGGCGGGGTCTGCTGGGAGAGGAGTTGGAAGATGTTAGAACTTAATCTATGTCCTCATGGTGGTGACTGACTTGCTGAATAGAAAAGTCTTTGAAACTAGAAGTCTCCTGGAATAGCAAGGTGGCCTAAGAGAGCTGCCAAGAAAGTGGTCCTGACAAAGTCACCACCAGGTTTTTAGGCAACTGCTACATGCCAGGTTCTGGGCAGGGTCCTCGATGTGATTCCCCCCACCGAGTCTTGACCCCTAAGTGTTACTGCCTCCATTCTGCAGATAGGAAACTGAGGCTCAGCCAGGTGAAGGGACTTGTATGAAGGTCAGTAGCCAGAATGAGGTATAGGGGAGGATGGGGCCATGCCAAGCCAAGGCCTGGGGCCCAAGACAGAAGTAGAACCGGGAACAGCTTAGTAGGAAGAACAGGGCAATCTGGGGTAGAAGGTGGTGCACTGGGAAGCAGAGCCAGAAAGGGAGAAAAGCCATTAGGAGGGCAGGCATCCCAGCTGAACAGAGAAAGAGGAGTGCCTGCAAAGCACCATGGGCAGAAGGCCAGCCACAGCCAGCCAGCTTCTGCAGAACCCTGTGCACTGGATCCTGAGGTGGTGTGCTGCAACTTTTATATGCAAGAACCCTTCTATCCTTTCTCAAAGAGATGCCTACCCAGAGTGCACACCCATGCTAGTAGCTGCAACATCACAGCCCTAGCCTGGAAGGTAGCCTGTCTAGTGGAAGCCCAGGTGTCCCAGGGACTCCTAGCCTCAGTGATGGCTCCTGACTTCTGAGCCAATGTAACCCAAACAATTATCTTTCTGCTATTTCATTATGTCCTTGTAGATAATTTGTTTTCTAGGTCTTCCTTCTCCCCCCAATATTTATGTTCTGAAAAGTGTTCAATCCTCAGTACCACATAAAAGTAAATTAAAAATATAAAGATATTTTAAAAATAAGAAAACCATAATGAAGAAAACCAAAGCTGCCCATCATCTCAGGAATGTAAATGCTGTGGCCCTGTGGACATACTTCTTTCTAGTCTTTTCTTTATGTCTACCATTAGATAGGTGCAGGTTCTCAAAACTCCTACACACCAGCCCTACTGGCTTGGTCCATACTTTACATCACTAGGATTATTTTTTTTTAGTTTTGCTATAAAGTATTTAGCAAATTTGGGCACTGTGGTCTACACCTATAATTCCATTGATTAGAGAGGCTTAGGCAGGAAGATTATAAATTGGAGGACAGCCTCAGCAAATTAGCAAGACTGTCTCAAAATAAAAAATGAAAAGGGCTGGGGATGTAGCTTAGTGGTTAAGTGCCCCTGGGTTCAATCCCCAAAACCAAAGAGAAAGAAAAAAGAAGAGTTATATTACTGAATTGAAGACTGTGAAGGAAAGAAACAGAGCTTTCCAGCCAAGAAGGTATTTGTTGGGAAAGTGTCAGAAAGTCAGGTGGGACAGAACGTGATGTTCCTGCGGGAGGACCTACAGTAGACAGGCAGGCTGGAGAAGGGGCTACATGCAGGACAGTGAGCCTTTGACAGGGATGTAGGAATGACCTTGAAGCCCTCCAGCAGTGGCTGGTGCCAGTTGTTAAAGAGAGCCATTAGCAACATTTCAACTGTAGAAATGTACCACTAAATGAATGGTATTAAAAACAAAGGCACTAAAGACTGAGACCTCCTGGCTTTCTAATTTCTAATTACTTGACTGCTCTTACTGTCATCTCTGCTCTCTGAATTATTTCCATCCAGTGTGTCTGGAAGTGAATGTTAAATGATGGCGTGTGTACGGCTGCACACCTCTTACTCCTGCTAAGTGGCATCATGGTGATGGCTTGAAATTGGCTACAATGGAGCATTTACACCATGGAAATCGGCCAGTGGCCTAACTGGGTGCTTTATTTTTGTTTTGGAACATTTGCTAGCTTATCACTGCCCTTGAGTGAAAGCAAACATGATGGCAGAAGGGCTCAAAGCTGTTCTCAGGGTTTTCGCGGGGGAGGCTTCTCCCTGAAATTCCCAGGGCAGGGCAACAAACATACTGTGGGATGCTCAGGTGACACAGAACCGCAGGAATGTGGTTTCTCCCTGGAATCATTACCCAGCAGCAGTGTTGCTATGGAAACTGGACCCAGGCACTGGGAACAGCATGTAGGGCGGGCTGGAGGGGGCTGAGCACATACAGTCTCAGCACCTCAGATCAGGCGCCATCAGAGAGAATTGCTTGTGACAGCCCAACAGGCTTTTCTTAGCCCAGGTGGGCTCTAAGCATAGGCAGATCTGGGGTGGCAGCCTGAAGCCTCCTCTCTCTCTTCCTCCTCAGGTTATGGTGGGCCTCAAGAGCTAATGAGGGTGGGTAGGGCGGAGACAAGCTGTAACAGTGAAGAAATAAGCCCCTCTGGGGAAGAGAAGGGCTACCAACCAGATGGGACTATGCACCACACCAACCAAGGACACATGGGTCCAGTAGCAGTGAGGGCCACAGTGTGCTCCTTCACTTGCTGATGGTAGCAGGTATTGTTATCCTGTATGGATCCAACTGTTGTGAAGCCATGCTCTGAAATGTTCCTGCTCTTCAGACTGTCTGCTGGACCACTCTGGTCTCTAAAAGGTATCCAAGGCCATGAGTGGAGCTCAGAGGTAGAGTGTCCAGCAGTAAAAAAGAAAAAGGTGTCCAGACCCAGGCCTGCTTACCGCAGACATTCCTGCCACCCCACAGGCTAATGTCCAAGCATTCTGGACACCACCCCTGCTGCTATCTGGGCAGGACCCACCTAGCAATTTCGAATGGATCAAAGACTTTCATGGACAAGGCCAAGACATCTGTATTGGAGACAGTGAATAGTGTTAGGCTGGATATGAAAAGAAACTCCAAAGATGAAAATAAACAATAATGGAGGAGTTGTTAAGACTTTGGGACAAGAAGAGACACCTGAAACACAGGCTCAGAGCATAGAATTGATGACAGATTATGGAGAATTCATCAGAGTTCCTACAAAACATGTTTTATTAAACACAACTTGATAGGAACCTTGGCCAAGGACGCCAACAGGCATTCAGTGAAAGGCATCCCAAATCAGTCATGCTCTACAGTGCTGCAGTGAGATGGGATGCGCCTTTCAGGATCCTTGGGTACTAGCCACATGGCTAAAACAATGTGTGTTCCGCTGTCACAGCAAATGATGTAGCAGCCCAAAGGCTGCTCAATAGTACAGTGGTAAAACATGCCAGCAAAGTTGTACATGCGGTTTAGAGAAACCACATGTACTATTAAGGTAATAGCATAAAGAGAAGAAAATCTGAATGGGAGTAACCATGTGGCATCCCCCAGGAGGGGAGGGAGGAACAGCAGGGATGGTGTAACAAAGGGCTTCAGGTCCACCTTGAACACCTTCTTCAAAGAACAGTGAGGAGGCCAGCAGGGTCCAAAACAAGTCTGGAGGTCAGTACTTGCAGAAGCAAGTCCAGGAGGCCTCAGGACACCCATGTTGGAGTTGTCTTCTCTGTCAGGAGGGGTCTCACAGATGAGCCACATGAAGACACAGCATCTCAGGCTACCAGAGGCCAACTGGGGAAGCCCCCTCCTCACTGTAGTGAGGGCTGTGGACAAGTGGGAAGAGGATATCCCCATGGGTTGTGGAGCTCTGGGACTAAGAATAGGTGGTAGGACTGTGAGTGGGGGTGGGGAGTGAGGTCTAGGTATAAATGGGCCATGTGACAGTGTGAGTCTGTACAGCAGTGAGGATGGCTATTCTCCTTCCAGGATGTCACCTCTTCCCCTGGCTTCCAGGCTAAGACCATCAACAGCCTGTGTCACTTTCCTATCTTCTCCCTCCATGCTGTGCCTGGTGCCCAGTGTACCTCACCATGGGTACCTTCTGTCCCTCTGGAAGTGGCCTACAGGGCCAAATCCAAATCAATTCATGCCACACTAGGCTTTTTTTTTTTTTTTTTTGGCACCAGCGATTGAACCCAGGGGCATACAATCGCTGAGCCATATCCCCAGCCCTTTTTATTTTGAGACAGGGCCTCACTAACTTGCTGAGGCTAGCCTTTAACTTGCCATCCTCTTGCCTCAGCCTCCTGGACAACTGGGTTTACAGGTATATGCCACCACAACTGGCTTTTTTTTTGGCATAGCCAGAGGTTTATTTAAATAGATACACATTCAAGGGAGAGTGGGGGCAATCTCAAAAGAGAGGCACCTTTGGGGTAAAAGCAAGGAATAGGTATTCAAGACCGAATGTGAGGGCTGGGGATGTGGCTCAAGCGGTAGCGCGCTCGCCTGGCATGCGTGCGGCCCGGGTTCGATCCTCAGCACCACATACCAACAAAGATGTTGTGTCCGCCGAGAACTAAAAAATAAATATTAAAAATTCTCTCTCTCTATCTCTCTCTCTCCTCTCTCACTCTTTCTTTAAAAAAAAAAAAAAAAAAGACCGAATGTGAGCCATCTCTAGAGGGATAGACAGCCCACACTACTCTTCCTGACCTGTGAGTATCCAAACTAAGTCAAAGTAAACATCCAAGGGCTTGGTATGAGCATGGAGAGCACCAGGCCTCCTATGACAAAGTCCCAAGGAGTCCTTGTCACAAGACCAAGGTTCCCTGAGGGCAAGAGCCTGGCTATTTTCATATGCAGAAAGAATCACATAGCTTTCCCTGGGGCACATCTAGTGTGGGGAGAGTGGCTCATGTCTATAAACTCTAAGGATCCCTTCATCAAGTGCAAAACTACCTCCTTTGGAACAATACAGAAGGAATCCACTTTTTTTCTATCACAGAGAGAGTGGGACTTGCTGATCAAGGACACTGTCAATAAAAAAAAAAAAAAACTATTAAAGAAATGTTTCCGGGGCTGGAGATGTGGCTCAAGCCGTAGCGTGCTTGCCTGGCATGCGTGCGGCCCGGGTTCAATCCTTAGCACCACATACAAAGATGTTGTGTCCGCCAAGAACTAAAAATATATATATATATATATAAAAAGAAAAGAAATGTTTCCAAAGACTCATGGATGGGGCTGGGGTTCTCAGCGGTAGAGTGCTTACGCTTGCCTAGCATGTGTGAGGCACTGGGTTCCATTCCTAGGGCTGCAAATAACAATAATAATAATAAGCCAGGTACAGTGATGCACCCCTTATAACCCAGTGACTTGAGAGGCTGAGGTAGAAGGAGGATCCTAAGTTTAAGAATAGCCTGGGGGGGTACTGAAGTTGTGGCTCAGCGGTAGAGCACTCACCTAGCACGTGAAAGGTGCTGGGTTCGATCCTCACCACCACATAAAAATAAAAACAATAAACAAAATTTTAAAAATAAAGGTATTGTGTCCACCTACAACTAAAAAAAATAATATTTAAAAAAATCAAAAAGGAAAAGCCTGGGCAACTTAGTGAGACCATCTTAAAATTAAAAGGGGGGGCTTGGGGTGGAGCTCTATGGGAGAGTAGCACCCCTGCTATCTGATAGTCTCCAGTATCGAAAAATAATGATACTCAAAACACCACACTAAGGACATAGAGGAGCACAAAGATCAAGTCCCTGGCAATTACCATGCAGAGACAGTGAGGCCACCTGTTAGCATACCGCCATCCTGCCTGGGAACTTCATGTCTCCCCTGGGTGATTGATTCTTCAGCATCCAGGTCTGTTTCCTTCCTGGTTTGCTGCCCAGATGGGTCCAGTTCAGTTCAGAGTCCTTGGTTATCACCTTGGTGATTGATTCTTCAGCATCCAGGTCTGTTTCCTTCCTGGTTTGCTGCCCAGATGGGTCCAGTTCAGTTCAGAGTCCTTGGTTATCACCTTGCCCTGAATAGGGACTTGATCCTCAGCAGAGATCCTCTGCAGGAATCAGGGCCCAAATGGTATTCATACTCTGCTTAGGGACAGACAGCTGCCTCCTGTTTGCACTCTGGGAGCCCTTATTGCCCTGGGTCTTCTGCAAGCTCAGTCTCCACAGGTCAACAGAAGTGGTCACCTACAGATACTACGGCACTTAGTGTTCTTCAGCCTAGCCCATCACCCTTTCTCAGCACACTATCAGTCAGAATCTTACACCAGAAAGTAAAATCTTACCCCAGAAAGTCAACTTTCTGGAGAGTAATCCATCAGTAACTATAAAGGCCCTCAAACATGCTCATCAAGCCTGACAACTTGGAGAGACGCTGTCTCAAAATAAAAAAAAAAATAAAACAAGCTGGGTATGTAGCTTACTGGTAGAATGCCCCAGGGTTCAATTCCTAGTACCAAAAGAAAAAAAAAAGTCCCATTGTATGGACAGATCTCTCTGTTTATGCACTCATCAGATGATAGGACATTTGGTTTTTTTCCATCTGTTGCTATGAACATTCTTGTATGAGGTTTCGTAGCTCAGTGGGAGCGCACTTGTCTAGCATCTAAGAGGACATGGGTTCATTCCCAGCACTGTGTGTGCAAGTGCACATGTGTATAGACAGAAGCTGGGAGCAGATATATTAAATCAATGTGCAAGGGGAATAAAAACATTGGAGATTTTTTCTATTTTCCAAATATTATATAAACATGGCCACATTATTTTTGAAAATATGTTAGCCAGGCACTGTGGCAGATGCCTATAATCTCAGTGGCTGGGGAGACTGAGGCAAGAGGATGGCAAGTTCAAAAACTTGCCAGCCTCAGCAACTTAGCGAGACCCTGTTTCAAAAGAAAAAAATTAAAAGGGTTACAGATGTGGCTCAGTGGTTAGGTGTCCCTGGGTTCAATCCCCAGTACCAAAAAGAAAAAAGAAAGGAAAATATAAATGTTTACAAACTAAAAAAAAAAGCATCCAGGAAAATTCTATTCTCATGATAACAATGATAATATTAAGCAAAGAGCTGTCTTAGGTCCATGTGATCCCAATTTGGGGAACAGGTATGGGAGGTAGGTGGGGGATAGAGGCCCCAAGGGCTGTAGGTGTAGAAAAGGAAAACAAAAAAGTTCTCACTCTATCCCAGAAGAGGTGGCCCAGCAAGCCCCATGCCTTCCCCAGAGAAGGCTGGGAAGCTCATTCTTTCTGGAAGGCTGGAGGAGGGCCTGAACATGGAGCAGGTCTGAGCCACTCCTGCCCCCCTCTACTCATCACCCCCACTGTCCCTGTGAGATTTGCAGAAAGGGTACTGTGGGTGGCCAAGGGTGGTGTGGCCCCTGGCTTCCCTCAGCCCACTGTGGGGCATAAGGGGACAGGAGGCCCCCAGGGGCGGAGGGGTGGGGCCCTAGGCCCCTATAGCTGGAGTTGGGTACCTGCTAGGAATCCCATGCTCTGAGAGTACAATCCATATCCACAGGGAGTCAAGGACAAGTGATTTCTGGACAAAACCTGTCCCCACTCCACCCCTAAAAGGAAAAGAATTGAAAGCAGCTAAAGGGAGGAGACAGATGCATCTGGCTGGGGGCAGGGAACTTGAGCTCTACATAACAGAGACATCCCCAGGAGTAGAGATGGAAGGTAGGAGGGGAACAGAGGCAAAGCTGCATTTCAGTCTGGTGGCAGAGAGCCCAGGAAGTGAGGTACACAATGACCCGTAGGTTTCTAATCAGCCGGGATATCCCAGAAGGAGGAGAGCGCCTGCTCTTGAACATGGTGGGCCCCTGACCTCAGAGCTAAAGGTCATCTAAACACTGGCATAACTAGAAATAACTATGATTAAGACAGACATCCCAGGACTTGGGGAAGCCAGTCTGCAGTGGAACCCAGCAAGAAACAAGCAAGCACTTCAGATGGCTGAGCTCAGAGTTCAAGGAGTAGAAAAAGGGAAAATGCTGGAGTGGATGGTGGTCAGGGATGCCTCTGGGAGAGGAGACCTGAAGAGAGACCTTAATGGAGACAAGGAGCCAGCACTGCTAGGGTGGAAAAGCAGGGACTATCCCAGGAGAACAGACTGTAGCATCCTGCACAGATGATAATGGCTTGGCTCTGGGGGGGGGGGATACATGGAGGTGGCAGGACATGGTCAAAGTCAGTTTGTCTTTTAAAAGCAGAGTGTTGCCAGGCACAGTGGTGTACCCCTGTAATCCCAGGGGCTCAGGAGGCTGAGACAGGAGGATCATAAGTTCAAAGCCAGCCTCAGCAACAGCGAGGCATGAAGCAACTGAGTGAGACCCTTCTCTAAATAAAATACAAAATAGGGTTGGGGATGTGGCTCAGTGGTCAAGTGCCTCTGAGTTCAACCTCTGGTACCAAAAAAAGCAGACTGTTGCTAGCTAGGGGCAAGGGACAGAGAGGACTAGAAAATGACTCCAAACAAGCACAGGAAAAAAATGCTCCCATTATTCATCACTGAGGAAATGCAAATCCAAACCCAAATGAGACCACTTTACACCCACTAGCATGGTTAGATGAACAAAAGGAAAACAACAAGCACTGAGGGGATGTGGAGACACTGGAGCCCGCACACATTGCTGGTGGGAGGGTAAAATGGTGCCACCCGCTGTGGAATATGGTCTGGCAGTTCCTTAAAAGGTTAAACAGAGTGTGTATGAGATCCAGCAATCCTTGAAGAACTGAAAACAGGCATTCACACGAAAATTGTACACAAATGTTCAAAGCAGCAGTATCCACAATAGCCAAGGCTTGGGAGCAACACAAATGTCCACCAACAGATGAATGCATAAACACAATGTGGTCCATACATACAGTGGAATACCAGCCAGCCACTAGAGGGGATGAAGTTCTGATGTAGGCTACAAATGGTGGACCTTGCAAACCATCTATATGCAAGTGAAAGAAGGTGGACACAAAGGGCCATTTGCTGTATGATCCCACTTAAATGAAATGTTCAGAACAAGCAAGTCCACAGGGACAGAAAGCAGAATGAGGGTTTCCAGGGGTTGGAGAAGGGGGAGCAGGCAGTGACCGCTTAATGGGTCTGGGTTCCCTTTTCTAGTGATGAATGTGTCCTGGAAGGAGACAGTAGTGGTTGTACAACATTGTGAATGTATGAAATGTCACCAATAAAATTCATTATGCATGTTTTACCACAATAAAATAAAATAAAATAAACTGTGGATGTGGTGGTACATGCCTGTCATGCCAGCAGCTCCAGAGGCCGAGGCAAGACAATTGCAAATTGCTTGGCCACTTGAGAGAGACCCAGGGCTAGGGATGGGATGTAGCTCAGCAACAGAGGCCCCTGGGTTCCATCCCTGGTACCAGCAAAATGACACACACAAAAAAAAATCCTGCTGCCCAGGTCCACAGGTACCAGGGGTGTTGTTACAGGACAGAGGAAGTTTGAGGAAGGGAAAACATCAGAATTGGGTCAGAAGTTTCTGTCTCAATTGGGAAATGGGCATGTTTTATTCATTGCAAATTTTTATGTCCAGGTTAAAGTTCTCAAGACCCGTAGACATGTGCAGTGCTCCAGTCCACCTACCTAAGCCACTAATCCAATATCCTGTGTCCACTGTTGTGAAATTCAACTAGGATTTTTTTCAGTATGGGGAATCAAACCCAGGGGCCCTCTACTACTGAGCTATGTTCATAGCCTTATTTTGTATTATTTATTTATTTATTGTTTGTTATTATTTATTTATTTGTTGGCAGGGTCTCATTAAGTTGTTGCAGCTGGCCTGGAACTTGTACCCCTCCTGTCTCAGCCTCCTTGAGTTGGTGGGATTATAGGCAGCGCCATTGCTCCCTGCTAAGAATTGTTCTTGACTTGAAATCATGAGATTACCCAAAGAAGGTGTGTTGGCAAAAGCAGAGGTTCGTGGAGGATCCTGGGGCCCCCTGAGGATGGGAAGACCACAGCCTGAAGTCAGTAAGAAACAGAGTCTGCATGGGGTGTGGTGGTGCAAGATGTTGGATAATGGACCTCTAGATGTGTTGGGGGTGCTGCCTGGGATGGGGAATGAAAGCAGGTGGGAAAGACCTGGAGGGGCTCAGCCTTTCGGAGCTTTTGGACGCTTGTGCATAGAATGGGGTGGGGACAGCTCAGAGATATGGTGTCCAAATGCTGATGGGATCAGTAGAGAGGGGAAAAAATCCCTAAAGTCAAAGACAGCCAGGGAAAAGTGTAGGCACCAAGACTTTGAGAAGGTGAAGAGAACATGGGGGCAGGTAAGAGACCATCTGGGTCAGGAGCGATGAGGGCTAGATGGGCCCTGGCTGCAGATGGGTGCGGCGGAGTCGCGACTGTCTGAGGATCAGGGGCTCTGTGGGGCACACCCCCAATGGGGTGCGGCACCACTACGCTGTGAGAAACGGAAGGCGGGACCCCAGGCGCGCTGGCCCCGCCTCCTGGGCCCTGAGCCGCAGACAAAGAGCGCGCGGCAGCAGCGATGGCGCTAAAGCAGCGGTAGCCCGGAACAGCTACCAGGCAGCGGTAGCCCGAACAGCTACCACATTGGTCCCCCGGTGTACTGTCTGGTTAGACAGGTGGCGGAAGAGTGCTATCCTACCTGACCCCAGCACCACCCCAGCCCCGTTGCTGGGTTCCATTCCAGGGCCAGCTCCAGGGACCTTCCTGCTGAGTGCTGTAGGGCAGGATTGGTCCTGAGCCTCTGGAACATAAGAGGAGAGGAGAGGCCAAGAAAAAATAAGAGTCCTGCTCTGAGGTACCTGCAACGCATGTGATTCCCTGTGTGGCCTGAAGAACCGTCTCTTTTATTCTCATTGGTAACAGGATAACATGTGAAGCTACATCATTTCTAGGGGGCCTCCTAGTGCCACAGTTCCACTCTCCTTACCCGACTCTGCAGATTAGGAGACTGAGGCTGGAGAATAAAGAAACCGAATCTACACTCTGCAGCGGGTGGGGAGCCATGAACTCCAATAGAGCTGCTGGCTCTCAGCTCTGCGCAGGGAGTGTCCTGGAAGCGGTTGTGACTCTAGGCTTCCTGAGCCCAGACAGCTGTTATGGGAATCTCCAAATCGGCCAAACATCAGAAGGAAAAGTCCAGGCAAGAGCAGCCTGTGCAAACGGCAACCTCTGGCACTCCCGCTTTCAGTGGCGCCCAGTAGAAGTCCCCATTCATGTTTTCCCATCTCTGCATTTTGAAAATTGTCAACCCACAGAAATGTTAGAACATCTGCATGTTCCCTTTACCCAGATGTCTCCAGAGCGCACATTCTCGCACGCCCCTTCTAGGGCTTTCTACTCACATTTGCAGAAGCATTTGAAACTAAGACGCCATTCCTCCCTCTCTCCTTGAGGCACAGCACCATTATCATGCTATTTAGCAGATACAGCCACTTCCAAATCTCTCCAAGTATACCACTAACACCTTATAACTTTTCTATTGATCCAGGACCCAATCAAGGAGCATACATATTCCATTTGGTCAGGTCTGTAGTCTCCTGTTCTCCCCACCTCACATCTAATGGTTTTACCTTCAGCAATGATACTTGTCTGAATGAATCATTCCATTGGTGGCTGCAAAATGCCTTCATTTCTAAGAATTTTAGCAGGAACACAGCTGTACACTCCACCCACATCTGACAGCCCAGAGAAAGGTGTAGCTGCTCCCCATCCCCAATCACGAATTACAGCTGCCTGGACAAGCCACATCATCACCCTCCTCCCTATCCATCTCTGTTCCCACCCTTTCTGCCCAGGACCAGAGGAGAGAGAAGGATGGTGGGGCTGTACCTGCAAGGCCTGTTTAGTTATTTGGGGTAGGGTACCCAAAAGAGCTCCTGTGTGTTGCTAGGAGTGTGGGTGGTAGGAAAAGAGGGACAGTTAGCTGCACATGGTACAGAAGAATGAGTCATGTCCCTTGAAGCCCCACTTAGGCAATGTCCTCTGGAAGTCCTGAATTCCTGATTCAAAAGGTCTCTTGTGAGGCCTTGCCCCTTATTTGTTAAAAATTCACTTTTCTGGGCTAGGGATATAGCTCAGTTGGTAGAGTGCTTGCCTCCCATGCACAAGGTTCTGGGTTCAATCCCCAGCACTACACACACACAAATTCACTTTCCCAGTGATGTTGATGTAATTTGGGATTCCACTAATTTACCCAAAGTTCCTATCCCAGGTCTGGGATCAGCAGCCATCAACATGCACCTCACTCCACTTGAGACCTTATGAGATATGTGGACTCCAGCGCCCCCCTGCCAGCTGAATCAGAATGTGTCTCAGGGTAGAGGGTGGAACCTGGTCCTGAGAGCACCCTGGAGGAGCCTAGGTACATGCGTACTTGTACACCCACAGCAGCTCAGAAACCAGTCAGGTGCTCCCAAGCATCTCTCCTCCCTCTCTGCTTCCCAAAGTGCTGAGTGTATGGTGGTGGCCCAGGGGTCAGCTGAGATCCCCCTTCCCTGGAAACAGCTGGCTCTTTATACTCCACAGTCTTGCCTCAGTAGCATAGAGGAAGGAAGAATGTCCCACGAGGTACGCGTCTACAAGGCCAACCAAGCCGGAAGCTATCATTGAGATCAATCTTTGGTGGCAGAGTGCTTGCCCAGCATGTTCGAGGACTTGGGTCCAATCCTCAGCACCTGGGGGCAGGGCAGGGGCACCTCAGGTGTTCTAGACATGTGGCTCAGCCACTGAGAATACCACCTCAAACTAACCTGAATGGCCAAGGGCGCGGTCTGTGTAACAATAATCAGAATGATATCATCTACAAAGTACTTTACTAAGGAACAGACAGTGCACCAGGAAAGGGAAGACATCTTGGCAAGCCTCAGAGCTGGAGACTTCTCATCCTATCCTCCTGTACTGCAAGGAGGATAGCGCCTCACAGTCACACTTGTCTCTTTCCCAACTTGCACATTACACTTCACAACTTGGAAGCTTTTTCCTGTATTACTTCTCCCTTTTCTTTCATATTGGACAACCTCTCAGAATAATATTGGATATTCTTCTGTCACTGGACAATTAACTATGACATGTTTATACATAATTCCCAATCCTTAATTGCCAACTGCATGTGCTGGTGCCAGCAACTCTACCTTCTACTCACTGGGATCCAGGGGGACCCAGAGCAGAGTAGTAGGTGTTGCCAGGCAAATGCCTTCCACTTCCCTCCTCACAACCACCCCAAGCAAATGCTCCCTTCATGCTCATTTAACAGGGGAGGAAACTGGGGCACCAAGCCAGTGGGCCATTCATTGGCTTGCTTCTGATCCCACAGCTCAGTCAGGGGCAGAGCCACAGTTTGGCCCTAGGGTGTCTCCTCCATTCCTATCACCACACTGCACTGAAGTAGAAGGAAAGTGAGAACAAAGACCACCCAGGCCACCCTCAGGCCCTAGTGCTGAGCTGAGCTCACACATCAGTCTCTTTTGGGGGTGTGCACGCATGAACATGCAGTTCATGGTTTTAACACTTCAATGCAGTGTAAGTATCCTATTTTGCACATATTTGGAGTGCGAAATTGGAAATGTTTCATGTATATCTGTCTATATACCTGTGAAACCATCACCACCAAGACAGTGGTCATTGCTATCACTCCCAAAGGTGTCCATATGCCTTCTATCTGTCCCTGAAACCACTGATGTGCTTCCTGTCACCACAGCATTTTATTTCAATGAATAAGACAGTCCTCAGAACTCCAAAGTAAGGAAAGGGGCATTTTTAAATCTTGAGTCATTGGTACAAAGCAGGGTGACCCTGTCCAGAAGATGGCTGTCAAAATTCACTGACCCTTCTCCATTCCCCTCCTCAGTGACTACACTTCCCCAGGGAAGGATACAGCAGTGCACAGAAAAATCCAAATATCTGCGCTGGGAGGGGGGGCAATGTGTCCCCTGTCAGATCCCCAGTACCAGGGATGGTGGCTGCCAGAGCAAGGGCTCAGCAAGTAGGCGCTGAAGAAAAACAATGCTTGTCTTGAGGTGGAAAGAGGGGAGAAGACAGGTGGCCTGGTTCAGTCCACCCGAGGCTCTGCTGGACAGTCACCATGAGGAATGAGCGCAATGTGCTGCAGAACGGTTCCACTCATCAGGATTTATTTCATGAGTATCTTCACATGCCTGAAGTCGTGGAGTCAGGGGGTTACCAAGTTTATGAAGACTGAACTGACAGGGACAACAAAGAGGCAGAGAGACAAGGTCAGTAGAGTGTGGGACATGATTAGATTCACAACAAGACAGGTTGTCAGATCCACTGAGGGAGAGGAAAGACAGGGTGGCAAGCAGTGGCACAGGAAAGGCTCTGGGAAGGGCTTTATTGCTTGGTGCCTGGTGTACCCCGTTTTCCACCTTTCCACCCTGGGCAACCCAACCACTTCCTCTTCCTAAATCAACATGCACTCATCCTCCTTTTCAGAAGTGGTTCTGCCTCCATTGATTAAATGTGCTAAGAAAATGACTGGAATAACAGAAACGGCCTTTAAGTTCTGAAACAAAACATTATGGCCGGCAACAGTCTTATTGGAACAAACCTATGCAATCATCTCAATAGGCAGAGAAAAAGCATCTGACAAAATCAAGCAGCATTCACGATAAAAACACTTAACAAGGAACAGGAGGGAACTTCCTCAGCCTGAAAAAAAGGGCATTTATGAAAAACCCACAGCTGCCAGTCACAGTGGCACACACCTATCATCCCAGTGACTTGGGACACTGAGGTAAGGGGATCCCAAGGTTGAGGCCAGCCTCACGAACTTGACAAGAACATGTCTCAAAATCAAAGATAAAGAATAAAAAGGACTGGGGTGTAGTTCAGGGATACAGCCCCCTGGGTTCAATTTCCAGGGACATTTTTCCCCTTTTAGATCAGGAAAAAGCAAGGATACCTGTCTGTTCTGGCCACTTCTCTTCAACACTATACTGGAGGTTCTTGCCAGAACAACAACAACAACAAAAGACTGGGAACGCAGTTCAGTGAATTCAATGTAGCCTCTGAGTTCAATTCCTAGTACCAAGAAAAAAAAGAAAGAAAATGCTCCCAGATGGGAAAGGAAAAACTAAAAACTATTTCTATTTGCCAAGGATGTGATTCTAATATATAGAAAATTCTACGAAAAACAACAAAAACTATTATGATTTTTTTAAATACATTTTTCTCAGGAAGCTTTTTTTTTTTTTGAGAGGGAGAGGGAATTTCAATATTTATTTTTTTCTTAGTTCTCGGCAGACACAACATCTTTGTTTGTATGTGGTGCTGAGGATCGAACCCGGGCTGCACGCATGCCAGGCGAGCGTGCTACCGCTTGAGCCACATCCCCAGCCCAGAATAACTTGAATAAATTTAACATAGGAAGTACAAGGCACCACTGAAAGAAATTAAAGACCCAAATAAATAGACACCCCATGTTCATATGAGCAACACTTTCCAAATTGATTGCATTCAATATAACCTCCACCAAAATCTCAGGCTTATTTTCAGAAATTGTCAAAATTATTCCAAAATTCACATGAAAACTCAAGGAACCCACCATAATCAATCTTAAAAAAGAAGTATAAAGTTGAACTACTCACACTTCCTAATTTCAAAACTTCCCACAAGCCTCCACTAACCAGAGTAATGTGGCAATGATATAAGGACAGATCTTTCTCCAAAGCAATAATCACAAGAAAAGATGTTCCACATTATTTTGCCAACCAGAAATGTAAATCAAAGCCACAATTCGAGCTGGGGATGTAGCTCAGGGAGAGCACTCAAGGGGCAGATCCCGAGTTCTATCCCCAGCACAATAAAAACCAGACTGCAAAACAAAAAATCCACAATGAGATGCTGCTTCACACACAGTAGGATAGCTACAAGAGACAACCAGAAAATCACAAGGGCTGGCAAGCACGGGAGAAATCAGAACCCTCGTGCACTGCTGATAGTAATGGAAAATGGTATAGTCATTGTGGAAAACAGTGACAAAGAATTACCATAAGATCCAGCAATTCCATTTTTAGGTATATAAAAGAATTGAGGGCTGGGGATGTGGCTCAAGCGGTAATGCGCTTGCTGGCATGCACAGAGCATTGGGTTCGATCCTTAGCACCACATAAAAATAAAATAAAGATGTTGTGTCCACTGAAAACTAAAAAATAAATATTAAAAAAAGAATTGAAAGCAGGGATACAGATACTTGTCCACCAATAATCACAGGAACATTATTCAAAATAGCTGAAAGTCACCAGCTATGGTGGTATACTTCCTATATTCCCAGTGACTTGAGAGGCTGAGGAAGGAGGATAACAAGTCTGAGGACAGCAACAGCAACTTATCTTGTCTCAAAATAAAAAATAAAAAAGGGGGGCTGGAGTTGTGGCTCAGTGGTAGAGTGCATGCCTAACCTAGCATGTATGAAGCACTGAGTTTGATCTTCAGCACCACACAAAAATAAATAAATAAAACAAAGGTATTGTGTCCATCCACAACTAAAAAAAATTAAAAATAAATGTCTGGGGTTGTAGCTCAGTGGCAGAGCATTTGCCTAGCATGTGAGAAGCACTAGGTTTAATCCTCAGCACCAAATAAATAAATAAATAAATAAAGGTATTGTATCTATCTATAATCAAAAAAATATTTTTAATTATAAATAAATAAATACAAAGGACTGGGGATGTAGCTCTGTGGTAAAACACCCCTGGATTCAATCCCCAGGACCAAAAGCAAAAAACATCCAAAAGGTTTAAACAACCCAAATACTCATCAGTTGATAAAGAGGTAAATATTATTATGCTGCATACTCTACAATGAAATATTTGGCAATAAAAAGAAATTTAGCACTGGTCTGTGATATAACATGTACCAGCTTTGAACACATTATAAATGAAAGTAGCCAGACACAAAAAGTGTGTATGTGTGTGTGTGTGTGTGTATGTGTATATATGTGTGTGTGTGTATGGTTTTTTTTTGGGGGGGGGTACCAGGGATTGAACCCAGGTGCACCAGACCACTGAGCCCCATCCCCAGCCCTATTTTGTATTTTATTTAGAGACAGGGTCTCACTGAGTTGCTTAGCACCTCGTGGTTGCTGAGGCTGGCTTTGAACTTGTGATCTTCCTGTCTCAGTCTCCCAAACCGCTGGGATTACAGGCATGTGCCACTGCGCCTGGCCAAAAGGTCATATATTATGTGGTTTCATTTATATAAAATGCCCAGAATAGTCAAATCCACAGGAAGAGAAAGAGATGAATAGTTGCCAGGGGCTGGGAGGTTTGGGGAAGAAATGGGACAGTGACTGCTAATGGGTACAACATTTCTTTATAAGGTGATAAAAATGTTCTGGAATTAAGCCAGGGTTGTGGCACATGCCTTGTCTATAATCCCAGCAGCTCAGGAAGCTAAGGCAGGAGGATTGCAAGTTCAAAGCCAACCTCAGCAATTTAGCAAGGTGCTAAGCAATTCAGTGAGACGATGTCTCTAAATAAAATACAAAATAGGGCTGGGGATGTGGCTCAGTGGTTGAGTGCCCCTGAGTTTAATCCCCAGTACCACATCCCCCCCCAAAAAAGTTCTGGAATTAGATAGCAGTGACAGTTTCACAGCTATGTGAATGTACTAAAACACACTGAATTACACATTTTTAAAGGATGCATTGTGTGGTATGTGAATTGTATATCAATAAAGTTGCAATTATTTTTTTTTTTTTTTGCAGTGCTGGGGATGCCACTGAGCTACATTCCAGGCCAAAGCTGTAAATTTTGGGGGGGGAGGGGGTATGGGGTACTGAACCCAAGGGTGCTTTATCACTGAGCTACATCCCCAGCCCTTTCTATTTTTTATTTTGAGACAGGCAGGATCTCACTAAGTTGCTTAGGGTCTTGCTAAATTGATGAGGCTGGTCTTGAACTTGTGATCCTCCTATCTCAGCCTCCTGAACTGCTGAGATTATAGGCATGTGCCATCACACTCCCAGCTCCTACAGTTGCTTTTTGTACACTGATCCTGTATTCTGAAACCTTGCTGAACTCGTTAGTTTTAATATTTTTAGTGGATTTCTTAGAATTTTCTATATATTAGGATCATATCATTGGTGAATTGATTACTTTTTCCTTTATATTTTAAAAAAAATTATAAATAAATAAATAAAAGGAGTGGGAATGTAGCTCTGTGGTAAAACACCCCTGGATTCAATCCTCAGGACCAAAACCAAAAAACATCCAAAAGGTGAAAGCAACCCAAATGCCCATCAATTGATAAATATTGTGCTGCCTGGGGTTACATGAGACCAGTCTTACATCAAATGCTTCACCAAAATTTCTCCAAAAAAGTCAGGACAGATGGGCTAGAATGGCTTGCCATTTAACGGAGGGATTCCAGAAAACGAAGCAATAAGGAGAGGATCCCAAGTCCCCATCAACCGACCAGCCAGGCCCACCTCCCATCTGGAGTCCGGGAATACAAGATTCTGCAGAATGTCCTCTTGGTCCCAATCTGGGTCATTGCAGACCCCTATCCCACTGGGGAAATGGCAATGGCCTGGCAAGGGTTCCAAACTGGAAACAAGAGAAGAGTAACAGCAGAGGGGGGAGTGTAGCAGAGGGAAGAAGGTGGAAAGCAGCAATTGGGAGAAGCAAGGGCCCCACGCACGTTCCACGGAAGAGCCAAGGAGAGGGGACCAGAAGCTCCACCAGGCTGAGGCAAAGCTTGCAAGCCACCCCTACTTCCACCCTCCCCCGCCTCCTATTCTTGGAGGCCAAAGGAACTAAGTAAGCTCCCAACACAAATGCTGAGCTCCCTGCAGCCACCTCCATACATTGATCCGTTCCAAATCTCCCCCTACGCTCCCACCACGATTCTGCCCATGTCTACTGGGGTTCCCCCTTATTCGTCTAGGAACCTCCTGGTTCTCTCTAGTCAACCTTCTCCTGCATGCACTAGCTCCCCAGTGTGACAAATAAACCCACAAGTTCAGGTCAGAGCTACTAAATGCATACCTGTCTGCGCTTGCATCTGTTCCTGGTTCCCGACTCCCTCTGACCTTGACCTCCCTGAACTTAGCCCTAGAGAGTCTCTGTCCACACCATCAGGGATACATTTCTCTAAACACCTGGCGGGGTGCACACAGAAAGTACACAAACGCGGGGCCTGGGAACCTCCGCGCACACACAGACGGGGCACAGGCACACACTCACGTAGTCACGCCACGCACAGGCAAAGAAGCCCCACTCGGGGCTGCGGGGCTGTGTGAGCACGCGGCCGGGTGTTTCCAGCTCCGCGCAGCTCACCACCAGGTTCATAGCCTGCATGGCTCAGGAGGCCAGAGCCGGGGCCGACGTGCTGAGCGTCGGCCAGGCACAGCCAACCTGGAGGCGCCCACTCACCCGAGAAGCCCAAGGCCCAGGAGCCCACAATTCTGACAGGGCCAAACCCAGGAATAGCTCAGGAGTGGCCTTCCAGCCACCAGGCCGGACAGTGACGGGCGTCGGCGCCTTAGGGCTTCTGCGTCCCTGGCCCGTCGGGACCGAATTCGGCAGCCCCAGGCACGATAGGCGCCCGGCCTCTACCTTGGCTCTGGGTCCAGCTGGGAGAGCTTGTGCCAGGAATCCAGCCCGTTGCTATGCAACCTCCATCCCGCGCCGGCCAAGCCGTGCCTCCCGGCTACAAGTCCCGGGACGAAAGCGTACCCTACCCCGGGCAAACCCAACTTCTCATCTCGGGCTGATCTGGACGCAGGGCTCGTGTTCCAATCTTCTTCAGGCACCCAAGTCTTGCGCCTCACACCCCCACCCCCATCCAGCTCCCCCATCCGTGGCTGGTTCCCACGGAGCGCCAACACCCAGCAACCCCAGAATCTGAGGGTGAGGTTGGCTCCCTACCTTTTCCTCTTCGATGCCTACTGCCCTCCCACGCCCGCCTCCCCGACTCCACCTGTCCTTCCCTACGGGGTCTGTTCAATCGCTTGGCGGGGCTTTGCCCCTCACCCCTGAGGCCCAGCCGCCCTACCTGAAGCATCACTTTGTACTGCTCCTCCGGTTTCTGAACCACGCACATATTACATCCCATGGTGCTGGCAGGCGAGGGAAGGAAGAGAGCGGGAACGGGAACACACCTTTCACTGGCCCATGCGCGGGACCTCTGGTCCCGGGCCGGGGCCGGGGTCCATATCCTAGCGCGGGGGGCGGGCCACCTAGCGGGGGAGGGGGGCACGCCCCCAAGGAGGGGGCAGCTCCACGCCCCTCTGCTTAACTCTTCGCTGCCAGAGGCTAGGCGCCGGCATGCTCCTTCGCACCCGGCCAGGAAAAAAAGGGCAGCGGGGGATGGGCGGGCGCGCCGGGCGTTGCCTGGCTACGGCCCCCCAGGAGGCGCGGGGGCGCGCCGGGCCGCCGGGGGCCGTTAGGGGCCGTGGGCCGAGTGCCTCCCCGCCCGCGGGGCCCGCCACTGCCGCTGCCGCTGCCGCCTCCGGCTCCTGCCCATGGCCGACGGCCCCGGGAGCCGGCCTTCGCGCTCGGCGCCACGGCCCGGCCCGCCGACAGGGGGGCGGCGGCACGAGGCGACCCCCGCCCGCGGCCAGGCCCGCGCCCCCGCTCCCGCCTCGCCCTGCCGCGCTCTCCGCGCTCCCAGAGCCCGCTCTCTGGCCCGCAACCGGCCGGCTGTCTCTGGCTCCCGCCTGGGACGACGGGCACGCGCGCGCGCCCGCAGCAGCAGCGGGGGATGTGTGCGGGGACCCGGCGCACGCGCGCGGGGAGGGGAGCGGTGCTGGGTGGGGGCGGGAGCGGCTGGGGGCCGCGGAGTCGGTGCGGGAAGCCGGGGGCGGGGCCTTGGTGGAGGCAGGCGGAGCACCCCAGCACCTGGTGACCCCTGTGTCGGTCCCGCAACGCTTAGCGGACCTGTAGCCTTTGCTGTGCCGCTCCGGGAGAGAAGGGGTCCTGTTTGGAGGACACGCCTCTCAGATCCCTTAGGGAGAGTTATGGGCCTTGGAAGGGGCACGCAATTTCAGCTCCTTTCCCAGGTCCTGGACTCAGCAGCCCGAATGCCTCTACTCCTCCCTCTGTCTTCGCCTTAACAACTGCTTTCCTCTTTCAACTCAGCCATTCCCTTGCTGTCTTTGAAATGGACACCTTTGTTTAGAGAAAAGAAAAGCATGGAGCGCGGTAGGAGGTGGAGACAGCAATCCGAGAAACGTCTGATGCCTTCGAACTACGGCATGCACAGGACTGGCGAGCCTGGGGCTGTTGCCTACCTGCTTCTCAGCCCCTCACTCGGGCCCGCCCCCTTTAACAATCCCTTCATTTCTTCTCCCCCACAGCCTGACCCCTCCTCTTGAACAAGCCTGGAGGGAGAGGGCCTTTGCAAAGCAGCAGCACATTGAGGGCTGGGTCTCACAGGTGTATAGACATATATGCCTGATTGATAGAGGAAGACACTGTGGTCCTATCTATTTGCATCCATTACTTGTGCCCCTGGGGTCCCAGACTAGAAGAGCTGTCTGAGCCCATGGCCCCTGGCTGCAGAAGAGTCCTTCATTGAATTGCTGCAGCTTTATTTCCTTTATCTCTGGGCTTTGACACTAGGGTGTTTAATTAGCACTTGGGGGAGGCTTCCTGAAGGCCCTTTCTTTCCACCCAGACTCCTGGTTTAGAAAGGAATCAGGAAGAACAGGTGTGAGCGGCTTATCAGGAGTTTCCCAGAGAGCAGAACTTGAGAAAAGAGCTGGTATGCAGTGTGCAACCTGCTACCAAATGTCCTGTTGGTCTCTTAGATGACTGTCTCTCACTGAGAGCTCTGCACTGGTCCCTATGGCTGGTGTCTGGGACTTGGAGTCGCTGCAGTACCTAGAACAGCCATGGGGAGAGGAGGCCCCTGCTGCTGGGCCCAGGCAGAGCCCCAGGCTTTCCACAATGGCCACTGCTGACAGACATTCCCTCTGCCATTGGTTTCCTGTTCTCTCCTGCAGCGCATGCTCCCTGATAGCCTGGGCATAAGACCCATCTTATACATACACTTCAAGAGCACCCCATCAGGTACCCCTCTTCTCCAAACTTTGTCACTTGCCTTCCAGTCATATCAGTCAGGGTCCTGACCAGTCAGCCAAGTCATTTGCCACTTCCCAGGAGTTCATGGACCCCTTATCCCAGGCCAGCTGTGCCACATAAGGTGTAGTGCTGCTTCAGGACTTCAGGGCTCTGCATTGACCCCCTTCTCTTGAGGCTTTACAGTGCACTTCACACAGCACCTTTCAAATCATGAACAAATCCTATTGGTATTTTAGGTTGGCCTGGTCCTCTGGCTCTTAGCTGCAGAGCAGCTCATACTGCAGCCCACACCTTCTGCGAGGCCCATTTTTGCTCTGGTCCTCAGTGATTGCCCCTGTACATCCTTCAGTCCTGCTTAATCAGACATTAATCAATTCTGTGATCTACCCAATCCCCTTTCTTGCTAAAATCAGAGTCAGTTTCTTCCTGCAATCAGAAAATCCTAATAAATATAAAGCCCTAGGAGACTGTGGGGGAAGGAGGACATCAGGGATAGTCAGCTGACCAAGCCCATCAATGAGGACGATGGTACAGGGACATTCCTGCATGGCCACACTGGAACACAGCATTGAGTTCAAAAGATACACATGGCCATGCCAGGCAAGACCGCACACACCTGTAATCCCAGTGATTCTGGAGGATGAGGCACAAGGATCACAAGTTGGAGGCCAGCCTGGGTAACTTAGCAAGATCCTGTCTCAAAATAAAAGATTTTTTTACATGGCTAGGGATGTGACCCAGTGGTAGAGAGCCCCCAAGTTCAGTCCCCAGTAGAAAGGAAGAAAGCAAGGAAAGAAGGAAGATAAACTACATTGATTTTTTTGGTTTTCAGCAGTACTGGGGATTGCTCTACTGCTGATCAGTCCAGGGATGTTCTCCCACTGATCTACCTCCCTGCCCCCACCCACTTTAAATTTCATTTTGAGACAGGGGCTATCTAAATTGCCCAGACTGGTCTAGAATTTGTAATCCTGCCTCAGGCTCCCAGTAGCTGAGATTACAGGTGAGTTGCTGGACTTACAAGCATGCATCACAGTGCCAGATTGATTTTTGACCAGTGTAAGGATTCATCTTGACATGACTGAAGCCATCTTAAGTTGTAACAATCATGATTACCCCAGAGTAACCCTAGTCAGTTTTTCCTGCATAGTTTCCCAGAAAACTATAAATAGATCAAATCATTAGCTTGATATGTGGAGATTTACAACTGACCTTGGTGGCAGGAATATATCTGACTCTGATACTAGCTTAAGATAAACTATGTACATTCTGTCACTCTATCCTAGCCAGGATATACACCACTTCTTCCCACCCAAATTGTGGGGATCCATTTAGTCTTGCTGCTGCCCAAGATAATGCTTTTGTAAGTCCTCAACAAATTGCATACTGTGCAATCTTAAATCTGTCTCACAGCACCTTAAGGGTCCAGTCCTCATACATGAGGCCATGTTTCTGGGACAAGCAAGGAACAAAGACAATTCAATGAAGAAAGGTGTAGCTCAGTAGAAGGTGCTTCACGTGAGCACCAAAAAAAAAAAAAATGCTCTAGAATGCTGCCTTGATTCTCTGACTTTTCCACCATAATGAGACTCCATGAGATGACAGTATCAATGGAACAGGCCCTCAACAGACAGAATATGCTGACACCATGACTTTGGACTTTCCAGCTCCCAGAACTGTGAGAAATAAGTTTGTTTATAAATTACCCATTAAAACATTTTTGCCTAAATAGACTGAGATACAGACCCTTCACAAACATTAACTCACAGACCTCAATGTAAAACACAAAACTGTAAAATGTTGGAAGATAACACAGGGGAATCTAAGTGACCTTGGATTTGGCAATGACTTCTCATATTAAAATAACTGACAGCATGATCCATGAAAAACAGAAAAGCAAACACAGTTTATGACTGAGTAAAGAAGGGGAAGCCTTTAATTAGAAAAAATTTAAAAAATAAAATTTTAAAAAAAGAGAGACTTGGTAGAACAAAACAAGGATACTTGGGCTAGGGTTGTGGCTCACCAGTAGAGCACTCACCTAGCATGTGTGTGGTGCTAGGTTCCATTCTCAGCACCACATAAAAATAAAAAAAAAAAATAAAGATATTAAAAAATAAAAGTATTGTGTCCAACTACAACTAAAAAATAAACAAACAAAAAAGGATACTTAACCAATAAAATCTATGCAAATATTCCAAAATCTCAAAAACCTATGAAGTCTGAAACACTTCTGGTCCCAAGTGGGACCTACCTTCTTGGCATATGGGATACTCTGCCTATAGTATAAAACTGTACTACTGATTTCTGCTCTGAAGACCTTATAGAACTGGGGACAACATTTGAGTATTGTTTTCTATATTATCTTGCTATAGTGTCTAGGGCTAGATACCTGCTGCCTATCTGTAAAAAACAAGGATGTCTGTTGAAGGTAACCCTTCATTATTATTTTAGAGAATAAATGATGACATTTCAAAAGAAGATGATGAAGAAGAGGAAGCCCTGTCCCTATAGGGTCCAAACTCCCTGGAGAAGGAAGTTGGACAGAATTTCTGGGTGGTGGTATAGCCTCAGCTTTCCTGAGAGTTCCTTTCAAGGGAGGCTAGTAGGCAAGGTCACCAACTATTCCTGGGAAACAGAGGTCCCCAGTCATGTATCTGACAGAGCTGGTGTGGGGACTAGGACTAGGGACTGTATATCCAGTGGAAAAAAACTGTAAGAATGGGCTATTCTGTGTATCCTGCTCCTAAGTAAACCATGGCTTTTTCGCCAAGGTCAGAGCAAAATCCTTCTATGGGGTGTCATGCTATTCTTATTCCAAGCTTCAGGGTATGGAGAATAGGAACTTCATCAGCACAGAATCAAGATGAGACACTTCAGGTAAAAATCAGGGCATTCTGGCTCTACTGGCAGTGGGGATCATGGAGGTGACATGATCTGTCATGACATTGCCATCTCTCTTCTTTTTCCTTTTCCTTTCCATGGTATTTGGGATTGAACCCAGAAGCACTGTTCAACTGAGCCACATCCCCAAGGCCTTTTAAATTTTTTTCTAATTTTCAAAAGGGGGTCTTGCTAAGTTGCTCAGGCTAGCCTCCAAGTTGTGATTTTCCTGCTTCAGCCTGCTGAGTAGCTGGGATTACAATTCTTGGCTACTCTGCCTGAACATGTCTATGTCTTTTGTTTTATTTTACTCTATTTATTTATTTACTTACTTACTTACTTACTGGGAACCAGGGATTGATCCTAGGGACCCTTAACCACTGAGCCACATCCCCCACCATTTTTATTTTTATTTTGAGACAGGGTCTGGGTAAGTTACTTAGGGCCTCACGAAATTGCTGAGGCTGATCCCCAAGTTGTGATCATCGTGCTTCAGCCTCCCAAGTGTCTGGAAGTAGAGGCATGCTCTGCTATGCCGGGTATAGCCATATCTATCTTTTGAACACAATGCTGTGCTCCAGGGTAGCCATGCAGGGATGTCCCTGTACCATCCTTCTCATTGCTGGGCTTGGTCAGCTGATTATCCCTGATGTTCTCCTTCCCCCACACTCTCCTAGGATTTTGTATTTGTTAGATTTTTCTGATTGCAAGAAGAAACTGACTCTGCTTGTAACAAGAAAAGGAATTTACTTGTCATAGTGCTGGGGAGATCACCAAACTGATGAATGACTGATCAAACAAGATACCTGACTCTATCACTCAGTGGTAGAAGCCTCTGGGCTCAATCTGCAGTACAAAAGATGCTGGGAAGAGGAAGGAAGAGAGGAAGGGAGGAAGGGAAAGATGGCATTTACAGATAGAGCCCACACAGAGGACAGATATAATGTCACCAGATTCACTGTAGGAGGTAATTTCTCTCCAGTCCAACATGGGTAGTTAGACAAAGATTTTTTGTTATTCATGAAGGTTTAATTAGCTGTTGTAATAATATAACTATTAATTTGGGATGATGTAATAAAGAGTAGCCTGTGGGGTAGATTTATTTTCAAGATTAAAACTGAATATAGCTGGGTGCACACATGGAATCCCAACTGCTTAGGAGGATTTCAAGTTCTAGGCCAGCCTGGGCAATTTAGCAAGACCAAGTCTCAAAATAAAAAATGAAAAGGGCTAGGAATATAGCTCAGTGGTAAAACACCCCTAAACTCAGTCTGTAGTATGGGGGCAGATGTGTTAGCCAGCTTCTTGTGGCTGTGACCAAAAGACCTGACAAGAACAATTTAACCAGGTGTGGTGGCACATGCCTGTAATTCCAGTGGCTTGGGAGGCTGAGACAAGAGGACCATGAGTTCAAAGCCAGCCTCAGCAAAAGTGAGGTGCTAAGCAACTCAGTGAGACTCTGTCTCTTAATAAAATATGAAATAGGAGTGGGGATGTGGCTCAGTGGTTGAGTACCCCTGAGTTCAATCCCTGGTTGCTCTCCCCCAAAAAAAAGAACAATTTAGAGGAAGAAAAGTTTATTTTAAACTCATAGTTTCAGAGGTTTAGCCCATGGTCAGCCAACTCCATGGTCTGGGATCATAGTGAAGCAGAATATTATGGTGGAAGAGTATGGCGGAGGAAATCTGCTCAGCTCTTTGCTGCCAGGAGGGAGAGGGAAAGACTGTGGGAGAGAAAGAGGAACCAGGGACAAGATATAGTCCAAGGCCATTCCCCCAGTGACCTACCTGTCTACAGTTCCACCCAGTTGTCCATTCAAATTATTAACCCATCAAGTATATTAACCCACTAGTGAGGGTACAGCTCTCATAATCTACTCATTTCACTTCTGAACATTCCTGCATTGCCTAAGATGAGGTCTTTGAGAAATGCCTCATAACGAAACCATAAATTTGGAATAGAGCCAGGAATGCTTAACATTGGAAGTTCAGTCTATACTCTTGAATCACAGATTTCCCTACTAGATAATGGCCATGTATGTGTAAGATTAACATTTACTTTTCTATCAAAGTTAAACCTGTAATGCAACACAAATGTGTACTGTAACTTAAATTTTACATGTATAATGGAGCCACCTTAAGTTAGGAACAATGTGGTCAGAATGGAGCCACTTTTAAATTCCCTTACAGGTATCCAATCACAACTGTAGCCCTTTTCCATGCCTTCCACAATTTTAAATTAGCTAATTGGGGACCAGAACTCTTCCTATCAGAGCAAGGGACAGTGCTTCCCTAGGGATAAAAGCAGATGGACTGCCAGCCCAGGTGTGCTTGCTCTGCTGATTCCCTGTGGGGGTATACACTTCTGTAGAAGAGTTTTTTTTTTTTTTTTTTGTCTTGCCTAGCCACTTCCCATTTTCTTTTTTATTTTTTTTTTATTTTTTTAAACTAGGAATTGAACACAGGGGTGCTTAATCTATCTATCTGTCTGTCTATATACATATATATGTGTATATATATATATATATATATATATATATATAGTTGAGAGTGTCATAAGGGCAAATGCAAATTAAAAAGCAGAGGCTTAATTCTCTCTGTTGAAGAGAAGGCCAAGGCTCTCCTCACTCTTCCCTTTTTGTTTGGAATTCCTTTCTCTGTCCTTGTCAAGCTATGTAAATCTTTTTAATGGCCAAAGCAGCTCACAATTCAGGAATGTTTCCGGTCCTCTGGGATCTTTGAACTAGCTCCTTGAAATGTAATAAAGAACCATCCAGAAAGATAAGGTGTCTAAGCTCTAGGGGCTGGGCCTCACTTCAGCTGCTACCTGACTCCAAATTGCCAAGTGTATCAAATGTGCCTTCATGTGGCCACTTAGAGTGTGGAAGTCCCTCCGGTGGCACTGCTTCCCGGCTTGATGCTTGTTCAATAATGAAACTGTTTTCTTTCTCTTCTATTTTAGTGGAGAGGTTTTCCAGGTTGGGGGGACATTTATTTGTTAATCGGATTTCCCCAGCATACTTCCTAGCAATGGAGAAAGGACAATTTTTCAATACATGAAGCTATATCAATTGAATATCTATGTGGAGAAAAAAGTCTTTTAAGTAGAAGTTTACTTAAGTATATCAGAAAGGGAAAACACAAATCATGAAGGTACAAGGTATTGTTAGTCCAGGACGCAAGAAAAGACCACTGACTCCAATTAAAATCAAATTAAAGCAAGCTTATTATTTCAACCGGCCGGGCTGCCTCTCCCACCCAAAACCTCGGGAACAAAACAGCAGCTGCAGTTTTCCTGAAGCCCAGCTTTATAGCCCAGAAAGTTACACAAAGGGGGGTTACAGATAACAGAACTCTGAGGAGCATCACACTAATGGTAGTTTACATTTTGTTTTTTTGCTGGCCCCAACATCAGAATTTATGAAGACCATTAGAGCCTCAGAGAGGGTCGTTGTCTGGCCAGGGAAGGCCAAGATTTGTGAGGTGTCACTAAAGTTTCAGAGAGGGCTGCTGTCTGGTCAGAGAGCCAGGCATGGGTGAGTTCAAGGCATGGGCAGGCATTCCAAGCAGGTTCAGAATTTGCAGTAATTTATAGTAAAGCCGAAATTAGCTTTTCATGGCTTTGTGGCAAGATGGCTCCCAATTTTAAGAAAAGATCAGGTTGGGTCTATCAGTATTTGGCAGGTGGGAGTATTGGGGATGCAACCCAGGGCCAGGAACACACTAAGCCAGTTCTACCACAGAGCTACATCCCAGCCCTCATACAAGTGAATGTATCCACACAGCCAAGAAACAGAAATGAAGAAACAGAAGACGACTTGTTCCCCTGAAGCTCAGGTGCATTTGCCAATGCTCTGTGCAGCTGCAGCAAAGATGGCTGGAGAGGGGGAAATTGAAGAGGGTCTGAAAGTTGCTAAAGAAGATGGATGCCAGGAAAAGGAGGAAGATTAAGATTGAGCAAGGGACAAAATTGGCAATGCCCTTCCCCCACCCACACTGGGCTCTTGTTCTCATTTATGAGCCACCTTTGAGGGTTGTCAATGGCTCCCTTACAATTTATAAGCCACAAGTTCCAATACATAAAAGCACACTCAGAAGGACTTGCATCTGAATATGCTGTTTCTTTAAAAGGAAACAAGTACTTTGGGCAACTTCCTGACATTGTTTTGAAACAACAAGGCCCAACATGGACCAAGTAATAAGACCCTACTTATTCTTCCTGAGTACCTTCAACCTGGAAGACTCTTTTGTTTTAGGGGGGAAAATCTTGACAACTACCAGACACAACGCATAACAATCAATTCCAGGCATATTGTAAACCTTAAAGGAAAAGGCAGGTGACACAATGAAGCTCAAAGAAGGCACCTGGAGAGTCTTCATGGTTTGGGGGCTAAGACTTCTTAAATAGGACCAAAAAATGCTCACTAGCCTTTTCTGAGCTCCTACACCCCCCTGGCCAATTTGCTCTTCTTTGTGTCTTCAAGTCACCTCCCCCCACCCTGCCCCAGTGTGGCTTCTGCTCTGTCTCCATTCACTTGACCCCAGACATCAAGCTCCTGATTTATGCAAGGCATGCATGATTAGCACTTCAGAGTGAGCCCTCACCTATCCAAGTAGACTTTGCTTCTGGTGTTTTCTGAGATTTGCTGTCCCTCAGTTACTCTGCTATGCTTTTAGAATTTCAATTGCATGGATCTCCTACCCTGCTTCTGTTCCATCTCTTCCTGGGGTTCCCCGGGTCCTATTGCCCTTAATTGCATGCAAAACCTACTCCTCAGATACAGAGGACAGACACAGGTGTATCAGGGAGAGGCAGTTTGGGGCTGCTTTCTGTTTACTTTTAGGGTGTGTGCTTTGTGGGGGGGGGGACGACTTGCAACATGCAGAAGAGGGAAAAGGCCATCCCAGCTTTACCTTCTCATCTTCTCTCCAAGTGTACTTTCAAGCAATGCTTGGTGGCTGATATAGTAACAAGGACCTAGACTCTTCACTTTTGCCTATAAATGTCCAGTGGGTGGCTAAAAGAAAGATTAAGAATTTGAGGGCTGGGGATGTGGGCTCAAGCGGTAGCGCGCTCGCCTGGCATGCGTGCGGCCCGGGTTCGATCCTCAGCACCACATACAAACAAAGATGTTGTGTCCACCGAGAACTAAAAAATAAATATTAAAATTCTCTCTCTCTCTCTCTCTCTCTCTCTCTCTCTCTCTCTCTTAAAAAAAAAGAATTTGACATCTCTGCTTCCATTTTGCATTCCTCTTCTTTGCTCCTAGTCATCTTGGATTCCAGGAACAAGGTCTGATCCTATAAACATCTCATGATGAGTGGAAGCTACCCCCAGGCAACAGTCACTTTCTTAGCTGGGGGAGGGGGGGTACGGCCCTGCCTGATCAAATCTGAGATGATGGTGGACTCACCACCTGATCAAGACCACCTGTTTTAGCAGGTACACAATCTCCCTGTGGCTATGTGGACCTGCACCATTGCTCCCATTCCCCTTTCTCTAAAACATCAAATCATTGTCAGCCCCAGGGCTGAGGACAAGGATCCCTCTGTCTTCCCAGTGTATCTACTGTGATTAAGGTTTCTTTCATGTTTTTCATCATTACCTTTTCTGCTTGGTTTTGGGGGTGAGTGGCTGGACCTGAATTGTTGGATCCCCAGAGTCAGGACTCTAGCTTAGAACTCATATAGCAGTATTACACTTAACCTGCTAATATGAACATCCAAGTTTCCCCCCTTCAATTGCTGAATAATGAAT
The DNA here is from genome assembly GCF_045843805.1 of Urocitellus parryii. Taxonomy (NCBI): domain Eukaryota; kingdom Metazoa; phylum Chordata; class Mammalia; order Rodentia; family Sciuridae; genus Urocitellus; species Urocitellus parryii. The sequence goes on along the minus strand of NC_135547.1, from coordinate 1,848,027 downwards.
TCTGTGGAAAGACTTCCTAATGTTGAATCACTCTGATATTTCTGAAAGAGGTGCTTCTTGGTCTGATGTCATATTTTACTCTTTTGCTATATTGCTGTAATCCATGTGCTTATCTTTTATTTAGGATATTTGCTTTTATATTCAAAAATGAGAGTTGTCAACAGGTTTCCTTTTGTACTTTGTTTTTGTAGCACTGGGGATTAAACTCAGTGCCTTGCACATGCTACTCAAGTGCTATATCACTGAGCTATATCCCCAGTCCTTTTTATTTTGAGATAGGATCTCCCTAAGTTGCTGAGGCTGGCCTGGAACTCAGGCGGGAAATAGAAAGTTTGGTGGTTCATTTTCAGAATATAGTATTTAGCCTTAATTGGATCCAATTGTAGCCATTTAATTATAGCCCTTCCCTTTGCCCACCCCAATTTTAAAGTTATGCAGATTGTAACCATTGTAATCATGTCGATTATAACCCTGAGCTCCTCCTATCAGGGCAAAGGGCATCGCTGCATTAGGGATAAGAGCAGGTGGACTACCTGCCCAGGTGTGCTTGCTAGCCGTGGTTGGTAGCACACACTTCTGGAAGAAGTAAGGTTTGCCTTGTCATCCTACTTCTGACCATGTGTTTGATTTCTTCCAGCACCTCCATATTTCTAACAAGGTTGATGCCCAGCATGGAGTTCCATATGTCACATAGGGTTTCTGGGGCCTCCCTTCTTAGAGGAGACATGTCCCACTGCTTTGTTGTGGGGGCCTTGGAGCAGGGGAGGAAGCTGTGATCCTTGAGGTCAGCAATGGACCCGAAATCAAAAGTAGATTGATTATGTCGGAAAGGACCCAAGCAAGCACTGCAGCGACCAAGTAACTCTGGACACAAACCAATTTATTCTCAAGCTCTTGAGAGCAGTACTTCCTTGATAGTCAGGACATCCTGGAGGTTGTGTGAATGTGACTGAGACTATTGAAAAACACGAGATCATATCCAGGAAAGCAGGATTGGGGGGCCCTGGGGTGTACAGAAAACCTCCAAAAAGGGAGGGTTGAGTTCACAGGGGAAATTTTTTTTTAAAAGAGAGAGAGAGAGAGAGAGAGAGAGAGAATTTTTTAAATATTTACGGCGGACACAACATCTTTGTTTGTATGTGGTGCTGAGGATCGAACCAGGGCCGCACGAGTATGCTACTGCTTGAGCCACATCCCCAGCCCAACAGGGGAAATTTAATTACAGAAACCTACAAGAGGGCTGGGGATGTGGCTCAAGCGGTAGCGCGCTCGCCTGGCATGCGTGCAGCCCGGGTTCGATCCTCAGCACCACATACAAAGATGTTGTGTCCGCCGAGAACTAAAAAATAAATATTAAAAATTCTCTCTCCCTCTCCCTCACTGTCTCTCTTTCTTTAAAAAAAAAAAAAGAAACCTACAAGAAAAATGGGGAAGAAAAATACTAGGCCCAGGGTCAGGGAAGGACAGTGGAAAGATCCCATATGTACAAGTCTTCTTTGTTTTCCTTTGAAGAGTCTAAGTAGGGAAAATAAACTGGTGATGGTGGGAGTCAATCTGCTCCCATGGAGGACGCGTAGCCATCTGGACCTTTGATTTCAACATCCACCATGGCTGACAGATTATTCCTAATGCTCCAAACCACACAGGCCCTTTTCACGTCTGGGTTATACTGTAAAAATCTGTGACAGCCTCTATTTTAATCTGTGTATTGTATGGATGTCTATGTATGTGCTGGGTCTATATCATGTACATGGTACCAAAATTTAGATAAATGAATAACCATGATTTAAATAAAACTTTAACAAAAAGGGTCAATCTAAATTGGTAAGAATAAAGATGCCTTTGAAATTATTAACCCACACATTTTTTCTAGGTAGCTAACCAATCAGAGTGTTGGTTTTTATAAAATGTTTGAAATACAATGTCCAAGCTGAACGCTGTGCTGCACAACTTTGTGATTCTGGGAGACTGAGGCAAGAAGATCACAAGTTCAAAGCCAGCCTCAGCAACTTAGCTAGGTCCTAAACAACTCAGTGACACCCTGTCTCTAATAAAATATAAAAAGAGGCTGGGGATGTGACTCAATGGTTAAGTGCCCCTGGGTTCAATTCCTGGTATCAAAAAAAAAAAAAGTTCATTGCTTCTAAGGAAGGAATAACTGACTTAAAGTATTAGCTACACTTGTGTGATACCTTGGTTTTTATGGGTAACATAAGTTAGAAATGGGAAAATTGTTTTTTTTTTTTTTTTGGTACTAGGGATTGAACTCAGGGGTACTCAACCACTGAGCCTCATCCCCAGTCCTGTTTTGTATTTTATTTAGAGACAGGGTCTCACTGATTGCTTATCACCTCACCATTGCTGAAGCTGGCTTTGAACTTCCAATTCTCCTGCCTCAGCCTCCCAAGCTGCTAGGATTTCAGGTGTGTGCCACTGCACCCAGGAGTAAATTAGTTTTAACATAAATAGGATTAATCTTCAGAAATGTTTTTGTTAGAGGAGTCATCTTATTAATTTTCAAAATTAAAATACTAAAATATCAACTAAGTATAAATTTAAGTATTCTTGGCATTTTAAATTCCATAATGTAACATATTTGGGTCTATTAAATGTGGGTTTTTTTGTTTTGTTTTGTTTTGTTTTGTGGTGCTGGGGATTGAACCTAGGGCCTTGTGCATGCAAGGCAAGCACTCTACCAACTGAGCTGTATCCCCAGCCCAATGTATTTTTTTAATTGTCAATGTACTTTTATTTTATTTATTTATATGTGCTGCTGAAATCAAACCCAGTGACTCACACTTGCTAGACAAGCACTCTACCACTGAGTTCCAACCCCAGCCCCTAAATGTGTTTTTATAAACTGATAAATTAAAAAGGGTTTAAGATTGCTCATTTCTGGGTCTTAACCTAAAAGCAAGATTACTAAGAGTTAAAATTCTAATATGTGTAATTCTATATGTACAAAAAGTTTCAGCTGCATTTTAATTAAAGTCACTAACTGTAGCAAGAGTAAAGTGTTTCATCTTATTAAAAAGGGGTGAGATTTGTTTGAGTGAAAGAAGACGGAGCTCCTGTGATGCAAGGGGATCCTAACAGAGATTTTGTGGCTTCTAGATAAAGGCATTGATCAGAGACCCCAATGAACAGATATTTTAAAAAATAAGGTTGAGGCTAATAGTTGGAATCTGTTGTACAGACATTGTGGTGGGGGGTGCCAAGGTTATTGGCTTGGCCCATGAAATTCTGGCTATGCCCGGTTAGTCCTTGAGTTTGAATTTTTCTGTAACTTCCATTTGGGTCTGCCCCCACTTCCATCCACCCCATCCCACCCCCTCTGGAACAAAGAAGTTGACTGAAATGTTTAACTTCAAGGGGTGGCCTTTACATTTGCAAAAAAGCTGGATTAACTATTCTATCTTGTTCAGGGGGTGGCTGCTGGCTACGAAGGACATGGCAGTAGGTTCCAGCATTGTTAGTTTATAATCTGGGGACAGGAATATTCTTCCTTTTAAGATCTGACAAAACACCCCATTTGGCTAGGAAATATCCATCACAGGACAAAATTCTTGCTGTAATAGTATCCCATCAAACTAAATGCCTAGGGATACTGGAAGGATAAACAACTACACCCAGAAAAGAACAACACAGAAACTAAAAGCAACCTGTGTTTTGTTGGCAGCCTCAGCAAAGGGATCTTCAAGGAAGCCTAAAGAAAAGGTTGGAAAGGGCCTCCTCCGGTGCATATCAATATGTCTATTGTAAGAAAAAGGCCCAAAAGGAGCCTCTGGGATCAATTGACAGTGGGGAACTCACTTAAGGTAGATGGCACTGTGATAAAGATAAGGGAGACAGATCAGACTCAGTAACATCCTGTGCTCCAACCCCTTGAATGAAACCTGGGAGAAAAAAAGATGAAGGCAAAGTTTTTGTAAATGCTGTCCAACCCCCTCCTGGGATGAAATTTGTTGTGTAAATTAAATACACAGAGTATATTCATAAGGATTGTTTCAGAATATAAATTAAGAAAGCATTGTGGGCTGGGGATATAGCTCAGTTGGTAGAGTGCTTCCCTCAAATGCACAAGGCCCTGGGTTCAATCCCTGGCATCACAAAAAAAGACAAAAGAAAGTTGTATATGGAAATACATTTTATAATGGAAAATTATAAGGTGTTTCTAACAATTTGAATCCTCCTGCCTTATTCATTTATTTATTTATTTATTGCAGGACTAGGGATTAAACCCAGGGCCTCATACATGCTAGGCAAGTGCTATACCATTGAATTACCTCCCTATCCCAGGACTCTTAATTTCTAAGTAATATTAAGATACTTCTATCATCTTTTTATTTTGTGTATCTAAATCTCATATTTTTGTTTTGTATATTATTCTGATTATAATCAGAGAACATCCCCTACAAAATTTATGATAGTTTAGGGGTTTCTTGTTTTTTTTTTTTCTTATTATTGTTTTGCATTAGAGGATTGAACCAAGGATTCAACCCAGAGCCTCAAGATTGGATCCCCAGCACTGCAAAACACAACAACAATGAAAGATTTTCTTTCTGACCAAAGAAAAATGCAGATATTAGCACAAATAGCCCTGCCCAGAGTTTCTAGGCAGCTTGGAGGCTGCTTCTTCCTGATCAATCCACCCTTTCTCCTGCCATTTGGTATTGGGCAGGTCTGAAAGGGCAGTACTGCTCTCCACTTTCTGCATAAAGGAAGCTCTTCCTTGCAGCTGGATTGGCCCCATGCTGGCTCTAGGATCACATTTTTTTGATCTTGCCTGTAGTATCTTTTCCATAGCCCCCAGGGATCACAGCAGGAGGACAAAACAGACATTGCCCTGGGACTTCTACTGCTTTGGCTTATCCACCCAGGCTAGCTCTTCTTTTCAAATCAAGCCTGAAATTTAAAGAAGGGATGGGGCTGGGGATGTGGCTCGGGATGTGGCTCAAGCGGTAGCACACTCGCCTGGCAGGTTCGATCCTCAGCACCACATACAAAGAAAGATGTTGTGTCCGCCAAAAACAAAAATAAATAAATATTAAAGTTCTCTCTCTCTAAAAAAAAAGGGAAAAACTCATTGAGTTAATTTTTCATATATTTGGATTTTAAAAGAGTGAATTACATAAAAATATAGAAACTGTACATTTATAGTTTAAGGAATAAAAACAAACTATCAACTAGTGACAATAAGTGTGAAACAGTTGGGCACAGTGGTGCAAGCCTCAGCAATTGAGCGATGCCCTAAGCAATTTAGCAAGACCCTGTCTCCAAATAAATAAAGAAAACAGACAAAATGGAAATATTCTCATGCAATTATTTTTTCAGGGGGAGGTACTAGGGATTGAGCTCAGATTTGCTCTCCCACTGAACCACATCTCCTACCTTCTTTTAATGTATTTTTTAAAATTTATTTTGAGAGGCTGGCATCCTATTTGCAATCCTCTTGCCTTGGCCTCTCTGGTTGATGGATTACACAATTACATCACAGCACTTGCTTCCCATGCAATTTTGTTGTTTTGAGGTGCTGGAGGAACTACACCCCAGCCTTCCTATGAAAATCATTATTTATTAAAACTTTTTTTTTTTTTTTTTTTTGCAACATTGGGGATTGAACCCAGGTCTTCATGCATGCTAGGCAAGGTCTCTACCAGTGTGCTATATCCCAGTCCAAAACTGATTGAAAAAAGAAAGTCCTAGTAGTCCTAAAACAGGTTGAAGCAATGATTTAAAAGTCTTCCCATAGCCAAGAGCTGTGGTGTACATTTGTAATTTCAGCAGCTCAGGAGGCTAAATCAGGAGGATCACAAGTTCGAAGCCTCAGCAACTTAGTTAGGCCCTAAACAACTCAGCAAGACCCTGTCTCTAAATAAAATACAAAATATTATTTTGGGGATGTGGCTCAGTGGTCCAGTGCCCCTGACTTCAATCCCTGATATCCCCCCAAAAAAGAACTTATAGATAAAACACCAGGCCTGCATGATTTTATAGACAAACGCTAGCAACTCTACTCATTTCCAGAAAATTGAAAAGGACTATTATCCTATTTATTCTATAAGGCTAACAAAACCATAATATTAACTAGACAAAGACAGAAAAAGAAAGGAAAATTGTAGAACCATTTCAGTCTTAAATACAGAGAAAAAATCTTGAATAAAAATTGTAACAAACCAAATACAAAGTGCATAAAGGAAAATAACCAATAATGACTGAGTTTAGCAAATGTCAGTAATGCAAGGGTGACATAATACTGGGATATCTATTAATGTCTTTGAACACAGATTAAAGAGTGACACAATAGTTATCTCATTATGTGCAGAAAAAGCATTTAATAAAACTGTAACACATATTCATAACAAAAACACTTAATAAGTCAGGAATAAAAGGAACTTGATATATTAACAGGGAAATGTTATAAACATTTTCTTTAAATCAAGAACAAGAGCCAGGCACAGTGGCACATGCCTGTAATGCCAGCAGCCCAGAATGCTGAGGCAGGAGGATCATGAGTTCAAAGTCAGCCTCAGCAACTTAGCAAGGTCCTAAGCAACTCAGGGAGACCCCATCTCTAAATAAATCACAAAATAGGGATGAGGACCTGGGCTCAGGGGTTGAGTGTTCCTGAGTTTAATCCCCGGTATCAAATAAAATAAAATAAAATAAAATAAAAGGGAGTGTGTGAGAAATAAACTCATCTGCCCAAAGTCAAAAGAGTGGACTGGGAGACTCGGGTGCAGTGGTGATGTTGCCAGATCTGATGTCTGGTGGTCAGGCACAGAGCAGTTACAATCAGTATTTTATCCCCTAGTGTGCAAGATCCCTCCCCAGGTTTGTCAGTGGATGAGTACTATGGGGTGTACAATCTTCTGGAGGTCACAGAGTTTTTACTGTCTCCTATTCAGTAATTTAAAGAAAGCTACCTTTCATTGTCTCCACTTGCCTCTGTTCCCTTGTGGCTGGAAGGCACAAAGTGAGTGCACTTTGGCATGTACAGTTTTTACTTCTTTACCTAAGTTTTGGACCCACCACTTCCCCTACCTCCTGTTTGTCAAGGGGTTCAATCCCCAGCAGTTAACTCACACAATAACCTGCAGAAATGGCAGATTTGAGGTCTGTGCACCTGAGTAGCCCCTGTGAGTGTTTTTCTTTTATCCTCACTAATTTTACATTTAAGGCTAAACACTGCATTGTGAAAATGGACTGCTGGACTTTCTATTTCTCACAGGGTATAGCTCAGTGGAAGAGCACCCTTAGATTCAATCCCCAGTATCAAGATATATATATATATATATATATATATATATATATATATATATATATATATATATCAGATTTTACTCTCAAGCATATTATTTGTTGTTGTTTTCTTTGTTTTGGAACTGGAGATTGAACCTGCTGCTCTACCACTGAGCTATATCCCCAGCCCTTTTCATTTTGAGACAGGGTCTTACTAAGTTGCCTGGGCTGTCCTTGAACTTGCCACCTCCTGCCTCAACCTCCCAAATTGCTGGGATTATAGACATGTGTGGGACGCCATTCTCACACGTGATCGGGTGCCTCCCGTTGAGGGTCTGAGGCACTTTGGCATATGTCGAAGTTTTTCCCGTCCCTCTCCTGATGAGAGAGCCCATCCGTGTGGGGGTGTGCCTGACCGCTGACCCTGACCTTGGAGTGCAGCCCCCCCTCAACCTTCATTGGATGGAATTCTCCCCTGAATCTCTGGTTCCCTAATAAAAGGCTACTCCCCGGCGTGCTCGCTCTCTCTCTCCTGCTAGCCCTGAGTAATCCTTGCTGCCCTGCTGGGCGGCTAGAGGAGCGAACCAGAGAGGGGAGCCGTCTCGGACCTAGCAATAGAATTAAGGTAATTGAGTCTTGTGTTTTTATTTCGATCTCGTCTAACTAACTTTATGCCTAGAACCTCATTAATGAAACCACTGCGCAGGCCGCGTGGTAGATTTGGCGCCCACGAGGGGGGCATTCTAGATTAGTTAGATTGAGTGGGAGCGCGCTATAAAGATAAGGAAAAAAGATATAAGGACAAGGAAAAAGGAAATAAAGAAATAAAGGAAAAAGATAAAGATAAAGGAAGAAGTGACATTGGGTCACAAAAGTACCTGGAGTTATTGAAGGAAAGAGACGTTAAATTAATTAAAATGGGAAATTCAACTTCTTCTGATAAGGAAATGTACCTGACTATTTTAGACAGTATAATTAATCAGAAAGGGAAACAGATTAAGAAAACTCAGTTATTACAATTTTTAAAGATTGTAGGTGAATATTGTCCTTGGTTTTGTGAACAGGAATCTCCAAATTTACTTACTTGGGAGAAATTAAGAAGGAAGTTACAGAGAGTTTGTATTTCTAATGAATTACCTGGAGGCATTGAAAATATACAGAAAACATGGACAGCTCTAGAAGTTTGTCTTTTTGAATATATGGGCCAGAGTTCGTGGCCCCCTGAGGACCTTTTAAAAGGCATTCAAGGAGCTGTTAGGTCTATTCAAATGGAGAATCAGCCTGAGGCTAAGTTAATTCCCTTTCCCTTAAGCCATTTAAAAACAAAGGCACTAAGAACCAAGCCAAAGGTTAGAAATGTGAACTTAAACTCGCAGCGCCATGCGGAGGATTCAGATGGCGCGGATGAGCCCGCCTTCTCGCCGCCATCATTCCCTCCTAGCGGGAGCCGAACAACAATATGGGGAATTCCAGGGAAGGTCGCACAGTGTGACGTCACTGGCGCCGACCAGAACAGTCCGAGATTTTTACCGGGACAGGGACAAAAATCACAGACAGTTTTCTTAGGACCTTCAAGAACAGTTGAATTAAATCCTGAAACGGGGCCAAAACAAATTCCTACTGGGATTTTCGGGCCGCTTCCTGATAATACTGTAGGTTTAATTTTGGGACGGAATAATTTGAAGGGAGCCATTGAGGTAATACCTGGTGTGATAGATTCAGGATTTAAAGAACAGCTATATGTTACTGTAAAAGCCAATTATCCCCTAAGACTCACCCCAAAGGATACTTTTGCCCAATTAATATTATTGCCTTGTGTCTCTGAAAGGCACCTGCCGGCAGATTCAGTTTCTAAGCAGCCGGACAGAGTATATTGGTCACAGTTAGTAAGACAAGAACGCCCTTTATTAAAACTTAGAATTAATAATAAAAATTTTCTAGGAATAATCGACACAGGAGCCGATATTTCGGTATTGTCTAGTCGGTTTTGGCCTAGAAACTGGCCTTTGCATGTAGCACCAGCTAACCTAGAGGGAATAGGACAGGTTTCACAGCCTGCTCAAAGTGCCAACTATCTCCGTTGGGAAGATTCTGATGGGAACAGTGGAGTATTTAAGCCTTATGTGTTAGAGTCTTTACCAGCTAACCTATGGGGAAGAGATATTTTAACCAAAATGGGATTATTATTAGTTACTCCAAATTCTATAAGGTCAGTTGAGGAAGTTAATCAGAGGTATTTTCCTAGAGATGATAGGGAGACCTTTCAGGAAGAGTATCTGTTTACAAGCCAGTCTCCACGACAAAGATTAGTAAATGCTCCAAACCAAAATTTTTACTAGGGGCCCTGAGCACTTCCCCAATCCCTAAGACAGCTGAAAAAATCACCTGGCTCACAGAGGAGCCTATATGGATTTCTCAGTGGCCCATCTCAGGGGAAAAGCTTAAAATAATTCATAGATTAGTTGAGGAACAATTTCAGGCTGGTCATATTGAACCAACGCTTAGTCCTTGGAACACACCTATTTTTGTTATTAGGAAAAAGTCAGGAAATTGGAGATTACTACAGGATTTAAGGGCAATAAATCATGCAATTCAGCCTATGGGATCATTACAGCCAGGACTTCCCTCCCCCACAGCCATTCCCTTAGATTATAGCTTGATGGTAATAGATTTAAAAGACTGCTTTTTCTCTATAAGGTTGCATCCTGAAGATTGTGAAAGGTTTGCTTTCACTGTCCCAGCAATTAATTTTAAGGAACCTGTTAAGAGATATTGCTGGAAGGTTCTTCCTCAGGGAATGCGTAATAGTCCTACACTGTGTCAAAAATACGTTGATCAGGCAATAGATCCCATAAGAAATAGCTTTCCTGATGCATATATTATTCATTTTATGGATGATATATTATTGGCTCATGCTAATCCAGAGACACTTTCGGAAATTTTTACTCAGTTAGAGGCTTCGCTTACAGCAATGGGTTTATGTATAGCTCCTCAAAAAATTCAAAAGGTGTCTCCTTTTCAATATTTAGGCCAGATAATTCAAGGACGTACAATCCGTCCTCAAAATCTTCAGATAAGAGTTAAGGAGTTACGTACCCTTAATGATTTTCAAAAATTATTGGGAGATATTAATTGGCTAAGGCCATCCTTAAAACTAACTACTTCTGAGTTAAGTCCTTTATTTCAGATATTACAAGGTAATCCTTCTCCAACCTCTCCACGTCAGCTAACCTTGGAAGCTAAGGCAGCCTTGAAAAAGGTTGAAGTTGCAATTAAAAATGCACAGCTTACTAGAATAGATCCTAAAGAAATAGTGTATTTGTTAATATTTCCAACTAAACATACCCCAACAGGAGCCATATGGCAAAGATTAGGAGTTATTGAGTGGATTTATTTATCCCACTCTCCTCAAAAAACATTAATTCCTTTTCATGATTCTATAGCTCAATTAGTAATTAAAGGTAGAACTAGGATTTTACAATTAATTGGATCTGAGCCTAATATCATAATTATTCCATTTTCTGCTCAACAAACTAACTGGCTTTTTCAAACTTCTAACTATTGGCAGATAGCTTTTGCTGATTTCCCTGGACAGATAGATAGCCATTATCCTCGTGATAAGATTGTACAATTTGCACAATTAACATCACTCATTTTTCCAAAAATTGTACGAGCTCATCCAATAGAGGGAGCTTTATCGGTGTTCACAGATGGTTCTAACTCCGGTAAGGCAGGTTTTTTCAGTCGTGTTCACACAGAGGTGATACAAACTTCTTATACTTCTGCCCAAAGAGCAGAGCTTCAAGCTCTGATCTGTGCCTTAGATTACTTTTCAAATGAGCCTATTAATATTTATTCTGACAGCTTATATGCAGTCGGAGTTACCAAAAATATTGAAACTTCAATGATTGGGTTTACTTCATCACAGGAGTTATTTGAATTATTTCATAATTTACAAAAGACAGTGCTAATGCGAAAGTACCCATGTTTCATAGGACACATTCGAGCCCATACTAATCTTCCTGGACCTCTAGTTTCAGGTAATGACAAAATTGATAAGTTAGTAGCTTTTTGTCAACAGATGTCTTCATATGACTGTGCACTAGCTTCCCATTCCTTGCACCATCAAAATGCTTCTAGCTTACGTAAAAAATTTAGTATTACCAGAGAACAAGCTCGTCAGATTGTAAGCCAATGCCCAAAGTGTGTTATTCACACTCCATCTCTGCCATCAGGGGTAAATCCCCGTGGATTAAAACCAAATCAGATATGGCAGATGGATGTAACTCATATTCCTCAATTTGGTAAGCAATGTTATGTGCATGTCACAGTGGACACTTATTCTAGATTTATTTTTGCCACAGCACGTACTAAGGAAAATGCTCAACATGTAATTTCTCATTGCTTAGCAGCTTTTTCCGTTTTAGGGTGCCCTATGCAGATTAAAACAGATAATGCTCCAGCTTACGTAAGCTCTTTTCAACAATTTTGCCAAGAATTTAAAATTAATCATAAAACAGGAATTCCTTATAACCCCCAAGGTCAAGCCATTGTGGAACGAGCTCATTTATCTATTAAGCTTCAATTACAAAAATTAAAAGGGGGGAATAGGATTGTCACTCCCCAAAATAGCCTTAATCATGCCTTGTTTGTTTTAAATTTTTTAAACTGTGATGCAGAAGGTCACACTGCTGCTGAGAGACAAATGTCTCCTTCAGTAACAGGCCCTTTAGGCAGAGTTCTGTGGAAAGACTTACAGACTGGTCAGTGGAAGGGTCCAGATCCGGTAATAATGTGGGGAAAAGGCCATGCTTGTATCTTCCCAGAAGGCTCTTTCCATCCTATTTGGGTGCCTGAACGTGCTATCAGACATGGAGGAGATAGAACCCAGATTCAAGCGACTGAGGATCGACCCAGAGGAGCCACTACCCAGAAGGAGGAGATTTCGGAAAAGGATGAAGAAAGACCAGATTGAACCAGTCGAAAAGCTGATTTCGTGGAAAGACATAAAGAAGCTAACAACCCAGGCTTCCCAAATACTTCGACGCCTAGGAAAGAACAGGACCCCAGTCTTGATGGTAGCGACAGTAATTGCCCTACTGGGCTGTCAGGTAAAAGGGAATCAAATAGACACTTATTGGACATATTTCCCAGATCCACCCCTGGTACACCCAGCTGTGTGGACTGGAGAATCTATTCCAGTATTTACTAATGACTCATTCATGATGGGAGGATTTACAGATACTCATATTACTCCCAATCATGTGACTAGATTTAATTATTCTGGCTACAGTGCCCAATTACCTTTGTGTTGGTCACATGATAAACATGCTGGCTGTCTGAAAGTATCATTTAAAAAAAAGACAGCGATTGGTAAACCTAGATTGACAAATAATTCTATTTATGGGGACTTAAAACCTAATACTAGATCAGTAATTAACATGGGACTTTCCCATAACAAGCCAGTCTTTTCTGCAAAACCTCCACAGATACCCCACTGTCCAAATAGTTCTATAATTGAGATCGGCACCTTTCCTAAATGGATGGATTGTGTAAATGCCTTTCCTGTACAACATAAGGTGTCTAAAGATAGTGGGTATATTTTAGACTGGTCTCCAAAGATTGATAAAAGACAATTACGAAGAAATTCTGCTATGACACCTGCAGGATTTGTCAGTAATATTTTGACTTATAGTGAAGGAGGTATTCAAAAAGATATTTGGCGTTTAATTGCTGCCTCAGAGTATTTACATTTTACAGATAAGCCTTTACCAAAATTTGTCGGCAAGAACTGTAAAGAGGGATCTTGCTATGGCTTAAGAGCTTGTGTCCAATCTCCTTATGTTTTAATTATTGGAAATGTAAAAGTTAAATGGATGGGTGACAGATATGTTATTGCTTGTAATAAGTGCAACCTAACCAATTGTATTACTAGGTATAATGGAGGAAAAGGAGTACTGATACTTCATCAGCCCTCTTTTGTTTTATTACCTGCTAATATTTCAGAGCCATGGTATGCTGATGCTGGTTTACAAGTCTTGCAGCAAATTCATGCTCAGCTAACAAGACCTAAACGTGCTATGGGAGTCATAATTGTTGGTGTCTTAGCACTGGTCTCATTTATTGCCTCAACAGTCTCTGCGTCTCTAACGTTGTCTCAAAATATTCAGCATGCAAAATTTCTTAATAATTTAGCTCAAAATACTTCCAAGGCTCTGCGTAATCAAATAAATATTGATGAAAGGATTGAGACTAAATTAAATGCCTTAGAGGCGACTGTTATAGACATAGGTAATGAACTTTCAGCCTTAAAATTTAAGGAGAGGCTTAAATGCCATGCTAATTATAAGTATGTATGTGTTACAGCTGCCAAGTACAATGCTTCTCTCTGGGATTGGGAGAAGGTTAAAAACCATTTATTAGGTATTTGGCAAAATATTAATAATAGCTTGGATATTCTGGAACTTCATCACCATATCCAAGACATTCAAAATAATAAAGCTGATTTTTCAGATCCTTCTTCCTTGGCTAACCAAATATTGAAGGAGTTAAATGGATTCAACCCTGGAAATATTCTTAAACACTCCGCTTGGTACATTATTGGATTATTCTCTTTGCTGTTAATTCTCTTTTGTATTGTAACTATAGGATGGAGAGTCTTCCAATCAAGAATCCAGGAACTCCAGAGAATGAACCGCCGCCTCATTTTTAAGACAAAAAAGGGGGAATATGTGGGACGCCATTCTCACACGTGATCGGGTGCCTCCCGTTGAGGGTCTGAGGCACTTTGGCAAATGTCGAAGTTTTTCCCGTCCCTCTCCTGATGAGAGAGCCCATCCGTGTGGGGGTGTGCCTGACCGCTGACCCTGACCTTGGAGTGCAGCCCCCCCTCAACCTTCATTGGATGGAATTCTCCCCTGAATCTCTGGTTCCCTAATAAAAGGCTACTCCCCGGCGTGCTCGCTCTCTCTCTCCTGCTAGCCCTGAGTAATCCTTGCTGCCCTGCTGGGCGGCTAGAGGAGCGAACCAGAGAGGGGAGCCGTCTCGGACCTAGCAATAGAATTAAGGTAATTGAGTCTTGTGTTTTTATTTCGATCTCGTCTAACTAACTTTATGCCTAGAACCTCATTAATGAAACCACTGCGCAGGCCGCGTGGTAGAGACATGTGCCATTGTACCCCACTTAAAATGTGATTCTTACAGTAATTCAAATAACACTATAAAAAGGGCAGAGTCATATGGGGTCATAAGTTCACTACAATCCCTTCTCCCTCCATTGACTTCAGTTGTAATGTCAGCTACTCTGGGATAGACTGTGAGATTCACAGTCTATTTTTCCCCAAGGGACTGGCTTCACTTGGGAAGCATGGATCCAGCTGGGTCTGTCTATTGATGGCCCTGTGGCAGTCAACTGTGGGAGGCCAACCTATGGGTGACTGAGTTACACTCCCCAGCTGGGTGCTGAGGCGCTCAGTCACAGAAATGGGTGTGTCTTGCTACAGCCCCATGGGTGGAGCTATGCTCACCTGTTCCTTTGTAATCTAACCCCTTGCCCTGTTTAGGGTAGAATCTCCTACGGAAGTGCCTTGTGTGTGTCCCCTCCTCTTACTGTGCCCTTGGGTGTGGCCTACCCAGGTGTCAGTCAACCTGCTGACAGTGGCCATCATGAAGATGGACTCAGCCCCCTGAAACCTGACCCCTTGCCTCATTTGAATAGCTTCTCCTCAATAAAAGGGGTCAGCATGTGCTCTCGTTCTTTCTTTCTGCGGACCCTTAAGGTCAGAGGAGCCGTTACAGCGACCCCAAAGAAAAAGGTATTTGTGTCTCTTGTGTGGTTATTTCGTGCAGCCCAGTTAGCCCAGTTTAGTTGTGAGAATAGAAACCCGGCAGTCAACTGAGATGACTAGCATCATTGCAGGAATCTTTCCAGATCCTTCTGACTTTAAGTCTCATGGTTTCTAGGGAAGACAGAAGCCCTGTTAATTATTGAGTATGTTTATAGAATGATTCAGTTAATCCAAGAACAGGATTTGACCTCATACCTAAATTACATTGAAACTCCCAGACATAAGTTCACAAAGAGCTAGACTATGCCTGCTTCTCAGGGTCCCTTTTATCTGTAACAGGCCTAGTGATAAAGTTGTAGGCTATCTTAACATAGTAGGTTGCAGAGTCTTAGCCAATGTGTTTGATTTGTTATTTATTTATTTATATTGATACTGGGGATTGAACCAGGAATGCTCTACCACTGGACCACATGCCGAGTCCTTTTGATTTTTCATTTCATTTATTTTTGATACTATGGATTGAACCCAGGGATGCTCTCCCACTGAGATATACCTCCAGCCCTTTTTTGAAAAATTTGAGGCAGGGTCTTGCTGACTTGCTGAGGCTGACCTGGAAATTGTGATCCTCCTGCCTCAGCCTCCTGAGTTGCTGGGATTATAGGTGTGTGCCAGCATGCCTGGTATAATGCATGTTTCTTTTAGGTTCCTTTTCAATTCATTTTCCCATTTTCTTTTTTTTCTTTGCAGTACTGGGGATGGAACCCAGGCCCTTGGGAATGGTAGGAAAGTGCTCTGCCATTGAGCTGTATCCCAGCTGAAGAGCATCTTACTCTAGAAGCCTCTAGAAACTTCTGCCTCGTTTATGCTCTAGAGTAAGTTGTGACATGTGAGCAGGGTGCTAGAGAATTTCCCCATTAGATAATTTAGTTTCCATGGAGTTCAACAATTTTTCCAAAGTTTTCCTGTGCTATGACAGGCACCAAACGAAGTTATCAATAGCATGTATATTCATGTTAGATCTGGAACCAAGAGTTATAGCTCTAGTAACCAAACTGCTTGTACAGACTCAACTCCATACAAATGCAAGCTTCCGGTGATTCATGATAACTCTGCACAGCACAGGGAACCTTAGGTGGGCTACTTTCATCTAAGCATACCACTATGGGTAAACAGTATCAAATACGCAATGTGGCCAATTGTGATGGCTCATGCCTATAATCCCAGAGACTCAGGAGGCTGAAGCAGAAGGATGGCAAGTTTAAAGCCTCAGTACCTTAGCAAAACCCTGTCTGAGAATAAAAAATAACAAGGGCTAAAAGTGTAGCTCAGTGGAAGAGCACCCCTGGGTTCAATTCCCAGTACTGGGAGGGAGGGAAAAGCAATAGGAACAGGAATATCAGAAAATTCAATTTGAGATTTTCAAGATTTGGAATCCCCAAGACTGAAGAAATGGCTACAGACACTTTCAGTTGTTCCAAAGCCTCTTCATGGCACTGGGGATGTATCTCAGTGGTTGAGCTTTTGCCTAGCATTCAGGAGGCCGGGTATGATACCCAGTACCAGAAAACAAACAAACAAACAAACAAAAACATATCCATTTACATTGAGACTGGGTCTCACTAAGTTGCTGGCCTCCCCATTTGCAATTTTCCTGCCTCAGCCTCCCAAGTCACTGGGATTATAGGCATGTGCCACAGTATCAGGATGCCACTATAGTCCTAAGATTGATTCTTGGAAAAAAAAAAGAGTTTACAATCTCTACCTAGGACTGACAGCTTGTCAAATCTGTTGTTATTCAAAAGAATAGTGATGGGAAGAAGAGGGCACAGATTTTCTGCAAAACTCTAGAGCTCTGCATAGTGATTCCCCTACTAGTATGTGCCAGGGGCTCCGTGTATCCCCATTTCCTGTAGACACTTTGAGTATTATTGTTGTTGTTATTTGGTACCAGGGATTGAACCCAGAGGTGCTTAACCACTGATCCAAATCCCCAATCCCTTTTTAAAAATTGTTTGAGAAAATGTCTCCCTAAATTGCTGAGTCTGGCTTTGAACTTTCCATCCTCTTGCCTTAGCTCAGATTTCAGGAGTACACCTAGCCACTTTGAGATTTATTAAGTCTGCTGGATCATAAGGTCTAATTGTATAATTGCAGGGTTTTTTTTTTTTGTATAGTTGTTGTTTGTTTTTGTTTCAGTGCTGAGAATAAAACCCATAATACCCAATTAGAAACCCCATAAAGCCCAATCTGAGGTTGCTGCAGAGCTGTCTCTTGCTCTGGTCCCTATGCAAGACTGGCAGCCTTGTCAATTACACATTAAATGGGCCAAAATAGCCCTTGGGTGTGATACATATTCCAAAATCCAAAAAGTCCACCAAGGATTGTTTTTAGAGGCAAGTGGTGCCAGGTAAAGCACTGTTTCATCTTGAGAAGATATCTTCACTTCTTTGTTTTGTTTATTATTTTGTGATGCTAGATGTTGCAGATGCTACGCAAATGCTCTACCACTGAGCTACATCCCCAGTATTAAAAATTTTTATTTTGAGCCAGGTGCAATGGTGCAGGCACGTAATCCCAGTGGCTTGGGAGGCTGAGACAAGAGAATCACAAGTTCAAAGCCAGCCTCGGCAATTTAGTGAGGCTCTAAGCAACTAGTGAGACCCTGTCTCTAATAAAATACAAAAAAGCACCAGAGATGTGGCTCAGTGGTCAAGTACCCCTGAGTTCAATTCCCAGTGTCAAAAAAAAAAAACTTTGCGATTTTGAGATAGGGTCTCACTAAATTTCCGAGGCTGACCTTGAATTTGCAATCCTCTTGCCTTAGCCTCATGAATAGGTGGGATTATAGGTGTGCACTGCCACACCTGGTCTTTACATGCTTTTTTTTTTTGTGGTGCTGGGGGTACTTAATAACCATGGAGCTATATCCCCAGTCCTTTTGATGTTTTGAGATGGAGCCTTGCTAAATTGCTGAGACTGGCCTTGAACTTGTGATCCTCCTGCCTCAGTCTCCTGAGTGCTGGGATTATAGGCATGTACCACCATGTCCAGCACAAAGATAACTAAAGTGCTTTTTGCTTCTTGTTTATCAGATCCAATCAAGATGATGTTGTCAATATAGTGAACCAGTGTGATGTGAAGAATGTCAAGACACAGTTTCTAAGTACCATATCATGTCACAGTGGAGGAGACATATTGGAGCTCTTAGGCTCTGTTGTAATGGTGGCCCAGCCAGATCAAAAACAACAACAACAAAAAAAAGCAAAAGCAAAGGCAAGCACAATGGGTTACACCTATAATCCCAACTATTGAGTTAGCCCAGACAGCAGGATTGCAAGTTCAAGGTTGGCCTGGGCAACTTGGTGAGATACTGTCTCAAAATTAAAAAATAGAGTGTTAGGAATGTAGCTCAGTGGTAGAAATCTCCTGGGTGTCAAAACAACAAATTATTCTGGTGGTCTTTGCAAATGGTATGGAATAAAAGTATTTGACAGGGCAGTAGCTGCACACCGGGTGCAGAGGTTGTGATGCTATGTGTCTGGAACAATTATAGTCATCATGTGATTAGATTTAGATTTATCTCCAGTCATGATCTGAGTCATCCACTTTCCATACAGGAACAAATAGACAAATAGGCATAGGAGAGATAGCACAACTGCAATTTTTAAGTTCAAGGCACTAATGTCTCTCATTTCCCTAAGACTTACAACTTCCTTCCTCTATTATCAGACCAAGGTTGTTCTGTTATTTAAGTATCATTGAAATTAAGCCACAGTTGAGTTCAAGTTTAAATCAACCACTTCTAACTGCATGGACTAACATGAAATACAGAATCTGTGGCAAATGCTCCCAGCTCAATAAATTGTGCCCAACCCAATGTTATATTCCATTCTCTTTGGTATAATGTCTTTAGGATGCACCCACACACATATTCTCAAAGGTTTTCACAAATATTTATTAGCAAAACTCTTGTTGTTGTTGTTTGTGTATAAGCTATTTACTCCTGGGTCTTAGTGTGCCTGTCCCACTGGAGCATGCTGAAATCGAACACTAATAGTGTGCCAAATGACAATGGGGGTAATTGAGGTGGGCCTTGAGACCATGGTACAGGTACAGCCTTCAACATTTTTTTACTCTTTGTACTTGCAGGGCTGATAGTGCCAAAATCAAACCCAAAGTTTAGTTGTGTTACAGATTATAGAATCACAATGTGAGTTGAATCTGTATCCTGATAGATGGAGTTTGGGGCTTGCTTTGTTGATCTCCTTCTGAAAGCACTAGTAAGTTTCAGGGTCCTACACCTCCTAACCACTGCCCAACCTTCCACATAGACTCATGGCAAGGCTGCAAATTCAACTGTCATTTTGCTGCTAGTGCAGGTAGCACTTTGTCAGTCTGAAGCCAACCAGGAAGTACAGACAATGACACAGCTCCCCTAGTGCGTGTTGGGGGAACATGCTGGGGGGGAGGGGAATGGGGCCCTGTTGACATCTTTTTGTTTGCGGGGTTTCGGTGCAGGGGATAGAGCCCAGGGCCTGTGCATGTTAAGCACACACTCCAATACTGAGTGGCTGAATGGCACCCCCAGCCCTCTCCTGCTAACATTATGATCTAGGACTTGGGGCCACTCAGTTTGTGGTGCTTTCTTATGACAGTTCTAGGAAACTAACCTAGACCTAAGGCTGGGGATCAAGGGGAAAAAGCTGGAACTCCTCAAATTTAGAAACTTAGAGGAAGAGTCCCAGAGCCAGTGCTGAGTCTCTGAGTCTGATGTGGGGGAGGTGCCTACCTAGAGCTGGGTTCACTTGCCTCAGAAAAGAGACCCCTGGGGCTGGGACCCAGATCTCTGAGGAGGAGGGGCCTGCTGGTGGCACTGGGGTTTGTGAGTTCAAAGAGCCATCTAGTGCTCAGAGTTCTGAACAAGGGCACTGGGGGATATCGCTGTCATAGAGGCAGGAGATAATGATGCTGGTTTTACAAGTATTAGAAAATATGAAAATTGGATTCATCTGGTGCCATGGAAATGCACTGCTTGCTGCTCAAGTGAAGAAGCCTTGCTAGGGTAATCCTGGCAGACAGGAGCAAGTCCCTTCTTCCTTCAGCCTTGTAGTCTCCTGAGAACACTCCCTGCTAGCAGAGCCTAAGACGAAGCCAGAAGACAAAAGATCCCTGGTCTGGTATTACCACAGAGGACAGGAAAGTGAGTTGGCATGGCCACAGTACAACCCAGCCACTCCCCTTCTGGAGCATAGATCCCTGAGAAAGGATTGCCTATGTCCACTGTATCCTGATGGAGCATGGCTGAGGAAGTGGGGCTGCATCCATACAATGGCCTCT
Source organism: Urocitellus parryii (assembly GCF_045843805.1). Lineage (NCBI taxonomy): Eukaryota > Metazoa > Chordata > Mammalia > Rodentia > Sciuridae > Urocitellus > Urocitellus parryii. Next base: position 1,827,661 of record NC_135547.1, on the reverse strand, counting down.
GGTCAGCAGTGTCAAAGTGGGAAAAATGGACACAGAAAGCAATGATGAGTCTTACAGCAAGAGAAAGAAGGTGGCATGAGTTCCATCCATAACCAGACATAGCAGAGCACAGTTGATTTGTAGCAGGGTGTTGGCTGGACAGAGGCACAAGGAGCTTTCAAAAGTTCTATAATTTAGCTAGGCATGGTGGCACATGCATGTAATCCTAGTGGCTTGGGAGACTGAGGCAGGAGGATTGTGAGTTCAAAGCCAGTCTCAGCAACTTAGTGAGTCCTAAGCAACTTAGTAGGACTCTGTCTCAAAATTAAAAAAAAAAAAAAAAATATATATATATATATATATATATATATATATATATATATATATATATATAATTAAAAGGGCTGGGGCATGTGGCTCAGTGGTTAAGTGCCCCTGGGTTCAATCCCCAGTATCCTGCACCCAAAGAAATAAGTCTTATACTTTGGTGATTTCATGGGGAGATACAGAGGTAAAAAATATCAGGCATGTATGTTTCTTTTTCTTTCTTTCTTTCTTTTTCTTTTTTTGGTACTGAGGATTGAACCCAGGGGTGATCTACCACTGAACCACATCCCCAGCCCTTTTAATTTTTTATTTTGAGACAGGATCTTGCTAAGTTGCTGAGGTCAGCCTGCAAGTTGCGATACTCCTGCCTCAGCTTCTTTTCATCATTGGGGTAACAGGCTTGCACTACTGTGCCCTGCAGGTGTGTATTTTATTTGATGCATGTTAGCCCTCGATAAAGACATCCTTAGTGGATTTTCAGGACAGTGAAACTACTGTGTATGGTACTGTAATGGCAGATTCATGCCATGCATTTGTTTAAACCCATAAAATACACACCCAAGAGAACCCTAACGTCAGCTGTGGAGTTCAGTTAACAATGGTGTCACTATCGGCTCATCAGTTATGACAAACGCAAGGTGTTTATGACTAAACCATTGAGGGTAGAGTGAGGGGGTGTGTAAACCATGAAACTGTTCTAAAAAAATAGAGTGTGTTGGGCTCAGATAGCTTACCTGGGTTCCATCTCCAGGGCAGAGGGAAAAAAAAGTGTTTAAAAGATCCAGGGAGGCAAACCAGAGACAATATGGCAGCTCCAGATCGTCAGGCCCAGAGGGTCCCTGGTGATGGGCTCGGCCATCCTCAATGTCCAATTTCTGTTTGGTGCTCCCAGCAGCTTCTCTTTGCCCATCCTCACATTTCTGTCCCACTTCTGTAAGGGCAGAGCCCAGTGATTGCACACATGTTCACATTCCACACTCCACCCACCTGAACTTCATAGCACAATTCCACTGAGGCACAGAGAAGTCTGGGAAAAGAGGCTGAGCCACCATGTTTCCAAGCTAAAAGACTATTATAAAAAAGCAAGCAGTTATTGGGCTATTATGCATGGAGATCAAGTGGGGAAAAGAAGAGTAGCCAAGTCTAAGGGGTTTTGCTGTCAATAGGAGCAGAGAAGTGGGCAAGAGTTGGGGGGTTTAAAGGACAGTCAGTGTTGGGAGGGGGTGTTTGAACCTGTTTCAACAGTTTTTTCGGCTAATAGGAGTGATGCAGCGGGGATGGAAAATCAGATACAGATGGAGAGAACGCTCAAGTGGGTCATGGCGGTTGGAGGGGTGCCCAGTGGGAGGGGCCTGGGGCTGGGGCAGACAGATTGGGCAGTAGGGAACAAGATGGAAAACATTTTCTTCTGATGCTTTCCACCTGCTCAGTTAAAGATAAGAAAAAGTCCTCATCTGAGAGCAGGGACTAGAGTTGTTGTGAATGGTGTGACACCTTGGAGAGCCAGGGACAAAATGGACTCCCCAAAATCCCAGGGAAGGCTGTGTCTCCCTGCAGGCTCATTAAAAGTGCTTTGATTTAGGGAGCTGGGCACTTCAGGGAGGTCACTCCACCAGGGCACATCATGCTGCTTCCCTGAACCAGGGAATCAGGTTGATACTTCTAGGTGGCCTTGGTAGCTGTGTCATGTTGAATAGCAAAGAGAGACTGACTGGCCAATAAGCTGCAGGTCAAGGGACCAGAATTTTAGGACTCTGCTCCTGTGTCTACCGGCTTTGGGAATGGGGGCCCAACCATGATAAGAACCAAAGCTTGTCTCTGGGGCCCCAAGGGGTGGATAGCAAGGCCTGTCAGCCTAGGTGCACTTCCGTCTCTGGAAGGTGCAGGGTCACATGCCTGAGCCACATGGGCCAGCTGGCAGGAGATCTGAACTGATTGCTGGGGCCTCCAAAGTGTGGGATGCAGACAGACACAGGAAAGGAAGTGCTCAGTAAAATGACAAGGTTCTCTGCATTTCCAGGTTTTATTTGCCTGTTATAATTCTGATGTTTATGTACATATATATATATACTTTGTTTTTTTGAAGAGGGCTCATCAACAGACCAAGCAAGGCATACAGGGAGGCTGTAGCTGCTGGGCAGGGGCACAGCAGTGCTAGGAGAACCAATCTTTCCTTTTTTTTCTTTTTTGTCTGTTTTTATTTTTTCTGGGGTGGGATCATCAAAGCTAATTGCTATAAAACCTAGAAACCACCTAGAGACTCAGACATCTGCCTACACACTAGTGGCATATGGGGAGAGGGCAAGGGTACAAACTTTCAAAGTCACGGTGTATGTACATTCCCAAGGTGGAGGGTGGGAGTAGGCTGAGGAAGAGAACTGGGGGTGGGCAGGGCTGCTAGGGGTAGAAGCTGGGCCGGTGGGCAGTGGGAGGAGGTGTGCCCGCCCCGGCAGTGACAGAGGCCACTTGGATGTTGTCTGGTGGGTACCGAAGGCAGCATGTGTATGGAGCTCCTGAAAGCCGGCGATGGCAGGAGGAGGGCATGTGGACCCAGTGTGCTATTGGGGGGCGGGGACTCTGGGCTCTCCAGATGGCCTCCCCTGCACCCATGGCCAGCTTGCCCAGTTCCTGTCCCAGTTGGAGCAAAGATGGCAAAGAAAAGGGAACAGATGGTGGGGACACCGAGTTCTGTCCCCAGTCAAGTGGCCAGGGAATGGCTGGAGGAGGGGGAGGTGCCAACCCTGCTCTTGAGAAGTCCCCACTACACCTGCCCCCAATCAGGGAGCAACAAGGATGGCTTCTCAGAGACCTTTCCAAGGCCACCCCTTCTTCCTCTCCCCAAAACCATGGCCTCTCTGCCCAAACAGGCTGGCAGGGGAGCACCCAAAGGTCCCTGACATGTGGGTGATCTGCCCCCAAGCTGGAGCAAAGCAGCGTGTGTCCAGGAAGGGGTGCAGCTGAGTTTTGGCAATAAAGTGGGGACCAGGTGGTAAGAAGGGGATTAGAGGCAGCGAGTTCCTCAACCCCAACTCAAGCTTCCCACAGGCCTATAGAAAGGAAGGGGCCTCGATCCCAATGTCAGTGGCACAGCACAGGTATTGGGCTGGGTGTCTTGGCCACTGGCTTTCCTGCACCTCTGGCCCACCTTGCCTCACTATTCTAGGGCCACAGCAGGGTTGATGGGGGAGGTGGCCCCTGAGCTGTCATTGCCTCCGGCTGCTTCCTTCTCTTTCTTGCCACTGTACTGGCCAATGAAGGAGCCATCCTCATTGAACTGGACGTCCACACTGCCCCCATAATCAGCCAGGCTGTCGTCACTGCCCAGGGGCTTGATGTCTCCGTTGAGAGAGGGCTGGCTGCTGCCAAAAGCCTTCTCCTCATTGTCACTGCAAGGAAGCAGGGAGGGTGCAAGTGAGAGTGCTGGGGAGGTCCTGACCCAGCAGGCAGCTCCAGGAGCTCATGCTGGACACACTCCCAGGAGGGCATGTTGCATACACGATACCAGGGGCCAGGCTTGGGTACTCCTAGGATCCTGGAGGCTGAAGGAGCCACTGGACACAGTCTGGTGGGGGATTCCCAGGGCCTGGTTCCTCGCTTGTATGTACCCACTGCCAGGGACTCCCTTGAGGAGAGGGGCAGGTGGGAAGGTGACAGCCAGGCCTAGCAGCTGGGATGTTAGCTTGAGGTGGAACACCTGGGCATTCTGGCCTCACCTTGAAATGGGAACTGCTAGGCCAGAGGGCTGGGAAATCAGAAGCTACCAGGGGACAATGGCACTCCTAGGCATGCACTGTCCATGGAAAGGGTTCCCTGTTGTTCCAGTGTGATAGTCCACCCTCACCACCCCACCTTACCTCTCCAGGGACCTGAAGTCACCCAGCAGCACAGAGAAGAGAGAGAGAGAAGATCAGATACGAAAGGCAGATGGAGTTGGTGCCAGCCCCAGTCCTGCCCCTGGCTCACCTGTATTCGCCAAAGGTCTCATCTTTCATCGGCCGGGCCTCAGAGTCCACCTGGGTGTCCTCCTTGTCCTTTACTGAAGACACACAGAGAGGGGCCAGCTTTCTCTCCCACTCCAGACTGACCCTGGACTCTATGCCTCTCTGTGCCAAGTGCCTTCAGGGTGATCCTCTCAGCCCCAACCTGTGAGGAAGGTCACCCTGGCCTGCTCCCACCATGCCCATGCTGACCTGACAGAAGCTGAGGGACACAGGGACTCGGGGAGGGCTTGTAGAAAGTACAAAGGGGCGAGGTGGGCCAAGACTCCTCTCACCGCCCCCACCCTCAACCTGTGTGCTTCAGGATTACCTGAGTATTTGCCGCCCTTGCTGCGCTTGATGAAACAGAGGATGAGCAAAATGAGGAGCAGGAGGATGATGGCACAGACGAAGCCGATGAACCAGCCCTCCATGGCAAAGTTATTGGAGGAGAATCTCACGGGGCCTGAGACAACAGAGCCCAGGCCTGGGGTGAGCTGGAGGTTCCAGGAAGCCAGTACAGCCCCTGGGGCCAAGCCAAGCCTCCAAGCCAGGGCCTTGTGCTCAGGCCCACTGGAGTTTCAGGAGGCCATCTAGGGCCAGGAGATGGGACAGGAAGCAGGCAGGAAGGCAGGAGGCCCTCACTGAAGAGAGTACTAACAAGGGCATGGACCCAAGGGTACCCGGATTCTGGGAAGAGGGAAGAGGAACCATGGAGTGGGGCCCAGCTGGTAGAGGGTAAATGTAGCCAACTGGGCAGCAGCACCAGCGACTCCCTGGCAGGCAGTGGTGGGTACCCGGTGCCTTACTGGTGCCATTGGTCTTCACAGCCATCTGGCGCAGGAGCACCTCCTCCTTCAGCAGGTGGATCTCATACTTGGTGTCAGGCTGCAAGTCCCACTGAGTGTAGGAGCTCTGGTTGTAGCTGACATATTGCCGTGGGGGATCAGTGATAGCCTTTCCTTCTGTACAGACAGAGACCGTTCCATCAGGGGAAGCAGCAGAGCTGGGTGGCCCCTCTAGGCCCTGAGCCCTGTCCCCTGCCCCTGACCCAAGGGTCCTTGTGTTTACCTCTCAATGCTTTGAACTGGATGTGGAATCTGAAGTTGCACTGGCCTTCTTTGGGAACCCAGGAGATGACACTGTAGTTTTCACCTGCTGTGGCCGAGATGTTGCCAAAATCTGGTACCCCTGTGGGGTGCAAAAGTGAAGAGAGTGGGAAGCCTGCCAGGTAGCCTAAAGGTCCACCCTTCTGGGCTCAGCTTCCAGCCAGGGCCTCATCAGACCCCTCTGCTGCCATGAAGACCAGCACCCAGCAGGCCCTGCCTCTGGCTCACCAGACAAGGTCATGGTGCCTCCTTCCCGCTCGATGGCCTCGCCAGGGCCCTCTTTAGTGGTTGCCTGAAGCTGGAAGTGGTACCGCAGGCCGGGGCTGAGGTTGGTCAGGTTGTGTGTCCGAAGCTCAGGGTCCGGAAGGTCAAAGGACAGCTGCTCCTTGTCTCCTGCATTCACTGCAGGGACAAATTAGGGTTGGATTTGCTGCCAGATATGCCCCATCCCATGTCCCCTCAGCCTCCCTGCTGGATACAATGCACGTACGGGGGTGGTACGAGAGCACATAGCCAGTGAGCACGCCATTGTGGCTGAGCGGGGGTTGCCAGTGCAGCAGCAGGCTGGTGTCTGACTGGCACTCCAGGTTCAGTGCCTCAGGGTGGCCAGGTACTATAGGGCAGAGAAGAGTGGCAGATCCTCACCCATATCCAGGGAGAAGAGGCAGAGGATGGAAGTCTGAGGAGCCGGACTCACCTCCCTCCGGGGTACTGAAGGTCATCTCACTGGCAGGCCCCAATCCCCTCCCGTTAAAGGCCTGCACCTCTAGATGGTAGGAGCTGTAGGGCCGCAGGCCACTGAGGATGGCACTGGTGGTGTTAGCGGGTACTACCACATGGCTTTTGTGGACATGCCTCTTGCTGTGCTTCCTCTGGCTGCCCTCCCACCAGTATGTCACCTGCACAGGTGGACAGGAGACGTCATAGGGCAGAAGGCACCTGGCAGGCAGGGACTGCCACTGCATGCCCCCTACCACCTCCATCAGGACCCTCTCCTCCCAACCCAAGGACTTTCAGGAGAGCTGCTGGCAGATGGCAGAACCCCACCCTCAATCCCGTCACTTCATCCTGGGGATCTCCCTGTGTCCGTGCCTTGAACCCTTACATTGTATCCCCGGAGGTGACCCTTGACCTGGGCCAAGTCCACAGGCCACCATCTGACCAGCACAGTGCTTGAGTTGAGGATCTTGATGCCTTCCAGCTCAGGGCTTACCTGGGGGTCTGAAAACAGAGACTTGGAGAAGGCCACAGGCCCTCACCCAGGCTCTGAGGCCAGCCTAGAGCCCTTCCCCCACTGGGCAGATGGATTTGGATGCTATGTGAGGGGCAGTTCAATGAGGGGCAGTGTTTGCATGGTCTCAAGGTCGCTCCAAGGAGAAAATAGTTTAGTTACACAGAAAAACTCAAAAAAGCATTGACCAGGTGATCAAAGTTCAATTCTGCTCAAGTTCCAGATTCAAGGGAACATAAGAGGCAAGACAACTTGTACAGGTTGAGTATTCCTTATCTGAAATGCTGGGACCAGAAGTGTTGTGCATTTCGTATCCTTTCAGAGTCTGGAGTATCTGTATATAGCTCATGGGATATGGGATAACTTCGGGACAAGCTCTCTTGTGGTGCTGGGAAAGGAATCCGAGGTCTTAGTGCATGTTAGATGAGCACTCCACCACTGAGCTGCCTTATACACATAGAATGAAGGCAATTTTATTCTATAATACTTTTAGTGAGTCTGTGTTTTGAGTAATCCATCACATGAGGTCACTTTTTCCTCTTATGGAACTCAAAAAAAAATCTTTTTTTCCTTGCTTAGGATCAGACATTGAACCCACAGGTGCTTAAGCACTGAGTCACATCCCCAACCCTTTTTACCTTGAGACACAGTCTCGCTAAGTTGCTTAGGGCCTTGCTAAGTTGCTGAGGCTGGTTTGAACTTGAGATTCTCCTGCCTCAGCCTCCCACATCACTGGAATTATAGGCTTGTGCCACCAAATCCAGCTAAAAACTTTTGAGTGATTTTGAAGCATTTCAGGTTTGGGGCTTTTGAATTTTTGGATTAGGAATGCTCGGCCTAAAATAGATCCCTGTACCAGAGGAAGGAATGCTATAAAATGCTATGACGGTTGATACAATTAGAATACTGACTGCTAACTATAGAAATGTATTGTATCAACATGAAATGTCTGGAATTTTATAACATCACTGTGCTTATGTAAAAGAATGTCCTTATTTGTAGGAATTCTGGACTTGAGAAGTGACAGGTAGGGGCTGGCACTGTGGGTGGGGAGTGAGCAGTGTATGTCCACACACTGAGATGCACAGAGGCTTGACACTGGGTGTTGGTGGGGCCCCACCAATACTCACAGTCCTCCCCGGAATAGCCAATGGTGACCTGGGGTTCAGGGCCCTTGCCCTGGCTGTTGACGGCCTGGACTTTGATCTCATAGGGCACAAAGGTGGATGTGTTGGACACCACCAAGAAGGGGTCGCTCACGGTCTGCTCCTGCCAGATCCCCCGTGTGTCCTGAGGACGCCATTGCACACGGTACTGGACCTGGGGGGCGTTCCAGTCCATCCATCGGAGTGGCTGGAGGGGGCCAGCAGAAAAGGAGCTGGTTGGTCAAGAGCTCCTGCCTTCTGTGCCCTGTCCTTTACCCATATAAACCTAGATGTCTCCAATCATTGGCTTCCTCCTTAATACAGTCCAGGGGCAGCAAATGCCTGGGTCCAAGCCTCATGTCCAGGGGTGAGTCAGTCCAGGGACCCTCACCTTCCATGTGATAACCATGTTGTTGGTCTCGTTTCCTTCCCCTTTCACATCCACAGGGTTCTTCTCTGGGGCTGGAAAATATTGTGATACCATATTAATGCTTAAGCTTCCTGCCGCAGACTATGAAGGCTAAGGCTGGGGACCAAGGACAAATGACCCATTCTTGTCCCCGAAGCAATGAGCCTGTGGCCTCAAGGTAGCACTCCCTCGCTTCCCCTGGAAATTTGGAACCAGAAGCTGGGACCGTAGCTCTTGATATCCCTTTTAGGGGGCCCAGGAGAGAGGGTGCTGCCTGAGCTCACCTGCCTCAGGTGTGACCACCGTCTCAGAAGTTGGGCTGGGTTCTCCAGGGCCATATTTATTGATGGCAGTTACCCTAAAGGTGTAGTGGACGTAGGGCGATAGCTTGAGGGTAGTAGAGGTCTGGTTTCCTGGCACCTTACCCAGACTATACCATTTCTCAGGTGCCATTTCCTTGTCCTCAAATTCAATGTCATACTCTGCAAAGAAGCAAACCAGCAATGATGTGATCAGCATGTCACTTAGCAGAGAGTGTAGCGGAGCGGGTGCTTGGCTCTCTCTGAGCACCTAAGCCAACTGGGACTCCCATGAAAAAACATGAGCCCTCAGAACACAGTATGTGTCCCAATAAGGTGAGTAGCCCTGGATGGAGCCACAGCCCTAGGAAGAGGGGGGACCCGAGCAATAGGGAGGGTTGGCAGGGGTGAAGGTGGGGGGTCTCTTACTCTCAATGGGGGCATTGTGGTCTTCGGCGGGGCTCCAAGATAGGTGCACCTGGCTCTGCTTCAGCAAGTGACGATCAGACAGCTCCAGATGAGGCACAGGCCCAGGGCTCCCTGAAGGCAATAGAGGGTGAATTCTTTGGCAACCTCAAGAGCCATGTACCGCACTTTGAAAGGGCCAGCAACATGAGCCTGGGCCTCCTGGGCCTGGAGGCTGCACCCTCCAGTTCCCCCAGGCAACACACCTAGTACCATCCTAGGACTTACCGACCACCAAGAGCTGTGCCCTGCTCTCCACCTCATCCAGCTCTGTGCTTGCCACACAGCTATAGTTGCCCTGGTCACTGTAGTCCAGGCTGTGGATGATCAGGCGCCTATCATCTATGAAGTACCTGGGGAGGCAGCGTGTTTGTCCTTGGTGCCCAGCAGTCACATCACTTCCCTGCCATCTGGGCCCCTCTCTTCACCCCTGCCTCCTTTTCCTTCTCCTGCCAGAACCTCTCCTTCTAAGCAGGAGGCTCATTGCACAGAGAAGGCCAGGAGTTCTGGAGTTGCTACTTTTCTCACTCTGCCCCCTTCCACCCAGTCCAGGTTGGGGTTGGACTCTCACTTGTCACTGTCCCCAAGTTCCTGAAGGTCTCGCCCATCCCCTCGCCAGGTGATGCTGGGCTGTAAGGAGGGGTCAAAGGTAGCCTGGCATGTGAATGTCACCCTTGAGCCTTTCTTCTCAATTGCACTCCGGGGCCCTTGCGTGATCTGGGTTGCTTCTGAGGGTGATAAAGTGGAGAGAGGGTCACTCTGATGTCCTTCAGAAACCGTGACCCTCCCTTCCTCTCAGAGTGCTGCCTTGTGGGAGCAACAGCAGACCTTTAACCTGCAGGTTAGCCACAATGGTCACATTGTTTTGGTCATTGGCAGCCTGGCAGAAGTAGCGTCCAGTGTCATTGGCCTGGAGGTCTCGGATGCCCAGGGTCCCATTGGCATAAGGGAAGAAGCGTTCATCCTGAAGCACGGTCGTGCCTTCCTCATCCAGCCTAGAGCAAGCGGGTGGACCTGGCTTGTACCAACTGGCAGGGGCTCCCTGCCTGTCTGGGCTCCCGGGACAAGATAATGGCTTTAAAGGCTCCCCCTGGGATGAGGCACTTACCACTGGATACTGGGCACAGGAGCTCCAAAGGCCTTGCACAGCAGGTAGGCAGTGCTGCCCTCCACTGCCATGTATGTCTGATTGTCTCCTGTCAGGATCTTGACTGGCAGCTCTGGGGGAGGAATAGCATCAGAAGGTGGAGCAGGACCCGGCCACAGGCATGATAGAAGCCAATATCTCTCCACCCAGCATCCTCAGGCCCCCAGGAGCCCTGCACATTGGGCTTCCCTGCTCCGGGCTACCTCTCTGTACCTTCAGAAGCATTGTCCCCTCTGCCTCCATGGGCTCCATTCCAGCCATGCAAGTTTTACCAATTATTCAAGGCCCAGCTAGCAGTCTGCCTTTTCCTGAAACCCTTCCCAACCCATCCTCAAGTCTTTCCTCTTCAGACTGGTTGGAGTCACATTTTGCCCTGGGTGAATCTCTGCTCGGTTGCGGGAAGAAACCCTGCCTTGCTATACTTTCCCCACAGCTGTTGCGAGGATGGGGGAGGATGGAGAAGATAAGCCAGGGACACATCAGCTTCGCACTGAGTCATTTTGGTGGGCTGCAGGGACAGACTGGGGGTTACAAGGCAAGGAAGTGAAGGTGGGTGGGTAGACCACATAGTTGGCTGGCACTCACGGACAACATAGATGTAGGCATTGGTTTGGAGGAGCCCATGCCGGTTGCGGGCCTCACACTGGGTCACCATTGTGTCACTGGGCTGCAGGTTGCTCAGGATCAGGGCACCCTGCTCAATCCGGTACTTCTGGTCCATGGCCAACTCTGTGTGCAACCGATGGGGCCCCATGGGGCCAGGGTAAAGCACTGAGCTGCGCGGAGGTCCCCTTCCCCTTCCTTTTCCTCCCAACAGTCCCCAGGACTCACCCACCTCTCCCCCTCCCAAGGTCCTGCTCACCTTCTATAGGCATTCCATTGATTCTCCAAGTGACCTCTGGTTGAGGCCTGCCCTGGACTTGGCAGTCTAGGCGGGCGGTCTCTCCTGGCCCGTATAGACGGCTCTGGGGCTTATGCAGCCAGTATGGAGCAGCTTAAGAAGAAGGAGAGAAGTACCCTGAGCCCACAGCCTGCTGTTGTCCCTGGTGCACATCCTGCCTTCCCTAGTGACAGTGCATTGCCTGCCATCCTTGGAGGCCATTCTGGGGAGCCTATGGCAACTTGGGGATAGTATGCCTGGCAGAAGCCCGTACCCTCCACGGTGACATAGTAGGCGTGCCGGGCACTTCCTAGAGAATTCTCAGCCAAGCAGCGATACTCGCCGTCATCTTCCTCGCCCACATTCAGCAGTTGCAGGGTCTTGTTGTGGTTCTGGTAGCTGACACGGTCTGCTGGCATGGGGCTACTAGGGCGTAGCCACTTGATGGAAGGTGTGGGGCTGCCCAGGGCCATAGTGCAGGGAGGCCACGGGAGAAGAGAGGGGAGAGAGCACAAGGCCACTCAGCCCAGAGGTCCAAGCCCCTGCTGGGGCTGCCCAATCCCATCCCTCCTCTACCCCAGGCACCCAGACTCACAAGCCCTCAGCGATGCACTCCAGGACCAAGGGCTGCCCCTGCAAGGCCACCAGGTGGCTGCTGGAGTTGGTGGGAAAAAGGAGGCGTGGCTTCCTATCAATCATGCTGTTGGCTGCCAGGAGAAAGGGAGTAAGTGACCTGGAGTCACAAAGCTGGGGGACTCTGGATACCCCAGTGAGCCCCTGGACCTTGATTTCCTCCTCTGTTAAAAAGAATGTCCCATCTCTGCTCTTGCCACCTGGGAAGGGATCTGGGAAAGGTGGAGGCAGGAGCCAAATTGTCCTTGGGCAAGAATAGGGTTGTCAGATCCATCTATGGTGGAACATGTCAGGCCTGAAGGAGAGAGAGGAGTGGGGGGGGGAGTCAGAGACTTTGAGACTCACTGGCCTTGACCCGGAGGTCAATGGGCTCCTTTTGAATGATGGTTCGGGTACCCGGGAAGTGGGCATTGCAGATGTAGTCTGAGTGGTTGTCTGAGGTGAGCACATTGGCAAAGTAGAGGTTGCCATTCTGGCCCATGGTCACTCGTTCATCCTGTTTGATGTGCAAGATTTCTGTGGAGACGGCAAGGAAGTAGAGGTCAGGATTCTTGTCCAGGGGAAGATCCCTGACCAACATTCCAGCCCCAGGTCACAGCCCCTTGCTGGCACCCACTGCTGTTCATCCAGTAGATCCGCAGTGGCGCTGCACTGGGTGGGGGGTTGCAGGGCAGAACAACTGACTCCCCTTCCTCCACCTCCACGGGCTTCACTGTCTCCTTTGGCCACTTGGGAGCACCTAGAAGGGATAGAGAGGCTGGCACTCTCCTCTTGGTCAAGATAATACAGGACAGGAGAAAGGATGGAAGGTTATCCTGGGGGCAGACATGGGGATGAGAGGGCCAGGCTGGGAGGAAGTTCACATAAAGGGAAGCAGAGACTCTGCGTCCTTTTTGGGCTCATGGTGGAGACTGGCACCCCATGGGGAGAAGAAATGAGCAGGAGGCTGGGTGACCATGAAGGGTTAACCCTCCACAATTCCTAGTTCTCCCTGCCTACCCAGAGGAAAGGACGAGGATGAGTGGGGGGAGGCTGAGTGCAATAATGGGGGAGGGGAGCCGTGGATGGATGCAGGAGTCACAGACCCTTCCATCATCCTGACATGGAAACCATGGCAACGGTTCCCAAGGTAACTGAAGGGGAGGAAAGGAGAGTGCTCAGGAGGCAGAAAACTCAGGGAGGATGGAATGTGAAGGAGAAACCTGAGGGAAGGGTGGCACAGATAAAGGCAGAGCATGGGATCAGGAAGGAGAGAGAGAGAGAGAGAAGCCAAGTCAGGGGTGCAGTGATGGACTCTAAGAGACCAAAGTGGGAAAGCTGAGAGAGGAGGCACTAGATAAGTGGCAGAGATGGACAGGGATGACCTGAGAATGGTGGAGGAGGAAACGAGGACAAGTCCCTAAGCTTAAGTCAGGGAGTGACTCAGACAAGGCTGGCCACAGTGGGAAAAGGCAAGCACCAGGGCAATCACACTTCCCAGCCCCCAGCCCACTGGCAGCCTGTGCTAGGTTGCACTGAGAAAGACTGAGAGAAGGAAGGGGACACAAGAGGAGCAGAAGTTCAGCAGATAAAGAAGGACAGGGTGAGGATGGCGGAGACTGCTAGAGAAAAAAGGAAGAGGCAATAGGACTTTCTGGGGCCACTCCTGTGCTAACCAACCAGCTGAGGGACAGTGACTGGAAGCCCAGAGCCCCATACCAGCTTGAAACCTGTCTGAAGATGCCTCTCAGGTACCCTAGCCCCTCCCTGGTCCCCAAAGTGCCTCGCACCCTCAGCCATGAGCTGGATCTCATGGGACATAGCAGTGCCCAGCTTATTGCTGGCAAAGCAGCGATAGACGCCCTGGAATCTCTGGGCAAAGCTGTTGTTGCCCGCGATGGTGAAGGAGCCAGAGTAGGGTGCCTCATGTACAGTCACACCCAGTTCCTCCTTGGGCTTGAAGTGGACTCCATCCTTTGTCCAACGGAACCTGTGGGCAGAAAAGGGCTCAGAGGCCACAGGTCCTGGCACCAAGGGCAGGGTTGGGACAGGCCAGAGGCAAGGGTGTGAATAGCCAAAGGACCCCAAGGGATGGGCATGGGAACAAGGACTCAGGACTGTGGGGGAGGTCTCGGTGGCCCAGGGAGGTGTGAGGGCTAGAGGCAGAGACTGGTAGTCAACAACAGAGGCTCAGAGGGCAGGGACCACTCACTCCACTTCAGGTTTGCCTCTGGCCTCACACTTGAGGCTGATGTCATCTGTGGGGAAGACAACAAGGCGCCGTGGAGACTGTTCGGTGATGACAGGAGGCTCCATCACTGGGCACAGAATGAGGAAAGAGCTGGTCAACATGATGTCGGGCTGGCATCACAGCCTCTGCACCTGCCATATGGTAAGGGAAGCAGGGTCTGGGACCCTTAGGGAGCCCATGGCCATGGAGGGAGAGAGGGGAAGAACCAAAGAGAAGCTTATGGGAAGCAAAAAGAGGGAGACAAGAGACACAAAAATAAATGTAGAAAGAGGAACAGAAAGAAGGTAGCAGCAAAAGTTATAAAGAAATACGAGAGAGAGAGAGAGAGAGAGAGAGAGAGAGAGAGAGAGAGATATGAAAGACAGAGGAAACAAAAACCAAAGGCACAGAAACCAAGAAGGACAACCCCTGTCAGGGAGGAACAGAAACAGCAAGAGGGACAGAAATGTCAGCAGAGGCAGAGACAGCAAACAGCAAGATACCAGTGAGAGGGTGAGGGGGCTGAGAGGAGCCTCTGGATTGAAATAGCAGGAGTGAGGACTGACAAGCCAGAAGAAACCAAGACACCCAGCACAGCACAGGGCACACAGGGAGAGCTGAGCCCAAGGCCCCTCCTCTCTCTGTCCTTGGACACACTCCCAACCCTCCTCCAACTTACCATGGTGTCCTTCATCTAAGAAATCCAAGCAGCAAGGGAGAGAAGGGAGGAGAATGCTGAGAGATAGCTCCAATAGGACCTAAGGCTAAGGAGGTGAGATCCAGCAGACCCCAGGGATGAGGAAGGAGCAGGGAGGAGGCTATGGTGCTGGGATGCAGCAGTGGAAGGGGACAGTCTGAGGCAGAGCAATGCCCAGGGAGAGGCTCTTCTGATAGAGACACAGGTATATCAGTACAGGGGGACAGAAATTCTTGCCTTTAAAAAGAATAGTTCTTGAAGCCCCCTGGCAAGGCCTTCTACAGCCTGCAGAGTGGATCCCTACCACACCCAGGATGCCTGGAAAGGCTGAGAGACACACAGCCCACAGCTAGGGCTCCCTCCCCTGCTCCAGCCCACTTCCCTCCTAATCCAATTAGCACAGCGCAGTG